>NC_136492.1:18163124-18223124 GCF_053919585.1 Euprymna scolopes | reverse complement strand
TGTGGAATTGATCACGAGACCCTCTGCCCCTAACATTATGTCATCGTCTTCGAGTTAATCAATTTCTCAACTTGTTTTTGTTTTAAAAATCAAACATACCCATTCGTGATCCTCGATACATCTTCTATCATTATATGCAATCAGTTTTTTTTAAATAGTCAGCCATATAGGAGCCTATTCGTGACCACACACACACATTCAGCTTTATATCATATATATATATATATATATATATATATATATATATATATATATATATATATATATATAGTCATCCACATACAGTACTGTTTCGCTGTTTCACAGCTCATGCCGTATATAATATATCAGCCAAACACTACTGTGTTTGAATATATGGTTAAGTGGCAGTTTTAGTCATTTAAAACTGCTTTAAAGTTTCACCGCTCACTCATTTTTCGACCAAATTTCAAACAATTATTACAGTTTATAGATCACCTTCTCAGCTGTATTGTGAAAAGAAAATTTTTCAATTTTCGTTCAGTAAAACATGATGAATTTACTAATCGTAAAAAAAGTAAGGAAGTGAGCGACGTTTTTTACGACTGGTTTCCATAGCAACCACGTCGCTTTAGCGATTACTGTTGCTACCAATTCACTGCTCCTGCGAAAAGAGAAGTAACAAGTAAAACAGGGAGAATGAAAGCATGAAAGGGAGATAATTGGTGGATTTTATTGAAAGCAGACGAGTGCCGGACATTGTTATTACATATGTGCATGTTATGTTTATGGGAGCAAAAAAATAAGACTGAAATTAAACAAAGAACAAGTGAATTTACTGGAAGCCTTAAACAATCATGGATTACAATAGAAAAATTTGAGCATGAAAAGGAATATGGTTAAGCTTAAACAGGGAAAAGTAAAGGACTAGTTGTTAAAACTGGAAAAGAAAAGGACAAGATAGTCTAGTAAAAAATAGAATAAATTTATAACTTTAAATATTACAGCATTAAGAATTTTTCTTTTTAAATTCAATTTATAACATTATATAATCAATTCCTAATGCTGCATATAGCTACATGGTCTCTCTCCCATCCTCCGTCTCTAAGGGGATCAGCTCCACTGGGTCACTGTCTGACTGATCTGTGACTGTGACCGTCTGATTTCTGATTATCTCTTAACATCGAACCCCATTTCAATATATTGAGAATCTACTTTGTTTATGACGTCAGAAGTGTGCTGTTAACCAACATGACTAAATTTCACGTGGATTTTACATATGTCTGTCCAAACACACTTTTGGCAAACAAAGAATTCCCAATTTTAATTGTTCAGTATCTAACCCATTTTTAATCATTATCTATAGACTTGTGTTGTCCATTCTTTTAACTGACATATTTAATATCCAGTTATTTCTAAAAGAATTAACAATAGACTGCATTCCTAGAATTTCAATTATCCATTATCTTTTAACACTTACCTACAGTGTTCGATTCTAACCTTTTCCCAATATCATTTTCACTTATTTAGTCTGCCTTCTTACTTACATGAGAAGGGGATAGCCCTTTTTATGTAACAATTAGAGAGGAGTTTGATAGAGACGTTTTGCACACACATACTGATAAAGTCACTTTATATATATATATATATATATATATATATATACTAGCATTTAAGCCCAGTGTTGCCCGCATGTTTGGAGGTGTATGTTGAGAAAAAAAAAACAATAAAAAGGCGGTCAATTTTTTTAAATTTGACCTCTATTATGATCCCTTAACATTTATTGTTTGGGGTTCAAATCAAGTTATGAAGTTAGATTCATGTCCAAGGAACCTATATCTAAAATTTCAAGTGTTTAGATCCAAAATTGGCAGGGGAGTCTGGTAGAGTTCTCAAAGGTCAAATCGTTGAACTTTGACCCCTTAACAGCCAAATTTTAGGCCGAAAACGGATTACAAAGATGTTTTCAAATCTCAGTACCCTGTATATCAAATTTCGAGTCTGGACTGAAAATTGACAGTTATTGTGTAGGGAAATGTACACAGATATATATATATATATATATATATATATATATATATATATATATATATATATATATATATCCGTGTGCTAGAACGTTTTAGTCTTAAATACGTAGAATAAGCTTCTCTCTTTACATCATCAACATTCTAATTCACATTTATCATCAATTGAAATGAATGGCTCTCGTCTTCAGGAGGCCTCAAGTTTTGACAAGCTTCTGGGCTTGACCATTACTCCTGATCTTAAATGGAACACGTATATCAAATCTGTTGCCAAGGCCGCTGGAAAAATGGTGGGATCTTTCTATCGATCCAGTAGATATCTCACTGCTGATGCTATTCTCTACCTATATAAGAGCCAGGTACGTCCAAGGATGGAATACTGTTGCCACATCTGGGCAGGAGCTGCTAGAAAGGACTTGTCCTGCCTTGATAGAGTTCAAAATAGACTTCGTAGCCTCGTAGGAGATGTCCTTTTCTCCTCCTTGCAACCTCTATCTCACAGAAGAGATGTTGCGAGTTTGTCTCTGATGTATCGTTATTTTCATGGAAAGTGTTCAACTGAGCTTCAATCTATGGTCCCCCCTCGCCAAACTTTCACAAGAAACACTCGTCTAGTTGTAAACACTATCAATAATTTCCCCCACTCTTTATCTGTGCCTAAACCTAAGCGTAGATTCCATGAACAAAGCTTCTTTCTTAGAACTGCACGCCTGTGGAATTGTCTTCCGTTTTCCTGTCTTCCGTTTTCCTGCTTTCCGGCTGACTACAATATGGTTGTGTTCAAGTCTAACGTAAGTTCTTGATGAGCCGTTCCATATAAGTTATTAAATTTACCAAATTTTCATTACTAATGATTACTATATTGACCAATTTCTACTGTACACTCTTTAACCCTTATCCTTGAGTGGCCTCTGGGCCTTGATAATGTGGTGATGCCTTTGTAAAAAAAAAACAAACTATGCACAAATAGAATTCAGTGTATTAGACATAATAGTGAAATGAAACCAATCGTCTAATAAGAAACCATAAAGTAATTAATTAATGCCCGTTTTTCAAAGCTTTATGCAAATTAGTTGACCTTCATGTAGTCGCTCGCATGTCCATGACTGAGTATATTAAGAAGTTTGCTTTTAATAATTTTAAATGGGAAAAGTGGGCTTTTAATATCAATCTCAGGGCGAGAAAATAAGGGATATGGATAATAAAGAATACTGCTACAGCAATAATGGGTAGTGATCGTGGTATCTTTCTAGAAAGAGTTGCGCAATCTCCTGAATCTGTACTGCTTTGGTCCAGTGACAAGGAGAAGTGCTTCGGGACAAGATCAAAGTGTAGTATCTGTTCTTCAGATGCAACGTTGTTGTTCTTGGCCTTCGGGCCAAGATCAAAGTGTAGTATCTGTGCCGGCAGATACTGCAAGCTAGGACTAGCTATGACTAGCAAAGACCAGATGTGGGGGCAACCCCACATGCCTGACCTTTAACCAGCTCCCATTTCCCACCTCTCGGGAGCTGGTCCCCTTTTCCCCTTCCCCCTCCCTTCACTCCTCACATTAAAAATCGGCCTTGTGCCTAATTTGCTCGGTGGGGGAGCAAATAAATACCATCTGTTCTTCAGATGCTACACTTTAATTTCTTGTTCTCTGTCAGTGGAGGAGAAATCCTTCACGACTGAGACAATTTTTATTTTTGTTCCTTTTCTCCACGTTAAAAAACGACCCTGGTGTCTAACTCTGTCCCGTGGGGAGGCATTGTAAATAGGAACATACTGCACCTTGAATTCCCAAATGGTCACCCATTTTAGTACTGACCAGGCTCAACGCTGCTTAACTTTGATGATCTAACGGGAATCGGTGTGTCAACGTGATTATGCCGTATAAACTCCTCGCAAGTATAAATAATCAATTCACAAATATTTTTTTTTCTCATAAAACAATGGAGCAAGGAAAATTTGGAAATTGACATACCCAGTTACCGTATATACAGTGCTGAAGGATTTTGGCATCGAGTACCTATAGAAAGGACCATGTGAAGGTTGCCAACATCCTAATTAAAAGTGTTTCTGTGGAACGAACTGGATTTGAACCTGTTGTCAGCTGGGGATCGATATCGTTAACCATTAAGCTAGTAAAATTGGAAATCGACATACCCAGGTAAAATATAAATACTACTCAAAGACTTCATAATGCATTCATTTTGTATGATTCCAAAGATTCTATTGTTGGCATTGGTTTCCCTGATATCTTTCTAGTTAGAATTCTTTCTAGAAAAGGGACCATGTGCAGGCTGCCAACATCCTAAGTAAATGTGTTTCTGTGAAATGAACTGGAATCGAACCTGGCACCCCCAGGATGTCAGTTCACATCGTTAACAATTTAGTGGCCATAAACTAGTCTATATATTAATACAATGGTGTGTGTGTTATTTTGTGTTTTTTAAATCAGAACTTCACAAGAATCGATAGAAAATGAACTCTATCAAAGAAAATTGTCTATAATAATATATAGAAAATCTGCATAAATTAAAATATCATATTTAAGCGAATTTTACCACCGGGCTATGGTGGGCATCCCTGCTAGCTTAGATGTCTCTATTTACACTGAACATCCACAGAATACCAACATCAATATATTACATATGAAAGAATCCGCTGTGGAATTTCCACAGGTCTTGCTAGTAGAGAATTATTTATTTTGAAGAATTTTCGGTGCTTCTCCAATTCCACCCTAATATTTAAAAATTCTAATTGCAAAAAAAACTTTATCGGGGGTACTTACTTGTTAGGTTAAAAAAAGGTTGTACACAAAATTTTACCAAATATATCCAGCATTTTTGTTTTTAAAAAATAAAATTAAATCATCTCAGTGAAAATTTAGTAATCTAATCTTAACATGGAGAATAAAGCTTTGTTGACTCTTTGCTTGCTTGAATTAAAGTTTGAGTACTGCCACTTGACCTTAATAAGGTCAAAAATGCCTGATGAGAGATTTCACGGATAAAACTTGATTTTATTCTCTAAAAAAAGAAAAATACTGGATGAACTTGCTTAATTTTTAGTGCATTATCATTTTTAACTTAATAAGTAAGTACGTAATAAACATTTTGTGCCATTTTGTTTATTTTCTTTTTACAGGTAATTTTAAATATTGAGTTGAAAACTTTGTTTTTTCTTTTTACAAGGGAATCACCATTTATCAAGGCCCAGAGACCACTCGAGGATAAGGGTTAAAGAGTGTACCGTGGTCAAAAGGACAATATCATAGTAATCGTTAGTAGTGTAAATTTGGTAAATTGGATTACTTAAGGGGAACGGCTCATCAAGAACTTGTTTACATTGGACTTGAAGACGACCATATTATAGTCAGCTGGAAAGCAGGCAAACGGAAGAGAGTTCTACAGGTGTGCAGTTCTAAGAAAGAAGCTTTGTTCATGGAATCCACGTTTATGTTTGGCACAGATAAAGAGTGGGGGAAAGTATTGATTGTGGTTTCAATTAGCCGAGTGTTTCTTGTGAATGTTTGACGAGAGGGACGATAGATTGGAACTCGGACGAGCACTTGCCATGAAAATAACGGTAAAGTAGAGACAGGCTCGCAACGTCTCTTCTGTGGGAAAGGGGTTGCAGGGAAGAGAAAAGGACATCCCTCACTAGGCTACGAAGTCTATTTTGAACTCTGTCATGGCAGGATAAGATTCTAGCAGCTCCTGCCCAGATGTGGCAACAGTACTTCATCCTTGAACGTTCATTTCTATTACTCTTAACATTGAGGTGTGCTAATGAATGTCACGTGACTGATTTAGTGATTTCTTTCTTGTTTTTTTTTTTTTGACGATGTTCTACATTTCGTTTAAATACAAGGTGTGTTATATTTTTTGTTATATATAATTAAAAATGTTTTACCTGTATGTTTTATTTATTTATTCTATTTCTTTGTAGTCTACATCACGAAAGTATAAGATGGCCGCAAAATATGTATTTAAAGGATTGTTAATGTTCACTCTGAACAGGGTGCGGCAACCGTTTTGCTTTTATGGCTGGGTTGCATATTAATCAGTTTGAGGTCAGATATATGAAAACGAGGTCATGACATTGATATCTACTATTATATAAAAGGGCGCGTGTGCGTGTGCGTGGGGGAATCTAAAACGGCTGGGCCGACTTTCATGAAATTTCACACAAATGTATTTTAAGTATCTGGCAGTGTTCTTAGATAGGTTTTGTACAGAAATAGCTTCGATAAGTATCGATAATCTATATATCTATAAAAGTGAAAGTGTCTGTGTGTGTGTGTGTGTGTGTGTGTGTCTGTCTGTCTGTCTGTCTGTCTGTCTGTGTACATTTCCCTACGCAATAACTGTCAATTTTCAATCTACAGACTCGAAATTTGATATACAGGGTACTGAGATTTGGGAAAATCTTTGTAATCTGTTTTCGGCCAGAAATTTGGCTGTTAAGGGATCAAAGTTCAAGGATTTTACCTTTGAGAACTCTACCAAACTCCTCCGCCAATTTTGGGTCTAAACAATTGCAATTTTAGATATAGGTTCTTTGGACATGGGTCTAACTTAATAATTTGATTTGAGCTCAAAACAATAAATGTTAAAGGGTCATAATAGGGGTAAAAGTTAAAAAAAATTGACCGCTTTCCCCCCCCCCTCAAAATACACCTCCAAACACCCGGGCAACGCCGGGCTGAAATGCTAGTCGATAATAAAAAAAATCGGATGAAACAAGGAACAGGTGATTTTGACAATCGGCATATAAAATTAATGGTATGTTCTTTAATGTGACAGGGGTGCGTTCAAAATGAATGTCTCTGTTTAGAGCACAATTGAACCATGATACTTGACTTATCATTTTAAACTTAAATTAAAGTCATTATCATCGCACAAGCAGAAAGACTAAGCATATAAAATCCACAGTAAGTTTTTTGAGAGGCGCGTTCAAACTGAATGGACCATGATACTTGATTTTGCATTTTAAACTTTAATTCAAGCCATCTATATATATAAAAGCGAAAATGCATGTATGTATGTATGTATGTATGTATGTACGCTTCTCCTCGGTGTCCACAAAAGGCTTCTTTCAGAGAAGCGCTCGCTCGCTCGCTCGCTTCGCAACTTCTTAAAACTTTTTATATCATCTATAAATTGTAATATTTCACACTTAACTACGGAGCTCGCCTGTCTATTTAATTTTATTGACTTTCAAATGTTAATTATTCCACATTTCCTGCATCGGCACGCGTTACATTCGGTTTTCGGTATAAACAAAAAAGCAAAACTCGACTCTAATCACCGGCCCAGAGTCAGTGGTCTCTAGAGAGCTAAGTAACGTTTGCTCAATGTCGACTTCGTCATATCAGACGGTAGCTTTCATTTCGAGACGAGACACTCCCGCTAATAAACAGGGAGCTGGTTTTCCTCGAACTTAGTTAAAAACAAAAAAAACGATTTATTTATTTATTTATTTAAAAACTGTCCCGCACAAAATCCTAACTGCTGAATAGCTATCGCCGCCACGTCAATCAAAAACGCGCACGTGTCTTTTTTTTTTTCACACTTTACTATTTTCCAATTGTACGTCGTCAAGGCTTCAGTTTTTTTCACGGGCACCTGTCTTTTTTTCACATTTTCGGGTTTTTTTCACACACACCTACAAACACTCGGGCAACGCCGGGTACCCCTCGCTAGTTATATATAAAAATGATTTTATAAAATCAACAGCAAGTTCTCTACAGTGCAATGTAGACTACAATGTATTGTGGACTAAATCACTGCAGAGAGGCATGTGAAGCATATTCCTGATGCAC
This sequence comes from Euprymna scolopes, assembly GCF_053919585.1. Taxonomy (NCBI): domain Eukaryota; kingdom Metazoa; phylum Mollusca; class Cephalopoda; order Sepiida; family Sepiolidae; genus Euprymna; species Euprymna scolopes. The sequence goes on along the minus strand of NC_136492.1, from coordinate 18,215,327 downwards.
CGTGATGGGTCCCCAACTAGAGCAGGCAATCAATTAATTGAAAAATGGTCGATTTTGCTGATTTCGATGACAATAAATATATAGAATTTGGAACATCCGTTGATCATCATTAAATCTCGGGTTGGGCTTATTTGCTAGTATAATATGTAAAGAAAAGTTTGGTCGATTCTGTAAGGTAGATCTAAATAGTAAGTTCTTTTCGCCTTAAAAGTACAGAGGGGTCGTAGAGAATACATTGTTGGGGTCCTGTTCAAGGCGTGGCCAGCTTAAGAATTCTCTACCATCTAGCTTTAGGTTGTTTGTCTAATAGAAACTACTGATCTCGCACTGGCTTCCCATTCTCACATAAACTTGTTACTTTTGATGCTTGAAGCGATTTTCATTGGTTGAAAATACTTTTAGTTAACATGTTCCCACATTGGGGAAGTGAGGAGGAAAATGAATCCCAACAAAGCAGAGAAAGAAAAAGGGTAGCAATTCAAGTCATTTTGCTTTTAAGCATTCGCCCCAATCGCATCTTCATTCGCTCATCACTGTAGGGGAATTAGGGAAACAACACCGGTTGTTAGCGATTTCCCTTGGCTTGATAAGCAGATAGCTGACGAGGGATTCAAGAAAGCACCTTCTCCCGTACGGTGGGTCAAAAATTATGTGAGAGAAAGCATGCAACTTCGCGAGGTAGAATACACTTATCCTCCATGTTAGATACAAGCCTTACATTATTAATGATAGTCTCCACTCAATGTGTGAGTTATGAACATTTGTATTGCTCTGCTATGCTGTGGTACATGTCCGTATTGCGTTTGTTAATGTGTTAATAAATGTCTATATTTGTACTTGAGTTCTTTCTAGTTATTATACGTAATTAGTAAATTATACGTAATTTATGCGCGTTTAGTATTTTCTGTTTCACATTAAGTTAACTATGAGTTAGTTATTATACATAATTTATGCTTGTTGACTATTTTATGTCTCAGATTAATTAAATTAATTATGAGTTAGTCATTACACGTAATACATTAAGTAGTTTCTGTATCAGATTAATTAAGTTAACTATGCGACGGCAATACGCCCAACACCATAAAATATTCTGCAGATTAGGAGAAAAAAATTGTTTTTGGCAAAGTTGCGGTCTTTATTCCGGGCATGGGTATAATTAAATTTTGGTGTTTTTAAGTAAGCATTTTTTAAATTTCATGATATTTGTAGATTCGTTTGTTTCTGTGATCATTTTCTCTGTTTCCTGATAACTCCTGAGTGCCACCTTGAATTGACTAAAAGTCATGGGTTTTTCTTTCTGGGTTATCACGGTGGTAAATGGCTTGAAATCACTCGGTAACCCTTTAAGAATCATGGAGATTAACTAACTGTCTCTGATAACTTCACCAGACATTTTTAAAGAATTTGCGGTTGTTTCGGCCCTTGTAATATAATCTGTAATCGTCTCGACTTCCATACGTTTTAGAAATGTCAGTTCAGTATATAAAGATATAATTTTAGGGTTTCCTTTCGATAAATAATGCTCTTAATATGTTCAATGCTTTGCAGCCATCGTCCAGGGTGTTTTTCATTACCAGTGATAGACTTCGGTCATGTAAACACTATATTAATTCCGCAAAGACAGTTGCATTCTTTTCAATAAAGTCGGGGTTATTTCTGTTTTCAGATTGTGCCTGAATTACTTTGTGTAACTGTTGGATTCGTAAATATCCCAAAAATTTCACTTGCTACAATTTGAATTTTGATTCTGATCCATCGAAATAAAGTTCCATGCCGGGTCAATAACCTCTTGAGTTGGAAATCATGTTTAGTTTCAAAAGAGTTTCCGATGGGTAATTATTCTATACAAGTCCTGGAGATGAAGAATTCTCAGTGGACAGCTGTTCTGTACAGGTTTCGGACTTTGTAATTTTGGGGCCAAAGAGCAAAAGATTCTTCTCGTGTTGACACAAAGAAAACATATGCAAGATTACTTTAAAAAAAAAAAAAAAAAAAAAAAAAGGTTTAATTTTTATGGAGCAATTCTGGTTTCTGATTGGTTGGTAGCAGAACGTGAATTAATTTGATTCGTCAGTTCCTAGCAGCAGCGTTTATAAATAGAATCTCCCAACATGTCCACCCTCCCAGGCCTTGCCACTGGGCTTTCCGGTGGAGTAAGTTTATTGCTTACTGCCTGAGGCACCCCGACCGGGGAATGCCGATGGGGTTACTCAGGCAATTTTTACAATTGCAGGAGTACCTCTCTTTTAGGGGAACCTGCTGGATCCCCACCTTCCGGCCTTGTGCCACATATTGCTGTGGTGGGCAGCAATTAAATCTCTACCCCATTATAAATCATTTTGATTTATAATGGGGTAGAGATTTAATTGCCTTTTGGGTTAAAATGGCTAAAATTGACATTTTTGTGCTTATTAAAAAAAAAATTGATGCCTTGGATTTTTATAAAACTTTCTGAAAAATTGTAACTAACTGATTTCTATATAATTTTGTTTGTCTATACTTCGTGATAACTCTTGGGTGTGCCCCAGGGGCTCTTTTAGGATTAATAAAAACATTCCATTTTTAGGACTATTTTACCATATTTGTCCAAAATTTTCTGTGTATGTCTATTTAGTAGTTTTACATGGTACTGAAGTCAAATTTAAATCCCTTGGAGATTTTGGGGGCTAAATAGGGGGAAGGGCAAATGATGGACTTAGTCATTTTTTTTTTTTTTTTTTTTTTTTGCATGGTGGAGAACTCAAATTTACATATGTTAAAGCCTAAAACTGCACCGTTTGTTCATTTTCACCAGGATTTGACGTTACCTGGGGACTTTTGGGGCTAAATGGGGGTGGGAGCAAATGCTGAACTTAGTGATTTTTTTTAATGCCTCGTTCACTGTGCACTCACGGGGGACTCATTCATGCTTCACTTGTTTTTTTACTAAAAGCACAATAGCAGTTGTTCTATTTAATGAATTTTCGTAATTTTTGGATATATTACTATTTTCGATATAATAATTAAGTACGTAATTACTGTTTTTACTTAAAATGATATATTTCAAAAATTGATTTGTCTACTTAACAAATTCGTGAAGTAAATGTACATTCCGTAAATTCATGATTAATTGCAAATTTCTTCATAAAAAACTTCAAAGCTGTTACAAAAATTAATTGCAAATCAATTCAAAATTATTCAAACACACTAATTTCCAACGTGATATTTATGAACTGACTTTCATGAAACGGCTGGTATTACAGTTTTTTTTAGCTATTAATTCTATCCTGGGTTTCATTGTCGATATGACACACTTCAAATTTAATTGAATAATTGATTTGTTTTTGAGGATGAAAAGTTAAGAGAATGCTGCTTCACATAAGTTGTTGCCATTTTCTAATATTACTGGAAATTTGGTGAAACTTTTTTGCCAAAAATTCTTTTTTTTTTTTTTTTTGTAACTGCTTTATATAATATTTTTTTTTTTTGTAACTGCTTTATATAATATTTTTTTTTTTTTAACTGTTTTATATAATATTTTTTTTTTTTTAACTGCTTTATATAATATTTTTTTTTTTTAACTGTTTTATATATTTTTTTTTTTTAACTGCTTTATATAATTTTTTTTTTTTTTTAACTGTTTTATATAATATTTTTTTTTTTAACTGTTTTATATAATATTTTTTTTTTTAACTGCTTTATATAATATTTTTTTTTTTAACTGTTTTATATAATATTTTTTTTTTTAACTGTTTTATATAATATTTTTTTTTTAACTGCTTTATATATATAGATTTACATTCGGCTCAGAATCAGTTGGTGACTCCATGATATTAGTATCGCGACCCACAGGTTGGAAACACAACACATAAAAATGTGAGTTGCATGTCTATATGCTAGTAGTAAGCGCAAAGTTTCTGTTTAAACCTGACCTTCGGGTTGGGATAACAGTGTAGTATCTGTTCTGATGCCACCCTAAGTTAATTCTGTCCTTAGTCAGTGAAGGGGAAAACTCTTCCAGACTAAGGCAATTTTTCTTATCCAGAGTGCTGCTTCATGGAAAGCTAGATATTATCCCCCCCTCCACATTAAAAACGACCTTGTGTTGGAATTTTTTTTTGTACCAATAATGGTGCATCCCCCCTCCCCGTTTACATTTATTATTGTTTATCTGGTTCTTATATATGATTTTTTGTATTTTGTATCCATTATGATTTTTAGTTTTGCATACTTTCGGTTTGTACGAAACTCCCTTTAATTTGGAGAAAAGGGAAATGCTAGCTCTGTGGTGACGTCATGAGCCCAGCGCGTATTTCGTCCACTTTTGAAATTCTGCTGAGTGAACGTGTTCATTGCCCGGCGCTGAAAATGGAATTTTGAAGAGCCTCCTTCAAAGAAGTAAACCCGGCAAGAAATTAATACCCGGCTGTGACGAGACAGACTTCTGGTAATTAACTATGTGGCTGCGGTCTTGCGCATATTTATTTTACAAGGAGTGGAATTTAAAGAAAATACCTTTTTACGTGACAAGGAATTATGGAATTTCCTATCCGGACAAGCGACGAGGTCTTGCTCCTGTAATACATGTGTGTCTCTACGGTTTGCATGCAACATGGAGGGAAGGAAAATTCTAAAAGAACTTTAAACAGAAAAAAAGAAAAAGGCACGTGCCTGACTGGCTTTCAATTGTGAGTACGCTCCTAAAATTAATTTCATATGCGAGTGTGATTAGGAGATACTACTATTTTGTACATTATTATTGTATTCGTTTATGGATACACACAACTTCTTTATAAGAACCAGTGTTGTTATTTTTTTCTTTACATGTTACTTTTTTCATAATATGTTACCTTGGCGTTTAAGTTTAATGTCCGCAAAGGGAAAAATTTGCAACTTATTGTAAATAAAGTTTCTTCTTCGTTTCAAATCAAGACCTTTATATTTTATTCTTTACCCCTTCCCCCTCTTTTGTTTCATGCTTTTTTTTTCAGCTTAGTTACTTTAGCGTCGAATTTATCTGGAAGCAAGATAAATTCCGACACTTGTGTTATATTTTGCTCTCGTGGACAAGCAAATAAATAGGAGTAGTAAATGCAAATGTCGCACGGAAGCAAAAAAAAAAAAACAAAAAAAACAAACTTTTTGAACACAACGAAAAGATTTATTTAACTGAAGAAAGTTGTGTCGAAGCGAAGAAAAAAAAAAATTCGACGCTTCTACACTATTGGGACGAAATTTCGGAAATCATAATATGGTATCTATGTATTCCTCGTATTTTTAAGATGATTATATCTAAAAATAACGAAAATCGATAAGGTAGAAAATAAAAGAAAGAATTTGATGAAAACGACCGTAAGACATAGGAGAGTTCAAAAGGGAGGTAATTTTTCGTTTTGGTTTAAACAAGATGGCCGAAATTTTTCACCTGCTAACACGATACAAGTTGAGTTTTTTTTTTAATAATTCAATAATATTCAGTTAATCTCGACTGCATAATTTGGAAGCTACCATTGTAACTTATTAGAATTGACAAAAAAAATCAGTAGAAACCATTGCTTTTTTGTTTTTTTTTTATCTGAAAACATTTATCGACTACAAAATCTCATCCCAATAGTGTAAAAGCGCCGAAATTTCTTTGGTCAGGCATCAGTCAGCAGTTATCTTCAAGCGAAAATCGTCAATATTGGAGCGTCCAGTAGTGTGTGCGGGGGGGGGGAGAATGGACGTCTTAACTCGCGTTAGTACAAGGGTTCTCTCTATACTCACCGACCATAATTTCTTCCTACGGGACCGAAGAAGTTCTTCAGGGTTCAGACGAAATTAATGCGCGCTGCAAGCTGATTGGTCAGTGTGTCACCAAATCACCCAGCAAGGACATTTACCTGCGAGAGAAAATAAGTGCTTATTTATGACTGCTATACACACACTTGCACACACATATTTATGTACAAACACATATACACACAAGCACGTGCGCGCACACACACACACACTTACAGTGTCCTCAATGATGCTGGGTTAAGTATGAGAAGGAAAAGATAACCAAATATCAAGGTCTTGCATACGACATGAAAAGAAATTGGAATCTCGGGAAGATCTCTATCGTTCCAGTAATTATTGGAGCAACAGAACTTATGAAAAAAGAATTTAAAAAATTATCTGGCAAATATACCCAGTGAACCAAGTACAAGAGAGATTCAAACAATTGAACTTAAAGGGACTGTTAGAATCTTAAAAAGATCTTGGTTGGAATATATAAGATAGCGGATAAATGTCTGGTATCCGATAGGATGCCCCATACCCAGTTTGAACAAACTGGTAAGAAAATTGAAAAACACATACACACACACAATCTTGACACAGTCAACGGTTGGCAAAGGATGATGGCAGATTGTCCCGATCCGACTCTGACCACCATCACTTTTTTGAATTTCTCAAAAATTCAGCCAGAAAAAAAAAAAAAAAAAAAAAGAACCAGCGACAACACTACCAAATGATTGACTTAATACCGTTTTTATTAAAAAGTCAGACTCAACAAAGCATAAACATCACTATTCAAGGATTATCAACACTTTTTGGCTCATTAATGCTTTGGCGGATTAATGCTAAAAAGTAAAAGGCTTTAATTGCTACCCTTTCTCCGCTTTGTTGAGGTTCACTCTCTTCATCAAATAAGTTGTCACAGGAACATGTGAACTCTAAGTATTTTCCAACCAATAGAAATTGTTTCAACCCCAAAAATGTAAACCAGTATATGTGAAAATAGTAAGCCAACGCATCTGTGTCAAAATATTAAACTGACACGCACTTCAAAATTCCTATAATGTTATGTGATGCTGGGGCAACATCGGGTGGTTTTGCTGATAGTCGATTCAGCACATCAACTATCATTATTAAAAAAGTAAAATGTTAGATAATGAACATTATTATTGTTTTGTAACTGTTATGTTGAAAAAAATATGCAGAGAGAATATTATTGAAAGAAAGGAATGTTTAGCAAAATATTTTGGTTAACTTAGAAACAAGGAAAGAATGTGGTGGACATAAGCAGAGTGGGTTTTCAAACCAATAGATAAAAACAATAAACTTGGCCAGAAAACGTGACTGAAGATCACATGCTGGATCTTTGTGTGGTCGAGGGACATAAGCAAAAAGGAATAGTTACATATATACAAAGAGATTTAGAAAGAGAGACAGAGCTAGAGAGAGGGCTAGACAGATGAAGAGAGATGGAGTGTTGCAGACAGGTTCTGTAATAGCCTTGTACGGGGGGGGGGTGAAGTAGAGTCTAAGACAAGCATGCAATCTCCCAACAAGGAAACAGTGAAATAAAAACTGTCTAAAAATATAATCGGAGACTCCTGGTCGTTTTGTTTGGAAGAAATGTTCATTTCAGCTTTTGGCAGATATATCATATACACGTACATATTATACCCCTACAACGTAACAACTCATCATATACACGTACATATTATACCCCCTACAACATAACAACTCATCATATACACGTACATATTATACCCCCTACAACGCAACAACTCATCATATACACGTACATATTATACCCCCTACAACATAACAACTCATCATATACACGTACATATCATACCCCCTACAACATAACAACTCACCATATACACGTACATATTATAACCCCTACAACATAACTCATCATATACACGTACATATTATACCCCCTACAATGCAACAACTCATCATATACACGTACATATTATACCCCCTACAACGTAACAATAAGACCTATTCAACAAAATCAGTTTTCTTCAGAATTTTCAGGCCGGCTTACCTTGAGCAAGACTCGAGATCTTCTTTACAACCCAATCCTTTCCTTTTGGAGCCAGGTGTTGCAAGGAGGGCGGAAAGGACTCAATGACTCACATAATTATTATTATTATAATAAGAATTAGTGTATAATTTTTCATTGAATAATTATTGTTAAAAAATTCAAAAACGAAAAAAAAACTTTTATATTCTTACTTCTTGTATAAAAATCTTTTGTTATAAATTTTTTTTTTTTCACAAATTTTTTTTACAAAACTATGTTTTAGGTAGCAATTGCTACCTGGTGTTCCTTTTATTTTCTTGAAAATTCGTTTATTTTCATGTCTGTATATACAGGGTGACCTCCTCCCCCCCCCCCCAAAAAAAAACAGTGGACATTCAGTTGTTTTTTCTGAGCATTTTACAGTCAACGGAGCAAAATGGCCAAAGACCCTAGTGTTTTGATGTGATGTTTTGAATATATTAAACTAGTTATGACCAAAGTATTCAAACAAAACACTCAGAAACGGGACCTAATTAGAGTTGGGGCCCGTTTTTTTGGGGTCACCCTTTATTCATTTTCTTCGTTCGCTAAAATATGGCATTTCATCCCAATTCATATCAAATGTTGGCATAATTCTTGACAAACAGTACGAAGGTCAGGGACCACGTCACACACTATTCTGCAACAAATCGTTTCCGGGTATTCATCCAGTATGCGAAAAAAAAAAAAAATGCCCGGAAATTACCAAAGAAATTATCACTGACAACACTATGGAAAAATAGCTCTAATTTAAAACGCGTAGGGCAGTATATGCAATACAATATCACTCGATAAGTCGATATTTATTGATTAACCATGAAGAACCTATCAACTAAAACGAACGCGCTCAGATACTAACACAGAGATAATAATCAATTACAATACTAATAATAAATAATTAGAAATTATAAATAATACCTACCTACCTATCTGTGAAGGTGTGTGTGTGTAGCAGTCTCTACCAAACTACTCGGTCAATTTTTGATCTCCAGGTCTTCGGACACGTAGCTAATGAGCTAAATGTTTTGGTTTCGATTCGAACTAATGGCACTCAAGTCATTTTTTCTTTTTACTTTTGAAATCATTACTATACATTAGGTACATTATAATAATCAATGAATACGAAATTTGCATAAATTAAAACATAATACTTAAGGGTATTTTATGAACGGGAAATGCTGGGCTGATTGCTAGTAATAATAATAATAATAATCTATATAAATAAATAGTAGATTTATTTATGTATGTATATGTGTGTGTGTGTCTGTGTGAAAATATTTAACCGATAAACTCTTAAACTACTGGTCACATAACACTGAAATTAACAAGAAATAGTAACCATATGCTAAGTATAGTTTAAACGAGTAAAATCTTTGTTTGGATGGATAATTAACGTGTATAGAAATATGTCGGCAAGTTGAAATGCAAACTGTTCATTTCAACATGTCGACATTTCTGTTACTTTTATGCATGCACAAATTCATTCATAATTTGAAGTGGTTTAATTTTAAATCTTATCTGTCAATAGCTGAACGGTAGGAAATGTGACTGGTAAATGTTTTAGATTCGATTCAAGCTGATGGCATCCAAGTCATATTGTTTTCAAAACTTTTGAAACAAGTATTATCTACTAGCTACAATATGATATTCAATAGTGAATTGGCTCAAATAATAGATACGAAATCTGCATGAATTAAAATATATTTTAGCATATTTTACGACTGGACAAGGCCGGCTTATTATAATATATATTATAAATAGTATAATATAATAAAAATGATATAAAGTAGAAACCCGTGATACAGCATAAAAAATTAATAACAAAATACAGTACAGTATATAACACACATGTATATAATCAAATAACATCAAAATTAACAACGTAAGACGAGGAAAATACCGTAACTAGGGGCCAAAAAAACATTGTATTCCACTTCGTAACCTGAAAAAAAAAAAAAAGGCCACCGTATACCGAGGTTCTATATTTCACTAATTTTAGAGACTCTGTGTCAATAGCGATTAAGTCCGCTAGTATGGAGTTTGACAAGAGTCAAACTGAGTGCATGTCATGATGATCCAAATCTATAAAACCGAATAATTCCCAGAGTTGAATAAAAAAAGAAGGGACATAAGGTTAAGGCTAAGAGACGGCGAGTCAAACGGCATAGATACATCAGGACATGAAAGGAAGTGGAGTGATGACGTCACGTTTTTCGAGCTGAGAGGTTTTCAAATCAGTCTCTCCGTGGAGGCCGTGTAAAAAAGACATTGCCAATAATGCGAGTTGTCTGTGGAAGCAGGTGTGAGACACGCTGCTAATAATAAAGTACGAAACTTTCATAATTGCCTAAGATCTATCCGCGTGTCGGCCATTTCAGTTAAATTAGCTAAATAATTAGCTAAAAGAATCTTAGAAAGAGATTCTAGCATGCATCAACAAACATTCTCCCGAAAAAATAAAAGAATAAATAAAACCATAAAGAAACTCTCTGCGAACGTCCTCTTGTGTCTTTCTCCGCATGAAACACGTTTTGTTGGCCTCGCTAAGCAGATGAGACGACCGAAGACAAACGGCAACGTCAGTCAACATTGGAAGAGGAGAAGAAAAAACAGTGAATTAACGCACGTATATAAAGAACATTCGCGGTTGAGTATAAAAGAAGTGAGAATATACTCACGCACATATCAAAGACTTTTATTTGATGTCTATTTGTTTCATTGAGAATATAACAGTAATAATATATAGATAAATCTAACAGTAATAATAAATAAATAATACTAATAATAAACTAATCAATAAATACTACTACTACTAAATGATAATAAATAATAATATAAATAAAAATATTAAATACTAATAAATAAATAACTATACTAATAATAAATTAATCAATAAATACTACTACTACTACTAAATAATAATAAATAAATAATATAAAATATTAAATACTAATAAATAAATAATAAATAGTAATATTAATTATAAATAGATATCAATAAATAATAATATTGATAATAAATAAATAATAAGTAATAATAATAGTAAATAATGATTAATAATAATAATAATAATAATAAAATACGTGATAATAAATAATAATACTAATTGTAAATAAATAATAATAATAATAATAAAATAAATGATAATAAATAATACTAATAGCAAATAAATAATAATTAATGAATATAGATAATAATATAAATAAATAATAATATAAACAATAATGCTAATAATAAATAATATAATGCTAATAAGTAAAAATAAATAAGAATACTAGTAACAAATAAATAATTAGTAATAATACTTACACCCCAAATAAATAATTATAAATAAATAAATATTAAATAAATATTAGATAACAATAATAAATAATAATAATTATCATATAACTAAATAAATAATAGATTATACTAAATAAATAATAATTACTACTAATAAATAATACTACTAATAAATAAGAATACTACTACTACTACTAATAAATAATAATAATAATTATATAACTTAATAAATAATAAATTATACTAAATAAATAATAAATATTACTAATAATAAATGCAACTACTAATAAATAAGAATACTACTAATAATAAATACTACTAATCTATATAATACTAAAACTCTATGGATCTTGTATGTTTGCAATCAGATTTCCGGTTTTCAACATCCGGTTGCGCATGCGTAAATAGCAACGTCTTCAATCCGTTATTCCAATTCCGGAATTTTTATATCGCTTTTAATACAAACAATTTCATTTAATTTGATCAAATAGTTTTTTTTTTTTTTTAACGGCTAAAAACATTCAACTTCGTAAAGTCTGTCGCAGTTTCAAAAAAACTTCTCCCTTTTAAAAAAACAAAAGTAAACAAACAAGAAAAACAACACTCATTATTAATAGAAGCCGCGGCGGTGAAAGAAAACACCTCTCACTTTCCCTCTAATAGATTTCAACACTCCTACTCCCTCTGTTTTCGTTACGTACGCGAGAAATCTTTAATTCATGTCATTATAAATAAATAATTTTATAAAATCAACCGTAGTTTTTTGGGTTTTTTTTAACGGCTAAAAACATTCAACTTCGTAAAGTCTGTCGCAGTTTCAAAAAAACTTCTCCCTTTTAAAAAACAACACTCGTTATTAATAGAAACAGCGGCGGTGAAAGAAAACACCTCTCACTTTCACTCTCATAGATTTCAACACTCCTACTCCCTCTGTTTTTGTTACGTACGCGAGAAATAGTTACGTGTATGTGTGAGAGAGAGAAAAAGGGAGCGATGTAAAACTGGATAGTTAAGCGAAAGGAAAACATAAAAGTTTTTTTTAAAACACTCAAATTGTACAAAAAATGTTGTAAATAGAAAAGTATTGTCTTAGTTTTAGTGACCTTATTATTAGCATATGAATACAATATTTATTTTCTGTACAATAAGTGCTTAAGCACCCGTGCTTTTCAGCGATACATATTCAATAAAATAAATTGATTAATATAATTAATCTGGATATAAGAGAGTTAGAACCTGATAAGAAGTCTCAATTAAGCAAAAGGATAACAAAAGTTTTCTTTAAAAAAAATTAATTGTACAAAAAATGTAAATAGAAAAGAATTGTCTTAATTTTATTGACCTTATTATTAACATACAAATTAAATATTTTACACAATGGGTACTGAATGTTTGCTTAAATTAAATGAAAAAAGTTACATTTTATTTTCATTTTCTATTTAAAAAGCCATTATTAACATGTGGAGAGTGTTTTTTTTATTATTCTGTACTTTCAACTAACAATTTCATTTAAAAGATGATATATCAAAATTTGAATTTAACTATAATAAGGTAACAGAACAGACCTCCTCTGGACGCGTGTAGAAAGTAATGGGACTCTGGAGAAGTTTATTGATACCTGTTCAGTGCATATTTACCTATAAGTATGACCAACCACTTATAATTCAGTAACTGTAATTTAAAAAAAAATAACAATTATAATAAACAGAACGACTCATAGAAATCTATCTATATTCTTTTTTCATTTTAATATACTTTCATAGAAATGCTTCTGTTATGTAAAAAAAAACTATTTTCTTTATGCCACAAGTGTCACGCTCATACATGAATTCCATAGCTAATATAACGTACTGACCCAACGGGTCACGGGTGGTCTAGTAATAAATAAGAATAATAAATAAGAAATACTAACAATAAATCAATAAAATAACATTAGTAATAAATAATAATAAATAATAATAAATGAATAATATAATACTAATAGCTGTCAATAGCTGATTTTGCAATCAGTAAAAATAAGAATACTAATAATAAATAAATAATAATAATAGGTAATAATACTTGAAGAAAATAAATAATTATACTAATAATAAGAGTAAATAAGTAATAATCATAAATTATAATACGAATAATAAATAAATAAATAATAACACTAAAAAAATGAATAAAAATAAATAAGAATACTAATAACAAATAAATGAATAATAATAATAATAATAAATAATTAAATCGTAAAAATAAATAATAAATTATAATAAAGCTTAACTTTTAACCTCGAACGTGGAAACCAACCCACGTAAACAACGAACACTACCCAGTCACATGGGAATTGTAACAGAAATAAAACAGGGCATAGAATGAGAATCGCACGAACTCTACGGAACGGAAACTGCAAAACATCTTATAAACTATGACCCCCCCCCTCCAAAAATTAAATACCATCAGCCTCAATTTATATCACAGAAAATAATTTTGAAAAAGAGTAGTAATGAAGTAATGAAACGGAGGTTTGGTTTGGTTTGGTTGTCTTCCGGCATATCAACCCTTTTCAGGTTATTTGATGCTGAATTTAGTTATTTTGGAAATAGTTTTTATGCCTCAAGTTCTTTATATCTTCAAATATTTATTTGTAGAGTTTGGTTTAGTTGTCTTCCGGCACATCAACCCTTTTCAGGATATTTAATGCCGAATCTAGTTATTTTGGAAATAATATTCATGTTGCATCCAGTTATTTTGTAGAAGGTGTTTATTCTTCAAACTCTTTGTATCTTCAATCGTTAGTTTATAGTGTTTGGTTTGGTTTGGTTTGGTTTGATTTGGTTGTTTTATAGTGAATTTTATCGTTTTTTGTTTCCTGTCCTGCAGAACTAGAAGGAGTTTTGCAATGGGAGAGGGAAAATGGTTACAGTGTTAATGTTTGCTACATTTTAAATTCAGAGTCAGGAAGTGGGGGAGATAAAAAGAGAAAGGGGAAATGGGAAGAAGGAAAAGAGGGAAAAGGTGGGTTGCTGTTATTGTTTTTTTTTTGCAGAAACATTAAGTTTTGCAAAAGGAAGTAGAAAAGCAAAAAAGCATCAATATTAGATTTATTTCATCTCAGCAAGCCAATATCTTCGAACAGCCTTATCTGGTAGCACCAGGATGGAGCAGAGCGAGAGGGAGAGTACAGAACAGACCTCCTCTGGACGCGTGTAGAAAGTAATGGGACTCTGGAGAGGTTTATTGCCACTCACATTCCAAAAAAGCATTGAAAGAAGTGGGAAGTGCTGGAAATCTTGGGAGACATATTGTTACTCAGATTTCAGGGAACACCACCAGTTATCATTAGTGAGCAATCACGGGTTATAACCTGTGTGAAAACTCCTAGTGAGTACGTAATAAGTGTAGAGATAAATGATAAAACAAAAATATGTAAAAGCGATCAGAGTGCAGTAGCTGTTCTGATGCTACTCTTCGCCTTTTCTGACCTGGGTCAGTGGAGGAGAAATCCTTGACGACCGAGACAATTAAAAAAAAAAAAAAAAAACTTTTTGTTCCTATCCTTTTGGGAGAGCTGGATATTCCTCACGTTAAAAACCGACCTTGTGCCTAACTCTGCCCTCGTGGGGAGGCAAGTAAATAGAAATAATTATGTTTAAATAAAACCGTGTCAACCCTCGGCAGAAGCGAGACTAAAAGACACCAATCCCTCCCTCCCAATCATACATTCACTTTCGACAGATTTTAAGCTGGTTCTAAAAATACTCTATGTTGTAAGTTGATCATAGCCTGATTCACCTTCCAGAACGGATACACGCAATAAATACAGTACATTGTTTATGACGTCACTTCTAGTTAATGACTAGGGCTGTGACAACAGCATATTCTTTACATTCTTTTGACTCTCGAGTATATATCCGACGCAGTTAGACTCAGCTAATCAACCGAGAACCTCATCAGTCTATATAAAAAGGTATAAGATATTAACGGATATATACTCAAGAGTCAAAACAATGAAAAGAATATGCTGTTGTCACAGCCCTACTAATGACCTTCGACTGTTTGCTTTATTAACCATTAGCAGGGCTACATGGTGTTGCCCGGGGTCCTGGAAAAGAAGAGAGAATAGTTAAAAGATATAAAGTGCATGTAACGTCTTTATTTAACTTTCCGACCCCCTCTCTCTCTATCACACACACACGCGCACGCATACACACGCGCGCGCATACACACACACATACTTTGTCACTCTCTTTCTTTCGTTCTCTTAATCATGTTATCTTTTTAACCCCTCCCTCTCGAATGTTTCTTTAGGTTGATAATCTGTAAAACAAAACAACCAACCGACCGTTTCTTTCTTTAATTCATATGAAAGCGTTTGCAACTTCTTAAATATTTTGGATCAGCTATCATAATATCGTATGAATCCAAAGATTCTATTGTTGGCATTGGTTTCCCCGATAATTTTCTAGTCATAATTCTTTCTAGAAAGACATCGGGTGCTTACGGGAGTTACCACGAGAAGATTTCCAACATCCCTAAGTGAAAGTGATTTTTGTGGAACGAACTGGATTCAAATTTGGAACACCCAGTTCATCAGTCCGTGTCGTTAACCACATCACTTCCAAATATCTTGGATAATAACACTCTGGCTATAATTATTTTGTTAAGGTAATGTTTTAAGCTCTTTTTTTATACGAAAGTTCGACTATCTTTACGATTACTGTTTCTACTTCATTTCTGGTTGCTCTTCCTCATGTTGAGATTTTTCCCCCTAAATAATAGCATTATTATTTAGAAAAGCCGTTCTGAACATAGGAAAGCGGGAGAGGGGACTTCCTTTACCTATTCTGTACTTTAACCTAACAATTTAATAAATAAAAGATACCGTAAAAATCAATTAAAAACGAATAAGTGACCGGAAATGCAGTGGAACCAGTAATCGTAAAAATAACCGAAAGTCCAAATAGATTAGTCTGTATAGGATATCCAAAAAGGCACTTAAGTGCTTTCTTTAAATTTGTCTCTTTATTTCTGAGTGACTTTTTGGACGCCCAGGCAGAAGATCAAGATTTCGGTTTTGATTTCAGGTCAGGGCATCCGCTTTATTTGTTGGGATCTATGATCTATAAATTAATACGATAGCGTATGTGTTATTTTCTGTGTCACGCTTACATCCGGGTCGTTTAATTGTTATACCAAGAATTCTTCCTAAGTTTTGGTTTCGATTATAGCTGATGGCATTCCAGTAATCGAATTTTTATTTTTGTATAAATAATTTTATCAAGAATTCTTCATAAGTTTTGATTTCGATTATGGCTGAAGGAACTCAAGTTTTATGTGTATATATATATATATATATATATATATATATATATATATATATATATATACACACACACACACACACACACACACACACACTTTTTTGTTCATAATTCAATTCAAGCTAATGTACCCAAGTCATATGGATATATTTTTTTTTTATTTTTGAGATCTCAACTTTATAATATATAAAAATCGATAGAACATTAATTCTATAATAATATATACGAAATCTGCAAGAATTAAAATATCATATTTAAGCGTACTTTACGACCGGGCTTTACCGGGCGTTCGTGCTAGCTTAGATAAATACTTTTGTAGTTTAAACAAACAAAAAAAAACTACAATAATATCAGAGCGTCTCCATTTACACTGAACATCTACAGAATGCCAACATCAATATATTACATGTGAATGAGTCCCCTGTGGAATTTTCACAGATCTTGCTAGTTTATTATTAATGCAATATCTTCTGTTTCTAAAAGTAGTTAAGATATCTGATATTTCGAAATGAGCCAAATTCCACAACGTATTTATTACGTTTAAAAAAAATGTGACTGGTGAACGGAAATACGTTAATACTCTTAAACCAGTGCTTATTAATAAGTGACTTTCAATGCGCAACATGTGTGCTGGAGGAGGAAGGCGGTCTTTAGTTATTTTTAGAAGGCAGCTAAAACACTTGCAAGACAGACGTTCTCATAATAGTAGAGCGACGAAACTTGGCACAGTTATTCGTCTCTCTCTACGTAGGAACCAACCAGAGATACGCATTAATGCAATCGTTCTGGAGACCGTTTTTTTTTTTTTTTTTTTTTTTGTAGAACACCGCAGGTTGGTCCTCCAATTACGACGTGACTTTGGAAATCAAGGTTGCATCATCTCGGAGACGTTTTCCTTTCAAAAACAACTTCATAGCTTGGAAGAAGTGAAAGTCAAAGAATGCAGGGCCAGGAGAGTAGGGCCTGTGCCTAAACCTAAGCGTAGATTCCATGAACAAAGCTTCTTTCTTAGAACTGCACACCTGTGGAACTGTCTTCCGGTTGCCTGCTTTCCAGCTGACTACAATATGGTCGTCTTCAAGTCTAACGTAAACAAGTTCTTGATGAGCCGTTCCCCTTAAGTAATCCAATTTACCAAATTTACACTACAAACGATTACTAATGTATTGTCCCATTGACTACTGTACACCCTTCTCTTACTTTTTTACTCATATCATGTTTAATGTTTGTGCAAAATTTTTAAAAAATTCCAAAGCGCAGTTTTTGAGAAAAGTGCGGACAGACGAACGGACGAATGGACAAACGGACACAGGTTAATTTACAGGTCCACCCTCCTTTTTTCAGGGGACCATACAAGAAATCTACAAATTTATTAAAAATAGCGAGAAACGCAAAATGTAATTGTTCCCATAAATGGAGATATTCAAATAACAGGTGTGATCTGTGACCCCGCCGGGTTTTTTTTTGTAGTTGGGGTCTTCGAGGTCAGTGGACAGTGTGATAGACGATTTTTGGGCTATTTGACAAATAGTCACACGTTGATTTTGCAAAATGGCAGCCTCAAGTTGACTGACATACAGCATAATCACGTTGACATACCGGTTCCCATCAAATCACCGAAGTTAAGCAACATTGAGCCTGGTCATTACCAAAATGGGTGACCAATTTGGTAATTTCAGGCACTGTATGTAGGAGGACGCTGACACCTCCTTGCAAGAGTTGCAAAAATTTAACATCGTCATCTCTCCTAATCGGGATATATATGCGACTGGGGACCGCTTGTGAATTTCATACTCCCATGGAACTTCCTCCTTCTGAGGAAGCCGGTTAAACCCAAATAGGGTTAGTGTCTCACACACACATACACACACATCAATGTTGATGTCAGTGCTTTAAAAGGTCATATAATACGTTTTTTTTTTCATTTCATCAAAAGTGTCTGGTAGTACCCATCCTTTCAGATACAAAAATCTGGATCACTGCACGACACACAACAGGCTTCATTTAACAACTGACTCCATTCAAAGAGATGTAAAGTGAAAACCACAATATGTTCAGAGCTGTAATTTGCCATATAAACCATAGAGATATAAACCATTGCACATGTAAGATTTTAGCTACACCAGACAAGTAAAAACGGGTTAGGGGCATTACTTATGAAACGCGCCTTGTATTGAAGGCACTATTTCTAAATTGACGTCATATTAAACATATTTTATTTATATATTTGCAGACTATTATCCTCAATTCATAGTTGTTGTTTCATAACGTTTCGGCCAACTATTCCTCTGGCCTTTGTTGGATGGTTAACCGTGATGGGATAGGACCCGTGGTACAGTAGGTAGAGACACTGAATCTCTACAGTTCCAGGTGAGCATTGTCGGAAGATAGCGGTTTTAATCCTACGCAAAGCTGGCCAGAGGATTAGTTAGCCAAAATGTGTTGAGATGACAACAACTATGGAAGGTAGTAATTACTGAAGATACAGTTGAGAGATTCAGCATTCTTATCCTGTCGCGATTAACATCTGACGAAGGCCAGAGGAATGGTTGGCCGAAACGTCGTGAAACAACAACTATAAAGATGAGGATGATAATTGTCCGCAAATAAATAAAATATATAAATTACTCATCTCAAAAAATTCCAATAATTAAATAATATATACAGAGAGATGCGCTTAAAAAATTGTGACTGGCAAGCTTCGAATATGGTATAGCTATCATACGAAGAAAGTCTGCTTAAACATCAAACTTGGTGTTTTCAGGTTGATATCTTAACCACCAAGCTATTCGTGTATATGTTAATGCTTTTAAAAGAATGCAATATGGCATAATCGCATTGATTCACCGGTTCTCATCAGATCGCCGAAGTTAAGCAACGTTGAGCCTGGTTAGTATCAGATGGGTGACCATTTGGGAATTTTAGGTGCTGTATGTGCTCTCCGCTTATCTCGGCATCTGTTTCCAGTCGCCCTGTATATATACTTCACTTGCCACTGGTATTTAACAATGTCAACTCAGGAGAAGTGTGGTTGGAGATTGTGCACCTCTTGCTACAAAAATTTAATGCGCAGGCACCCTTTCATGTGTATCCATAGTGTTAAGTGTTGAGATATTATGTTGAACAAAGATGGCGGCAGTAAATCAAATCAGCGAAGAATCAATGCAGTCACGATTTCAAGTGTTGGGTAATTCTTAGTAACAAAGATGGTGGCGAAGAACCAATGTAGCCATAATTCAGTCGTTTGTAGACAGAGGTTGACAGCGAACTGAATTGAATCCAAACTTCGATATTTTTTATAATAACATTCGAAGCTTCTGATTGGTTGGTTGTCATAACCGTATAAAAGCGATCGGCGAAATCATTGGAGTTATACCTCAACCAATAATCAAAAACATTTTAACACATATTGGTTGTTATAGTCACAACGTTTCGGCCGTTTTGCCCTCTGGCCTTCATCAGGTGTTTTGTATCGGACTGGGGAACCGTTTGTTAGGAGTCTCAAACCCAACCCTTTATTATTATTATGGGGGTACCGTGTTCGGACTCCAGCTAAGCTCTGGAACATAGTTGCTGATTCTCAGAGAATCAGCAACTATGTCCCAGAGCATATGGCCGAGTGGTCCTAGACGTTGTATCAAAGTTTACAGTTACCCAAAGGTGCTGAGTTCAATCCTGAACGAAGGCAGTGAAAAGTAACATTCAAAACAGAGAATCAGCAACTATGTCCCAGAGCCTAGCTGGAGTCCGAACACGGTAACCCCGTAATAATAATAAAGGGTTGGGTTCAAGACTCCTAACAAACGGTTCCCCAGTCCGATACAAAACACCTGATGAAGGCCGGAGGGCAAAACGGCCGAAACGTTGTGATTATAACAACCAAGATGAGGAAGTCAGTCCGACAATCTCAATCAATGAAAACACCTCATCTCAAAAATACAGACAATTACTATTTTAACATATAGTCTGTCAAAGACTGAAGCAGCTTGTAAGATTGCAAAAGATTGCTAATAAATAAATGACGTTCTATGTATAGTGTGTAGTGGTGAGGTGTGTAAATAAGAAGAACATTAGATGATTGAAAATGAGATTAGGATAAGCCTAAACTCGAACCTTGTAAGCAAAATTAAGAAATTGCATGTTAGAAATCAGAATGTTAAAAAGGTCTATTGTTAAATTCTATTATAAATAGTTAGATAGTGTTTATATTGTAAAAAGAATTGATTGTTCATTCTTTTATAAAACTAAATATTAACAAGGCCGATAGCCATTAGTCGCGTGCTCTCGTGTAATGAATCCATGCGTGAATGTAAGATTGACATGAAATTCTTAAAGATAAACTAAAATGACCGAAAAATGGGCTGAAATGACTTAAATAAATAAAAAGTAAATGACTTAGAATGACTTTAATGAATTTAAGGGTGAATTGAATGACCTTAAGAATGACTTGAATGCTTAAAAAATAACTGGAATCCTTCAAAAACAACTTGAATGATCTGGAGAATGACTTGAATGGCTTTGAGACTTTGAGACTGACTGGTTGTAAAGTGGGTGATCATTTTACATTAAATTAATACAGAAAAGTGATCCCCCAACTTTATATCACAAAGTTACAAACGTAAGTACAGCATGTAGTAAGAACAGATACTACACTTTGAGATATTAAATCCTTTATTCATGTTAAAAATACATTGAAAATCAACAATGAACAAAAAACTTAGGCATATGGCCAACTCAAAAGGGGGGGGGGATTGTGGATGTCGTTGGTCATCCTTGTCACTCCAGAACTAAACAAAATCAAAAGTTTCTCCCAGCTAGTATCTTTCACCATAATACCGCATTCACCCTTTCATACTGGGGGACATCCTACTTAACTCCCAATTTTTAAAACATTTTTTATTGACGTGTAAAAACAAAAAAAGATAACAATGAAATTGGTACAATAATTCATTTGTGTCGAGGGCGGGGGGAAGGGGGGAGGGGGCGATTAGTAGGACCCTCCCAACTACACTTTGATCTTGGCTAAAAGGTCAAGAAAAGCTTAAAAAGCTAAGAACAACATCTATTAACAACAGACCTTTGATCTTAACCAAAAAGGTCAAGCACAAAAGTGTTACGGACAGACTGATAAACCAACCGACCGAAGGAGTGACTTATAGAGTCGCTTGCACGTGACTAAAAATGTCAGCTAAAAAGAATGAACAATACAAATTAAAAATACATTTTTAAAAAATAGGTTAGGTTAAAAAATAGGTTAGTTGAAAATTCTTTGTTAAAAGTGTGTTTGGAAAACGTGTACATAGCCACGTGAATTGGTCACGTTTGGGAAACACTTCTGACGTCATAGCAAAAGGGTGATTCTCAATAGAGTTAGTCAGATCAGGGCAGTTTAGGAGAACAGTCATCAGAGTCGGTTGGAGAGAATTAATCGGCCAAGAGTTGACATGGTCAGAGGAGGGTCCCCTTAGAGGCGAAGAGGTAGAAGGTTAATCATGTAGAAATAATGTGAATTCCTGACGTCATCAGCATTCGACCGGTCCAATGAATAAAGTATCATCTTTGTGTTTTTGTAAAACTGTCGTTGTGGCATCTTTCAACACCCAAAAGGTTATGTGCTAATCATCTTATCATGAACATTGCGTGACCAAAAATATGTATATCTCCTCCTCCTCCTCTCTCTCTCTATATGTGTTACAAGAAATATAAGAACTGTGCATCTATCAACCTCTCTCCTCGCTAATATATGTTTTAAGAAACTTCCCAGAACTGTAATATGTACAAATGTCCTCTCTCCCCCTCATCATCATCGTTGGCCCAATATGAATCCCCCCCCGTCTCTCCTTAAATATGTCCCCGCTATTCAACAACCTCCAACCTTCTTCAAGTGTATCTTGTCGAACTCGAGAATGTTTCTTGTCGAACTGGGGAATTTGGATGGAATTTCGAGCGGAACCCTTTATTTACTTCACGGGGGTAGCATGCTCTTGTTCCGTCAGCCATCAGTCAGTCCTAAGTAATTAATTCACAATTATATTTTTCGGTCGCCCACACTGAGGATTGAACCTCAAATCTTCAGGAGAATATCACTTTTACAATTGATTTTTCCAAGTACTCTAACCACTGCGCCACGGATCCTTGCGGTTCGACAGAAACATTCCTGAGTTTGACAAGATACACCTGTCATGAAATTCACACTCAAGATGAGAACAGTAGATTTAAGGATCAGCTATGATCTAACTAAATTAGAAAGCGAACAAAACTTGACGCTACAAAAGTTTGCGAAAGACTGACAACAATTAATCAGCATTAAAAAGGGTTCAAAAGAGATCGAAGAATCCGGTGTCGCATGCGTAAGAAAAATACATTAGTCAAAATCCTATCCCCCCCACACACACACAGTCCTCTGACTACAAAAAATGTAACTTATGTGTTGTTTTATGTCAGATTGGGTATACGCTATATCATACTAAAAGTTGGACAAGATTTGAGTCTTAGAACCATTTAATGTGAAAGATTGACCTTGGAAGCATATGTAAAAATATAAGATTTATTGGTTTATCATGAAAACTGACCGAGTTAGTATTTTATAACGTAATAAAAAAAAAATGATTTTTAAATCGAAAATGTTCAACTTCGAAATTAGCAACTTTCCCTTGCTCAAAAATTGTCCAACTTTTAGTGTGATGTTGCAATAATTCTCCGCTAACTAGAACAATGTGTTTGTCCGTTGTCAAAAAAAATAATCATCCGCACAACCACGTTGTTCTCTGACCTGCTACCGCACTTCCATTGGACGCCATGGGAACTACTGCCACTCATGTGAATAACAGGATCAGCCGTGTTTTATATGTACTCGTGCATATTAACAGGATAACCTCTTGAAGGATGTGACTCTTCGTCACGCATGGACGGTTATTCATTATAGGGACGCTGTCGCAAACTGCAACTGCGAAGTGGGCTTTTTTAAACATCACATAGTACTGCACGCTCGGAGAAAGAAGCAACCTTAGAAGTTAATTTCTTAAATAATGCTGGGCTAAACTGGTATTTTAGGAAAATCTCCATAAGTCCAGTAATTATAGGAGCAACTAGACATATGAAAAAGAATTTCAAAGACTACCTGGCAAATATATCCGGTGAACCAAGTGCAAGAGAAATTCAAATAATTGTACTTAAATGGACGGTAAGAATTTAAAAAAGATCTCTCAGTTGGAATATATGAGATAACGTGTGCATGCCTGGAATCTGGAAGAATGTCCCATCCCAGCTAAAAAAAAAAAAAAACTGATAAAAAAATTGAAAAAAAAAAAAGACAAATTGAGGACGCCATAGAAGACCATCTCAGAAAAGTACTACTCCTCTGAATGAACCCTGAACCCCAAGAATTATTTTCTCAATAGAAAGCCATTCTTAATATAAGGAAGCGGGAACGCCGCGTTTTGACAACTGGTCGTCTTGGCTTCGGCATGAAGTTGCCAGAGATTGGGTCGAAAACTAAATAAGCACTTTATATTTTTATACATTTTTTTTCTTCATTCTTTTTTAACCACAACACGTGTCCGTTGCTATGGTTACAATATTTTGCAAGCTGAAATCGCTGCTTGTTATCCTCCAACCTCATCACACACACACACACACACACACACACACACGCACACACACACACACACACACTTCTTCAAGTTTTTCCTGTCGCAGTCTGTAACCTTCAGGCAATTACAAACCGAACTCTTTCCCGGATCGGTTCCCTCCCCTTTGTTTCCCACGCCACAGCTTAGCATCCATTGCACGTGTCTAGCGAATGGCGATGTTCGTTCTTCGTGCGCAATCAATTTCAACTGTCAACCCAATTTATTCGCGAATGTCGAATGTCAGAAGGCCTCATAATTAAGGACGGACCTGTAATAGTGTGGACCGTAACTTTGATAAACATGTAGATGATTGTTGAGTCTTAGAAAATACGCCGAAATTCTCGCTGACAATTTAATTATTATAAATGTTAACAATAGATATAAAACATGAATGTTGAATAAAAGAGATAAAGCATGGTTAACGAACGCATTATATTTATACATTAGCTTACCTGCGTTCCGGCGTTGCCCGGGAAGTATATTGATTGAAGAAATTCTTGGCTTAATTTCTTTATTTCACAAATTATTTGTTTAACAAACACACACTATATATACATCTCCCTCTCATATATATATATATATATATATATATATATATATATATATATATATATATATATATATATATATACTTACAGAAAGTTTAGATTAGATAAGTCATCGGTATCGACGTTTTCAACCCTGATAGCAGGGGACCATTTTATATGCCCATATCAAGCTCTCTTCAGCCGCTAGTCATCTGTTGTATAACTGGAATTGGAAACATACACATACATTACAAGATCTCATTCGAATCTCGTTTTTTTTTAACAACCAAAAATTAAAATAATAACATTTTAAAATTTGTCTGTTTAATGTTTTGGACGCTAAAGAAACCAAAATAAGAAAACCTTTAAAACTATATATATAAAAAAAAAAAAAAAAAAAAACTCATGAGACTTATATTTATCATTTGGTGGAAAACTATTTAGTCAGTAAGTAATTTAATCACCTGCAATCGTTGTATCAACTTATATATATATATATATATATATATATATATATGATTTTATGGAAATTTAACCAACTGTTTTGGATTTTACCGTTATTAGATATTTTACCCTTCACCAGACTATTCATTCACATGAAATCACCTTTTTCTTTACCAAGTAAGATCTATGATTTACTTGTAGTTTCATCAAATACTTTTTGCAAGCAAAATCCGATCCCGCATTTTGCTAAATCCTACCCTCTGATTAGAAGGAAAGTATTTCTTCGAAACTCCGCAGATTAAGGACTATCCATTTTTTTTTAAATTAAATGTTTTTAACTCTGTTTCAAAGTGTTTTTTTAGCATGTTTTATTAACTACTTGTTCTTATATATATATATATATATATATATATATATAAACAGCCAAGATAAAAACGGATGGAGGAAGACAACTATTGAATTTTCTTGCGCAGATTTGACCGAGAAATAAGAACAACAATTTGAAAAATTACAAAAAAAGCTCATTAAGCAAAAACACTCCATGCTGTTTAAAAATACTTGTCTGAATGAAAACATGCTATCGTACAGGCGGTCGGGTTTCAATCCTGGCTTGAGGTAGTTGTCTGTCTAACCGCACTGATAATCTGTGAAACAGCAAAACAGTACTGTATGTGGATGAATATATATATATATATATTGCTGGTGTATCTATATATCTATTTTGCGGCTTTTTGATTTAATAACAAAATAAATAAATAAAAACTAGAAAGTTCTTACGTGTAGTACAAGTCAGCGCAATCTCAATAACAACACGAGGATGGATTTTTTTCTACTTACGAAAAAAAACCCCAAAATATAAGAACTATCACTCTGACGAGAGATTTTAATTAGGGAAAAAATTAAAGCGTATTTTTTAACAGTTTGTCTATTTATTCTACATTTTACACTTTATTCAAGACTAGCGGGGGGGGGGGGGTATCCGGCGTTGCACGGGTGTTTCGAGGTGTAAAAGAAAAAAAAAAGTTTTAGTAGAAGGTAGGATTGAACCCCGAAGCCTTGACGTGAAGGTGGAAGAGAAAGGGGGGGGAAGCCAGACACCTAACCGTCACGGTCACGAGGAAAACGAACTGATAAGGACGTTAAGTGAATGTTTATAAAGCGAAATAAACAGGTGCGAGGAAGTGGCGTGGTGTCTGACCTAGTTTTGCGCTTCAAGCCAGATCATTCGCTTTTCGAAGCGGCGATCTGGTAAAAGTCGGGCATATTAAATACACAGGTGAACCCTGTTCGTAACTCTTGGATATTATCATTTAGACGTGATATAAAAAGTTTACAGGAGTGAACCGACCGATCGCTTCTCAGAAAAAAGCCTTTCGCGGACATACACAAAAAGCGAACATACATACATACATACATACATACATACACACACATTCTCGTTTTATATATATATATATAGATGTTTCCAAGAGTCGACACATTTTCAACTTTATATATATATATATATATATATATATATATATATATATATATAAACTTAGTACAAATTTACAATTAATTGAAAATTAATTTATGTGAGTAAATTGTTCGTTTGAAAGTTGAATTCACTTATTGTAGAAAGTGATATTACATTTCCAGAAACAATAACACTCTAGTTCATCATTAAAACTCCTCGGCCTAATATTAGCAGGCACTGTGAACTGGAACAAATACATAGATGACATTGCCAAGGCTGCTGCAAAGCAGATGGGTTCCCTTTACCAAGCTAGAAAAATCCTCACACCTGACAAATTGCTACAAAGCTACCATTTGCTTATGCATAGAATATTGTTCTTCTTATACATCAACCACTACCCTCTCTCTCTCTCTCTCCTTCTTGGACAGGGCCCACAAAAGAGTCTCCAATCTAATAGGTTACGCACTGTTAAACAAGCTATAACCCCTGTCCCATCACCTCAATATTGTATCCCTGTGCTTGTTTTATTTGTAAACTGATTTTTCCAATAATGATTTTTTTTAATAATATATATAATTATCACAGTCAAGCAACGTCGCAAGCTCACAAGAGCCATGACAGCTAACAAACTAGACATCCAAGACTCGAGTTTCGCCGTCATTTGGGCTCATCAGTTGAACACACACACACACATATATATATATATATATATATATATATATATATATATATATAAAGAGAAAGAATAAATGACAAAAGACTATATTCCAAAGTTCATGATGTTGACCATCTAATAATTTATTCCTTTAATTCAGTTGACATTTACATTTCTTGATAGTATCTGTTTCATAGCGCAAAATCAAGCAATTATTATATCAATCAGTGAATATATTGATATAATAATTAAGTAATTGATTTTGCGCTACGAAACAGATACTGTCAAGAAATGTAAATGTCAACTGAATTAAAGGAATAAATTATTAGATGGTCAACATCATGAACTTCGGAATATAGGTCATGTTTTGTGTTAAGTTGTACAAGAGATGTTTTGACGGGGTCGGATAAATCCAAGAAGCCAGAGTCAAAATCGGAGAAATCGAAGTATTTGGAGTCGGAGTAATGAAAGGAGTCAAAGTCGAAGAAAATAAAGGAGTCGGAGAAATCAAAAGAGTAAGAGCCGATGAAATTAAATGGTTTGGAGCCAGATAAATCAAAGAAGTTAAAGTCGAAGAAACTAAAAGAGTCAGTCGAAAAAAATCAGAGGAGTCGAAATCAGAGAAATCAAAGGAATCGAGGTCGGAGAAATCAAAGTAGTCAGAGTCGGAGTTGAACCTTATATCTTCCGACTCCGCAACCATGTTTTTAACTGAAACCTGGTGACCCTTTCTTCTTATCACACCAGGCCAATCAGATGAATAGAGACGCAGCGATTCAATAGTTTATCATCACCGTCAACCTCTATAGTTTATCCTGACAACGAACAGTCTATAGAATCCAAATCAGTTCCGAGCATACCGAGAATGATGCCAATAATTGCTAAGACTGGGAGGTGCCAGTAGCTAAGTGGCTAACGCTCACAAACTAACAATTTGTGCTTGCCAAGTTCGAATATAGTTCATTCCACATAAACATTGCCACTTAAAACGTTGTTGACCTTTCCGTAAGTACCCGATGTCTTTCTAGAAAGAATTCTAACCAGAAAGATATCGGGGAAACGAATGGCAACAATAATCATGATTCATACGGAACGAATAAAAAAAAAGAGTAGCTTTTATTTCTTTTTACCTTTCCTCAGAAGATAATTTCAAAAAACACTAGTGATCTATCGTATAATTAGTATCTAATCTAAAGTTATCTTGCCCGGTCGTCAAGGTCAGGGGAGATAGTGGTAGCTAAGTGATTAACGACATGAGAAGACAACCTGGATGTACCAAGTTCGAATCCAGTTTGTTCCACTTTCACTTAGGATGTTGGCAATCTTCATGTGGTCCTCCCCCTCGAAAGTGCCCGATGTATTTTCTAGAAAAAATTCTAACTAGAAAGATATCAGGAAAACTAATGGCAACTGTATAATGGGGAGCTGCTCTGAGTTTAATGTCGAGATTAGATAGCTATTTCGTAAAGTTGGCCGTGCCTGTATTTATCTGAGCCAAAAAGGTCTCATATCAAAATATCAACATCTTCTCTACTATAAAATTAACTTTATTTAACAGAATAGAAATACAAGAATATAGGCATGCGTGGCAAGTTGGTTCGGCAGGCACGTATTAAAGTAAAAATGTAATTGAGTACAAATATTTCAACTCGCCTTACAAATTCGCCTCTTGTCTATGCAATGATGTAGAGACTAGTCAGGAATTTAACGCCTTCTGATATGTTCATCTCGGGTTGGAATTAAATTTACGCGCGAACTAAGCTGATCGAAAATTAGAAAAAGCATGCATTTTCGAAGCTGTAACGTTACCATGGACTATTTCAAAGTCAATAAAGTCCAGGCCAGTGGTTCCTAACCTGTGGTTTGCGACACCAATGTCATACGATCACCAACTGATTTTGAGCCGAATGTGAATATTATATAAAATGCGGTAAAAAAAAAAAAAAAAAAAATATACTGATAAACTCTAACTACAATAATTTTGTGAAAGAAAGTTCACAGAAAATCCCAGTAATATCAGAAATTGTAATAAGGAATTTTATAATATTACCGTTCCCAAAGACTTATATGGAGCCGCATTCCCTCAACTTCTGGTCCGTAAAAACAAATATCGAAATCAATTAAATGTGGAAGATGATTTGAGGTATGTTTTATCGATAACGAAGCCCAGGATAGAATTGCAATATATATATAAAAAAAAAAAAAAAAAAAAAAAAGACTGCAATATCAGTTGTCTCATTAAAGTCAGTTCTTAAACATATTTTAAAAACGGCGGAAATTTTTGTGTTCGAATAATTTTGAATCGATTTGCAATTAATTAATTTTGTTGCAGCTTTAGATTTTTTTATGAATAAATTTGAAATTCATAATTAATTTGCGGAATGCATAATTACTTTACGAATAAATTATTTATACTTCAATAATCTCAATATATGACAGATTATACCAAATAAATAATGTATATAAATGATATTTTAAGGATTGGGACCACTTTCTCATTGCTTGTTCTAAAATCGGTCGCCATATTTGAAAGGTTAGTAACCACTGGTTTAAACCATTTCTGAAATGGTCTTTTCCCTGTTGATGAAGGTGCATGGTCTGGTGTCCTGTGCAGGTATAAGGAAACCACCCCCACAGACTTTGTCTTATTTTCTTTAGAAGAGGTTAGTTTATTGCTAATCATCTCAAGTACCTCTACCAGAGAATGAAGTCGTAGCATTCCCTGGTAAGCGTATTTCTACGCTAGTTTTAACATGTATGTTATCACTAGTGCTATGACAAGACAATATTCTTTTCATTATTCTGACTCTCGAGTATATATCAGTTAATATCGTATATGTTTTTATATAGAGTGATGTGGTTCTCGATTGATTAACTGTGTCTAACTGTGTCGGATATATACTTGAGAGTCAAAACAATGATAAGAATATTCTCTTGTCGCGGCCCTATTTATCACGGACCGAATCACAACTTATTACAACGCAAGCACTTGCATGTACACTCAAAAGAAAATAGTGCTCGATCATATATCTACTGCAAATACTAAGGCTTGGTATGACAATTGGCAAATGTCCAATTATTCTATGCGTCCAGACTTTACGGACACTTTGTATAATGATGTAAAATGTTTATATGGCGCGCGCCTCTTTCTGAATACAAGAACAATTGGCGGCATTTGTTGGCTACATTTGGCCTTTTATCCTCCCAAGAGCTTTTGCTGGGTTTTACAAGGAATGCGGTAGTTTTTTTTTGTTTTTTTTTTGTATTCATTATTCACTGACTTTCGCATTTAATATTCTTGTGTTGTTGCAACTTTTGCCAATATGTTGCTGGTTGTTACCATTAGAGACCGGGTTTGTGTCGGCAAGGCTATTTCCTGCTCTTGTCTCTCTGCTGTCGCCATTCGACGTGTAATGAAGACAAAGCGATATTCTTGTGTCAATTGGGGTTTCATTGTCCGACTCTTTCTCTTTCGGCGACCGATTCTCTATTCTTTCTTTCTCCTTCGCTCTATTTAATCAAAATCGCAAGAGAGGATGAAAGTGCGTTTTTAACCCTACCAGCGAGGTTACCATTTATGTAAGACAAATCAAGGCACGATAAATGTGCGACAAAGCATAACAGCTGACCCTGCTAATATTTAGGCACAACAACTTGTTCCTGCTTTTTTCTGCACGACGAATGTAAGCAGAACTAATTTAAACACGACAACTGCTGTTTCTCTCTCTCTCTCTCTCTCTCTCTCTCTCTCTCTTTTCTGTTAGGGAGAAACAACTTACCTTGCAGACATGTATATAATCCAGTTTATCAGATGTTTCACTTGTAGGATATTTCATTCCCGTTTCCAGATAATGTCGGGTAATCAAGGGAGAATACACACCATTTCGGAGTCTACCTCTCTCTGTATGTAGACTTGTACATAGTAAAGTTTACAGATAATATCGGGTCGTCAGGGAAGAATATGCACTGTTTCGGGGCCTAATAATAATAATAATAATAATAATAATAATAATAATAATAATAATAATAATAATAATAATAATAATAAGTTTTAAGTCGTTATATAGTAAAAGAATCTGCTTACAAAAAGAAAATCAAGCTATGCATAACATTAAAATATAAGTTTAAACAAGAAACAAAAATTAATAGCAATAAAAAAAAAAGAAAGATGTTAGTGTTAGGTTGACAAGAAAGTTCTTGCGGGTTTTTACTTTTAAATTTAGATGAATATATCCCGGCTCAAACACAAATTTATTGATCGAAATAAGCACCATCAGAATCAACACAATTTTTCCAACGCAACGTATTTATGTCAGTAGCGTAAAAATCTTGCGTTCTGGTAGCGATGAAGTTGCTGAAAGCGTTTTTCATATCGCTTAGGTTTTTTGAAGACAACGCAGAAAGTTGTCGAAGTGCTTGAAAAAGTGGTAGTCAGAAGGTGAGAAGTCTGGAAAATATGGCGGATGAGGCACAGTTTCGTAGCCCTATTCGTTCAACTTTTGCAGGGCCAGTTTTGCAGCGTGCGGTCGGCATTGTTGGGGAGGAGAATTGGGCCTTTTCTGTTGATTAATGCTTGGTGTTGTTGTCTTAGTGTCCGAGGCATTTCATCCATTTGTTGACAGTACTTCTCCACCATAATGGTTTCGCCTGCATTCAAACACGTCTAATGGACGAGACTGGTCGCAGACGACCAAACAGTCAGCATGACTTTATTTTGGTGCAAGTCTGGCTGCGAAAAGTGTCGTGGAGCTTTGTCGGCGTTTAACACTGAGCTAAGCGTCGCCGGTTGTAATAAAGAACCCACTTTTCATCGCAAATCACAACCTGGTCGAGAAACGGGCCATTCTTGTTGCATAAAATTAGGGAATATGACACTTCATGACGGCGTTTCTTTCGTAAAGCACCCATTTATCGTTTTTTTTTTTTTTTTTTTTTGTCTTTTCAATTTCTCTCAAGTGATTGGAAATCGTCGAATACGTTACGTCTAATTCAGAAGCAAGTTCCCAAACAGTTGTGCATGGATTGGCTTTGACTAAGGCTCTTAATTGATCGTTGTCAACATCCTATGGTTGACTACTATACTCATCATTTTCAAGACTCTTGTCACCACCACGAAATTTCTTAAACCACCATTGTGTTTTGCGTTAATATCGCGAGCTGTTTCAGCAGCTTTTCGGACTAACGTGAATTGAACTAAGAAAATTGTGGGAATTTGTTTTTTTCCATCGTGTATTAAACGTTCTGAAAAGACATAATTGTTTTAAAACGATTGTAAAAGATTAGATAGAGCGACAAACTCTTTAAAATGATATATAAAGTAAAGGTATTATAACGAAAACTTATTTGAAAATACATCATTTGAAATCAAAATTTAAAATTCCGCAAGAACTTTCTTCTTAACCTAGTAATTACTATTCACACCATAGAACGATTAAACATAGATGGACAGGTCATCCTTCCGGATTTATGGACGACAACTGAGCATCAGATGCGACAGAACGGAACCTGAGGCAATGGAACTGACCAAGAGAAAGGTGAAAAACTGGGTGGAGAGACGACCTCGACAACCAACCGGCTTCTTCGTGACCACGCCTAGCCGGGGACAAAATAAGGTGGAAAGAAACCAATGGTAACCAAAAACCATAATGATGAAGATGATGATGCCCATGAAGATTGTTGTTTTCTCATTGCTGACTGTGAAGGAAGCAGGGATACCCGCACAGAAATAATTTATACATGTTTAAAATTTCGGTACTTATGCTATCATCAGAATTTCCCCGGGCCGTTTACGTAAAACGCCGAAAGGTGCTGAAACCCTGAGCCAATGAAATCACAACAGCCAACGTCATTTAAAGAAAATATTTATTTGCTATCATTATCTAATATATAAACGGCTATATGTCTCTCTGTCGGTTTGTCTGTCCGTCTGTCTCCATATTTTCAAACTATCTCCACCGAAACTAAAAGTCGCAGAGCGGCGCTAGGGGCCTCAAATGATTGGATTTTTTTTATGGGCCGTTTTTTATGGGTCGTTAGCCGGTTAAAATAGTTTCTAAGGGGTCAAAAATGGGTCAAAGTTGAAAAAATCGTTCAACATTCATCTTAGTTTTTTAATCACTTTATATGCGTGTCACGTTGGTACCGTGGTAACGTCACCAGCTTTTAATGCTTCGGTTTCGATTCTAGCTGATGGCACCTGAATACTTGTTTTTTAACTTTTAAAATCACGATCCTATAATAATATATCCGAAATCTGGACAAATTAAAATATAATATCTAAGCGTTTTTTACACCCGGGCAAAGCTCCCCCCCCCCCCGTTAGTTTTATTATATAAAAATAAATATTTAGCTTGATTTTAATTTTAAAATATCGCAAAAATATCATAGAAAAAACCTTTTTGCTATTAATTGTTTGTTATTTAAAAATGAATATTTATTCCTGAAGCCTTAAAATAAATGTTTTTTTTATTCATTCAAATTTTAATTTTCTTAAAGTTTCATAAAATTGCTAAAAATTATTCACTTTATTTTCTTTGTTACAACGAAAAAAATACTGTTTTCATTTATATATATGTAAAAATGGGTTTGTATTACTGTACACATAGATTCGAAAAAGTTGTCAAAAAACAAATATAGAACAAATAAATGTTATCAAAGGCAAGATAAGTTACTTTTCTACCTAACTGGATATATATTTTGTGTTTTTATTCAGTGTAACATGTTTATTCAGCTCGAAAAACATGCAGTGTTTACCGATGTATTGGAAAATTCAAAATGGCAGCCGACTCTCTCTCGGAGAGGGTACGTTTGGGAAAAGGTATTATAAATAATAAACTAGACAAAATACTGTTAGAAATTCGCTCAATATATGTTACCGTGACATAAGTTGACATGTATTCGGTTGTTTTCTAACAGTATTTTGTCTAGTTTATTATTTATAATACCTTTTCCCAAACGTACCCTCGCCGAGAGAGAGTCGGCTGCCATTTTGAATTTTCCAATACATCGGTAAACACTGCATGTTTTTCGAGCTGAATAAACATGTTACACTCAATAAAAACACAAAAAATATATCCAGTTAGGTAGAAAAGTAACTTATTTTGCCTTCGATAACATTTATTTGTTCTATATTTGTTTTTTGACAACTTTTTCGAATCTATGTGTACAGTAATACAAACCCGTAAAAATATTAGTAGTATTATTATAAGAAGTAGTATCCATTTACTTCTTTTGGGTCGATATATGTTTCTCACTTTTGCAATTACTACGAAGATGATTCAATGAAAAATTAAATGAAGAATAAAAAACAATCATTGTAAGGTAAGTTTCATTATTAAATATTTTTTTAAAGCAAACAACTGATAGCAAATTAAAAGAAAACAACTTTATGATTTTATCGTTCAAGTAAAAATATACATTTATTTTTTTCTTTAATAATAAACCAAAGGATTCATTTCTTTATTACGGACTACTATCTTTATTAGTTGTTGTTTCACGACGTTTCGGACAACTATTCCTCTGGCCATTGTGAGGTGGTAACCGCGACGGAAAGGCCAGAGACCGAAATGTCGTGAAACAACAACTAATAAAGATGAGGATAACAGCCCGCAATAAATAAATAAATTAATAACACTCATCTATAGCCCTGAGGTTTTTTTGGTTGGTTTATAGATGGAGAAGGGGTTAAGGAAATGAGGCCATAGAGGTCACAACAAAGAATACATTTAATTGACAACGTTTGAAGTATGTAGAATCTGACTCCATGCAATTAAGGACAGACGAATATTGAAGGTTGAGAACCGGTTTTATTTATTAATGACAGTTTTAATTAGAAGAGGTAAAGTGTTCGTAGGATGTTTGTAGGTGTATATGCATTGATAAGGAAAGAACTTTTGTAGGCTTGTATAATTTAACAAAGAATGAATGTTCGTAAGCGTACTTATCTTTTCGGACGATGGGGGTGGTAAGTGGGGGGCCGGTCGTGCTACTGTCGGTGATATGTGTCCCGGCTTTTAACTTCAGAGCGGCGACTTCTTTCCTCAACAGCTAGCAGCACGGCGTCTTCGCCTCCTATGTTTTTCTCATTTTTCTTCTTTTCTCTAAAAATGCCTCGTTTTATAGGGGCACATCGGCTCCCACTGACTGTGATATTTTAGGCCTTTATTTTAGGCGCGGAGCTCTGCCATTGGTTGGTAATTCTTTTGTGGTTATCTTATTTTTCTTTTTTCAAACGGAAACGATGCGTGGAGCCATGTGCAAAAGACGATTTTTCATTTTGTCTCTTATGCTGGATACGTTAGCATCCGGTTCGCTGCTAATTTTCATCATGTTCCCACACATCTCAATAATGAATTCCGATTTAAAAATATATATAAACCAATGGATGTTTTCTTAAATGATGTTGGCTGCTGTAATTTCATTGGCTTAGTATTTTGGCACCTTTTGGTGTTTTACGTAAACTGCCTTGAAAATTCTAATGATAGCACGTTCCTTATTTTATATAACTACCGAAATTGTAAAAATGTATAAATAATTTCTCTGGGGTATCCATTTACTTTTTTCGTGTCAGTATATATATATATATATATATTTTATTTCTCCAAATAGGTTAAAAAAAACAAAACAAAAAAAAACAAACAAAAAAAACAATGTTTCTCAATTTTGCAATTGCTATTGCTAGAGTGTAACCAAGATAATGGCCGGTTGCTTATCTGAATTCGCTTCTCACGAATATCTATTATCGTCTGTCCGATTAAGACTCAACTTTCCCTTGGTGATAGTTTCGATCAGGTCGACACTGAGTAGCGAGCGAAAAGAAATATTTCATTATTTCAGAACGACAGCCGCGATGATTAACAACCTCCTCGCACAGACCCAATTATTTAGAACACACAGTTCAATCATCCGCTGAACGTCCCCATTGCTATTGCTAAAATCCAAACAATTGTTCAATGTCAGACGAACTTAATTTAGAAATTTATATAATTCTAGAAGACAACCACATTCATCGTACATGTTACAGAGTGAGCGCCATTCAAAAAATGCCACAGAATTTCTTTAAATTGTTTTACTATCATAAAAATAGGTATATAGCGAATATTTAATCTATATAATAATAAAATAAAATTTAATTGCTTAAATCGTGTCTTCAACAGTTGGCCGATTCCATCTTTTAAAAAAAGGATGACAGGTGAATTTATATATATATATGATGAGAATAATGGAAATAGTATTCCGACAAAATAGAGAAATAAAAAGGAACAAACCGAGTTATGTGCTCATCAACGTTTCGTCTTTATTTCGATTCATCCAGAAAAGTCGCGAAATAAAGATGAACACATAAGTCGGTTTGTTCCTTTTTATTTTTCTCTCTCTCTCTCTCTCTCTCTCTCTCATTATATATATATATATATATATATATATATATATATATATATATACACACACACATACATACACGTTTTATTTTTTTATTACTGTTTTATCTGTTCAGTTAAATATGTTTCGGTTGCCGGACCATATTTACGATCCAGCAGCCTCGTCAGACCTTACAGAAATGGTTATTATTATTTGGAAGAACGATTTTAAAAGAAATACGAGAGAGAAAATATATACATTTCCAAATATAACTATGAACATAAATTGATTTATAAGATCTTTTAAACCAAATACCCCAACTTTAGAACAGTAATTAAAATATTCAAAGTACTTAATCCCCACAGAATTACCTTAGACTCCTCCCCGAACTCTAATTATACCCACCTAGAACCATTATCCCACCCGAATATTAACCAGACTCCATAAACCATCATTGCCTAGAACCCACATTCCCCTTTTCTACTTGTTAGAAATATAGCCCAATATTATACTAAATAATTTAATAATTTTTATCCAACTAACTCACCTCTTTATTCATTAGACGTGCTCCGTTCCCTCCAAATACTCTGTCTCTTTAAGTATTCCACTTATATATTTATATATATTCCCAGATATACTCTCTACACCATACTCTCTCTCCCTTCTCTATATATATCCAACTACCTATCTTACACTCTCTTTTCATTCCTCCACTTACCCCCTAACATTTCCACATTCATCTATGCATGAATCAAACTATCCCCCACTAATTTACTAATTACTACTAAACTCTCCACGTATATGGGTGTACATTTATTAGAGTCTATATTGACATCTGTATGGATATATGTGTCCATTTGTGTAGGTGTGCCAGAAATACTATATTCTTTAACGCACCTAATTACTCTCCTATCTATGTGCAAGTACATGTGTCTTTGTGTGTCTGTGTGGATGGATGTGCGGGCATGATTGTGTATGTGTTTATGTGTATCTGTATACGTGTTTGTATATCTACGTGTATGAGTGTGTGTGCTCATCGGTCATGCATATATGCATGGATATATTTCTACATTTTTCTTATCATTTTGTTTAAGCCAGGGATGGGGCATCCTACCAGATGCCAAACATACACCTGCTATTTTAGACACTCCAACCGAGAGATCTTTTTAAGATTCTAACCGTCCCTTTAAGTGCAATTTTTTGAATCTCCTTTGCACTTGGTTTACCTGGTATATTTGTAAGATAGTTTGTAAAATATGTGCACATACAGACGTATGTGTACTTCTGGGTGTTGGTGTGTATATGTATGTGTGTATGTATGTGCATACATGGGTCAACGCACGTATGCAGGTATATCTATATCTGGATGCGTATGCGTGTATGTGTTTGTATGTACATATCTATCTATATTTGCAATACACCTGACACTGAAAATAAGGTTAGACATAACCATTGCCCAAAACACCAAATTAGGCGCCCAGCCCCTATATATATGAACTTAACGGAGCCACAAGAGCCCCTAAGTGACTAAAACTTAACCACCACATTCATAATCTTTAACCTTTAAACGTTCAGTCCCTCTATATGAGTCAAACCACATTTAAACTATTAGACATTCTACTGGTCATATAACTATAAATATAGCTCAACCTAACTCTTAATATGCTAGTCTTACTAATACCTCTTCCTACTTACATTTATATCCCCGATACATATAAATTTAACCAATATATATATATATATATATATATATATATATATATATATATATATATATATATATATATATATATATATATATATATACAAAAAACATTTAAGGAAATAAAAGTTGATCCCTCAACTCATTCACACATTCATCGCATTTAATTTACAATCATTATTTTTTCACCCATTCTTCATATTATCCCTAGCATCTTTATTTCTTTTTTTTAACTTATTCTATTTATATATATCACGTTCACTAAACCTTTCTCTCCCTCCTCCCATCAATTCATATAGTCCAGTGTATTGCTAAACAAGCTTACTAAATACAGCCAAATCTTAAAACCCAAAATTGAAATTACTCACCCTCCTCCCCTTACCCCTCCCTTTTATCTCCCCTTCTCCTCCTCCCTATATCACTACACCTTTCACCCACGCGTAGCTGAATTTTAAACTTCAAAACTTAATTATTGTCGATCTCCGCGCCCCCTTATTTTCTCTTCGCCACTTCCTCCCCCCCCCCTTTTTTTCTCTCTCTCTCGTATTTCTTTTAAAATCGTTCTTCCAGATAATAATAATAGCCATTTCTGTAAGGTCTTACGAGACTGCTGGATCGTAAATATGGTCCGGCAACCGAAACATATGTAACTGAACAGATAAAATGGTAATAAAAATAAAACGTATATTTACTCTGCAATAGTATTGAGCACTCTCTTCGGGTTTTACTAATTACCATTTTTGCCAAATATATACATATATATATATATATATATATACATATATATATATATATATATATACATATATATATATATATATATATATATATACACACACACACACATTCACCTGTCATCTTTTTTTCAAAAGATGGCGTCGGTCAACTGTTGAAGACACGATTTAAGCAAGCACGGCTGAACGGTTAACAGTTTTAAAATTATAGAGATTAAATACTGACTATATACCTACTTTTATGATATTAAAACAATTTAAATAAATTATATATATGTATACATATATGTATACATATATATATATATATATATATATATATATATATACATATAATTATGCATATATATATACATATAATTATGCATATATATATGTATACATATAATTATGCATATATATATGTATACATATAATTATGCATATATATATGTATACATATAATTATGCATATATATATGTATACATATAATTATGCATATATATATGTATACATAAACACACACACACACACACACACACTATAAACGATTATTTCACACTGCTATATTTTTTATTGTCATCGAAATCCGTGAAATCGCCCGAGAGGAAGCTTCACATGCCTCCATGCAGTAACTTAGTCCAAAATATGTTATTCTACATTGCACTATAGAAAACCTACTGTTTCTTTTATATCAACTTCTCTCCAGTTAACGGGGGAAAAAAAGCATTAAGAAATTTACGTACAAAAAAAAAAATAAATAAATAAATAAAAGAACAAATAAAAACACGTAAATTTTTAAGTGTTATAAAATTCTTTGCAGTTAATGAAAATAAAACTAACAAATTTACTTGTGGAGTTTGAACCTACAGACCACGTCATGCCAAAAAAAAAAGAAAAAAAGAAGCAAAATAAGAAAAACACGCTATTAACTTATCCACGATAGAATTTTCACGGCCCGTTGTTCTATAATTGTTGCTAAGCGACGACATGAAAAAATGGCTTTACCGATGATAGATAAATTAAAATAAAGGTTTCGAATATCGATTATCGGTAAGCATCTGAGGTATTTTGATACAAAACTTAACGAAGATCACTCCCTGGCTTATACCTTAAAGTTCTGTAAATTTTAAAGAAAATCTGTTCAGCCGTTTCGGAGTCTATAAATAACGAACTCACACGCACAGACAAAGTTGCATTTATATAATTTTAGATAGATAGATAGATAGAATATATAATATATATATATATATATATATATATATATATATATATATATATAGTAGAAATGGTAATTAATAAAAACCTGAAGAAAGTGCTCAATACTGTTGTAGAGCAAATATGCGTTTTATATTTTATTACCGTATTTTTCTGTTAAGTTACATTATTGTTTCGGCTACACGACCTTCTTTTTGCATCATGTGCGCATCTATGCTTACGCGCATGTACTCAATTTAACACCTTAAGGAAAATTTGGGGTAAGTGGGAGCAGCGCGGGTGTATATGCATGCATATACGCATATATGCATGTGTTTACATGCCATGGAGGAGATGTATGTGTGCATGTGAACGTTTCTTTAAGTATATGTGTGTGTACGCATGTGTGTGCTCGCGTGTATGGCCGCAAGCTAACCCTCTCCAAGCACTTAACAAATAAAAATCAAAAAGATAAACCGAATCATAGCCCCCCCCTGCCTCCCAACCTAAGCGAACACCCAACAGGTCAAGACATACTTATCAAGAAACTATCTCACCAACGAGACGCCAACAACCTAAATATTAGAACGCGAATTTTAAAGTAACCCCCTCTTCCTACCCCCACATATCTCCCCCCTCCATGTATCCCTATGCCCTCAGCCACACCAAATATGAATTTCCCAGATCCCCCCAACAACCACCTAATGTCCTAAAACTCCAAAACTAAAACATTACCGACATACCAAGCAGCCCCTCCCACCTTTCCCCCTTGTTCCCTTCTTTTTCCGCTTTCCTCGCACCTCTCCCCTGACATCATTCACTCTTTCATTCCACCATAAGCGAACATTTCTGTAAAAATCTGAGGAAGCTACATGACGGCAAAAAAACAAACAAAAAAAAACGGTCGTGTAGACGAAACAATAATGTAACTTAACAGAAAAATACTGTAATAAAAAAATAAAACGTATATACATACATATATATATATATATATATATATATATATATATATATATATACACACACCAAAAATAACGAAAGCAACAACAATGTGAATAAAAATGAAAACAACGGTAGAAAGGATCACAACAATAGTGACAACCACAACTACTATAACGAAAATAGAAAGAGAACCAATAGTAATAGCGAAAACAACCGGGAAAAAAACAAAGAAAAACTCAACAACTTTAGCGGTATGGATTAAGGAATTAAAGGAAAATAAAACTAAATATAAATTAAGATGGTAATAATTGATAAGAGGGAAAAATATAAACCTAGAAAATCGAAAAGATGCAACCTATGTATATTAGAATCTTACTATATATATATATATATATATATATATATATATATATATATAATATATATTATATATTATATATATATATTATATGTATATTATATATATATATTATATATATTATATATATATTTATATATATTATATATATTATATATATTATATATATATATATTTTATATATATTATATATATATATATATTATATATATTATATATATATATATATATTATATATATATATATATTATATATATTATATATATATATATTATATATATTATATATATATATATATATATATATACACTAGCTGTACCCTGCCACGCGTTGCTGTGGCTCAAATTGGCGCAATGGAAAAAGTTCCAAAATGAGAAAACACATGTTTCTTATAGGTTTAATTTTCCATTTTGCATGGGTACACAGTTTTTGTTGTTCCATTTTCTTAGCTGATATAGAGATTTTCCGGTTTGGTGACTCTTGAATACGTAATATAAATTGTCCATGTGAAAAAACAGTCAGTGTGTAACTGTAAGGCCCACAATTGTAAAGATTGTTCCCTGTGCTTTGTTGATGGTTATTGCAAATGACAATAAAATTGGAAAGTTCAATTTCTTAAAGTGTAATGATGTATCCGGTGGAATCATAGGAATGCATGGAATGAAGATATATTCATCTGTGAAAGGTCCTGTTAAGATTGTTGTTTCTATGATATTGTTTGTAATTTTTTTTTACTGCAAGCTATGTGCCATTGCAAAGCTTGGCTTGGTTTGTATTTCACAACATGATAATTAGTACACCAAATTTCAGTTGCAATACATGCGGTGGCATCCCTGGCAAATATAGCTGTTGGATAATTAACCACTTTATCTGCTTTCACAACAGTGTCGATGGATTTGTATTTGACTACCTCACATGGAATTTTACATTGAATAATAGCGTTAAGTTCATGGGAATCTTTGTATTGACCTGCAAGAATAGATCATTCACTCAGTCAAATGGAATTCTTATAATTTGAATATCTGCAAAAACTTTTTAAACTAACTATTCTTTTGATGAAATAAAATTTCAGAAATACAGAAGTTAAAAGTCAAAGAATTTTGCCCTTAACTCTGATCAGCTGGCACTTTTTTGTACCTAATTTCCCACAAGTGATGCGAAAGATTTTAGCGGATCGAACAGTCTGCAACTGGATACATATTTTGAGTTAAGTTAAATGTCTTCACATGGAACAAAAAAGTAGAGTATTTGAGGCAAGCATTTATTTCATCTGCTGGTGTTGATTGAAGAATAACAGGTAACATTTGTCTGAAATCTTCTGCAAGCAATATTACTGCATTCCCAAATGGTCTGACATTGCCACACAAATCTTGCAAGGATCGACCAAGAGCCTCAAGTGATTTTTTGCGTACCATTGTGCATTCATCCTAAACAATAAGTTTGCATTTCTGCAATATTTTTCCCCATATTGGATGTTTTGGAGATGTCGAACATGAAATTTTAGAAAAATTGAATGTTTTAAAGTAGAATAAATAATTCTTCTACTTGGCAGCAAGGTCGCAGGTATTCCTCATGCAGCAAGGGCTAAGGCTATGTCATTTTGTTACCAAATGGTTGCCAAAATCAATTTAATTAGAAAGGTTTTACCAGTTACTTCTGGTGCTGTTCAAGGTAGCAGTAATTTCCAAATAACTTCTATTCTCACAATCAGTAAATTAGGTGACTAAAATAAGATTTATCCATGTTTTGACAATGCCTTATTCACTGTAATTAATTTAGGAGACTAAAATAGGATGAGGGATTAGAGATGGACAGATAGAGAGGAAGATATATAGATAGAAAAGAGAAAGTGAGAGGAAAATAGAGAAAGAAAAGGAGATAGAGAGATAAAGGGATTGATAGATAAACAGAGAGAGGGGGAGAGTTAGAAACAGAGATGGAGTAGACAGAGGAAAGTAGAGAGATAGAGGGAGTTAGAGAAAGGGGCTCAAAGAGAGATGGAGAGGGTGATATAGACAGAAAGATAGATTGAGAGAGGGAAAGGGAGAGATGGATAGAGAGATATTAAGAGAGGAAGAGAGAGGGGGAGAGAAACAGAAGGTGAACTACACTTCACCGTTTGTTTCCTCGTTCAGTAGAGAAGAAATCTTCCGAGACTGAGGCAATTTTAATGTTTTGTTATTATCCAGAGTACCCCTTTTTGGGGGGGGGCTAGATTTTCCTCACATTAGAAACCGACCGGGTTATCTGTACTTTCACTTAACAAATTAATAAAAGAAAAACATATTGTAAAATTTGAATTTAACATGAAAATACTATTTTAAAGAATAGCACGATAACATAAGTGCATAAGTGCCACTTTAGGTACTCCTTGGGCGTTGAGTTCCATGGCGACCAGCATAATTATTTAATGGTCGCTCCATTATCCCCCCCCTAGTCAAGGCTAATGCATGCGCACGTAACATTTTTTGTTTTTTACTGACGTTGGCTTAGTAACTAAACGATTTATTGATAATTTCGTAACCCTTAAACGCATGCCAGAAGATTTAAATTGGTTCATTATTGTTGTAATGAAAAAAAAAAAGTTTCATTCAACACAAAACCAAAAACACATATTAATGATAAATAATTTATTATTCTATTCAGTGAAATTTACTAATGTTTAAATAAAAAATTTAAAAAAAAAGTTAATAAAAAAATAGTTGCTTATGTGCGCATAAAAAAACTTGTTTTTTTTTTTTTTAGTTTAGGTCCACCTTGGAATCACCCCCCCACCTTCTCATCTTAAGAACAGCTTCCGGATTAAACACCACTTTTGGAGGGGGGGGGGCTATTTGAAAAATTTAACTGATATTTGTTGTCAGCATACCCACCCGAAAATACTATTAAAAAAAAAAAAAAAGGAGGGGTTCAGTGCCCGTGGCAGAGAAGTAGATTTATTTATCAATAAAAGTTGCAGAGAAGTAAATTTATGTATCAGTAAAAGTCGTCATTTAAAAAAGAAAATTGCCGAAATCCCGAAGTTTATTGCAACAACGTTTTGTTTTCGCACTATTCAACAATTTGTTGATCCGCGCATGTAAATTAAAAAATATTTGTAAAAGTGAGAAGTTATCAGTAAATGATTTAGTTTTTTTTTAAATTTATTTATTTATTATTTTTTTTTTTACATTAGGTCCACCTCCACAAATGTTAAGAACGGCTTTCAGAATAAACATCCTCAACCTCTCCATGTTAACAACGGATTTCGGAATAAACACCATTGGGGGGATATTTAAAAAAAAAAGTCGATAAAAGTCGTCATTTAAAAAGAAATTTAAAATCAAATGTTTGTAAAAGTGAGAAATTATTAATAAATGCTTAGTAACATTTTTCGGTGCTAATGCAGAGAGTGATCCGCGCTATTTTTTAAATCGTGTTTTTTTTTTATTCAATTGCAAGGTTAAAGTACAGAATAGGTACAAAACACCCTCCCCTCCCCATGTTAAGAATGGCTTTTTAAATAATAACGTTATTATTTCAGCATGGATCATTCTCTGCATGAGTACCCATTTTTCTTTTAATATTCATAAAAAGTAAAACT
Source organism: Euprymna scolopes (assembly GCF_053919585.1). Lineage (NCBI taxonomy): Eukaryota > Metazoa > Mollusca > Cephalopoda > Sepiida > Sepiolidae > Euprymna > Euprymna scolopes. The sequence continues at coordinate 18,170,369 of NC_136492.1, read as the reverse complement.
TTTCTCAAAATAAATAAATAAATAAATGTTTGTAAATGTGACATATAATCGTTTAGTTACGGCAACGTCAGCAAATAAAATATGTTACGTGCGGGGTGGGGTGGGGGACTAAGGGAGCGACTATTATTTTTTTCTGCTGGTCGCCATGGAACTCAACGCCCAAGGAGTATCAAAATTTAATTTTTTTGTCAAATAAATAAATTTCAAGCAATTTTTGCAATAAATAATAGATAGCAACTTCGTTAATTTTACGACTCGCCACAGCATATTATAAACACCCTAACTTCCTCATGTTAAAACGGCTTTCGGAATGAACACCATTTAAAATTTAATTAAAAATAGTAGAAAGAGTTTTACATTATTCTGTTTTCTATATGATAAAATTCAGGGTTTTATCTTTCTGGAAAAAAAAGTTACTCAGAAATAATGGATTTTAATAAATGTAATTTCGTTTTAAAAAACAACAACAACTTGATTTTTCGGCCATTTTGGGCGGTGCAACAAAAAAAAACTCAAAAAGCAATCGACAAACTTTTTTTTTGGCCTTACATAATAAAGAAAAAATGTGTAAATTAAAAGATTTGGAAGATAAACAAATGAATTATGTTTTTTTTGTTTTTTTTTTTTACTTATCGAGTTAACAGAAAATTAAATCTTTTGTCAATTCGTGGCTGTGAAATGAATCGAACCGGAAGTTCAGTTTTATCAACAGAACAGATTCGCAGTAACGGTTAAAAAATATATTTATTTCATTTAATATTTTAATATTTTAATAATTCGTGAGGTAAATTCATTCTAATAACATAAAAACATACCTCGACTCTAAAGATGGGTTGTCTGAAAATTTCAAATAAATTGGTAACGTAGAAATATGGTTTTATTCGTTTAGAACGAACCAACTTTACATTTATATATATATATATATATATATATATATATATATATATATATATATATATATATATATATATCCTCCGTTTAATTATTATTAAATTACACGGAAGCATGTATAGCAAAAAATAGAATAGTTTAACAAGTTTATAACATCTCTTTCCTCCTCTCTCTCCCCCTCTCTCTCTCCCTTTCTTCTCCCCCTTTCTCTTTCTCTCTCTCTCTTCCTTTCTTTAACCCCTTCTGCGTTTACGTCTCCTCTGACTGCCTTTTTCCCCTTTGTATCTTCGTCAACTGCTCTTTATCTCTTTTCTATATTTCTTTTCCTCTTCTCCTCTTTATTTCCTCACATTGCCCCCCCGCTCTCTCTCTCTCTCTCTCTCTCTCTCGCGCGCGCGCAACTAGTACCATTTAATAGAAAGAAAGGATTTTCGAATAAATGTTATTTCTTTTTTATGAGATGATACGGGCACTTTTGTGTCTTTCCAAACGAATGCCATGATCTGCTGATACGCATTCAACACCTTTCTCATCCCAAGAAGTTGAAATCCGAGACCACAGCACGCATTAGGCTCAAAACGGTTCTTCTTTCTTTATTTTTTGTTCGGATAGACCTGCGTGCCAAGTCATAAGAAGTCCATTTTACTACGGAACTGTCACATAATAAGCGCGCCCTTCCGCAAACGCCAGACACGTTCATGTCCAATTGCAAACGCATACAAATAATTATGCCTACAAATGACCAGATAAATTGCATCCCTTATCATTTATGAACCAATATTTATCCCTCGTTTGCTTTCAATAGCGTTATTAAATACGAACTAGTGTATTTACCCGGCATTGCGCGGGGGGCATATATCGCAAAAATAAAACAATTCAATAAGTGTGTAACATCTCTCTTTTCAGACCCTTCCCTCCTTTCTGTACATCTCCCCGACTGACTCCATATTCTGTTAAACAAATAAAAGTATTATATATATATATATATATATATATATATATATATATATATATATATATATATATATATATATAACTACTTCATTTCTTCACATAAATTTAATATATGAAAGTATAGATTTATGCGTAAACTTTAAGTATTTACTTCAAAAGTGCTCAATACGTAGGTAGAGCTAGTTAGTAATTTATAAAATATATATGGCGATTAAGCTACACTGAATATTCTGCGTTTCATCCTATAGTTGGATGAAACGCAGAATATTCAGTGTAGCTTAATCGCCATATATATTTTATAAATTACTTACTATATATATATATATATATATATATATATATACTAGCATGAGTACCCAGCGTTGCCTGGGTTTACATACAGTTCCGTTTGGAACACACCTGCTACACTAATCATTTTCATCATGGGTAACATGGATACCCTCACAACAATTCCATAAATAAAAGAACGGATAAAAACATGTACATTTAATCGTTCCTTAAAAGAAGAAATACCTGATACCCTCTCCACCAGAAATTTCGGCAGAATGGATACAGATAGAAGAAACTATTTCCCGGATATTGAGTACTATAAATACCCACCCTAAAAATAAATAATTAAAAATAAATCATTAGAACTTTTGTTTCACTAAAGACAACAGCGAATGCCCGCGTGATCGCAAAAATAAATAAATAAATAAAAATAACCAAGTAGATAGAACTCTTAAAAAAAAATCAACAATTAATTTCAAAACAATTAAATTAAATTTTTCATCATTTTATGCTTCTAATGTAATCTCCCTCCAAAATAACAAAAATGAATTTGTCATATGCTGGGGTTCATTTTGTTTATAAAAGTGTAAGGTGAAAGCACAGAATGGTGTCATAAAAATTAATTAAATTTATAATTATTTTATGTTTCAAATGTAATTCCCACGCCCACCAAACAAAAAAACTGTATTTGTCATGTTTTGCCCCATCCATCTCGATCGCTAAATTTGAAAAAAAAAAAAAAAAAATGCTAGAGATGATATATCTCGTTGAATGCTTTGTGGCCAAAAATGGGTGTTCATTTTTACGTTAAATTTATATAGAAAAGTGATCCCCCACTTTAAAATGTTAATTTTCTTTTTTTCGAAATTACTTCTTTCATATTATTTATAAAGATTGTTTAAACGTATTAGGGCCCCCAAAAAGTAGGTCCTAATTTTTTTAGGGGTTAAAAGACGCTGAGTCACGTCGTAAAAATTTACCTTTTTTTTTTTAATTAGAAATTAAAGTTTATAATCGATGAGATTAACATGAAAAAAGAAAGAAAAGTGTAAATTGTGGAATTTAGAGGGGGCAGTAGATCTTTTTTTTTTTTTTGACGCTGGGTCACATCGTAAAAATTTACTGATTTCTGTATAGCTGTTTAAAGAATAATAACAACAAACAAATGAAATGATCGGAAGATTCTAAGGGCAAATAACTCTAAAAGTTTTTTAAAAATTCGATGTTGAAATAATAATTTCCAAAAAAATAAATGTTATCAATATAATTATTGTTTAAAATGTATTAAAAACAATTTTAAATAAAACACTGAAAACAATTCTCTCGCTAGAAACATTAATTAAGATACCGCTATTTAATAAAATCGATTTTTCTTAATGTCATATGCAAATGACATAATCTTTTTATTGTATCTAGTTTCCAAGAATGAAGCTATATATAGAAATAAATGACAGAGTAAAGTAAGGAAACTTTTGTATATATTAATCAAATTGTGAACAAACAAACAAACAAACAGATAGGATTACGGATTTATAAGAAAGTGCGCGCGTGTGTGTTTGAGTCCGTTCCCTATGTACTTGAAAACAGCTAGATCGATTTTTTATGAAATTTTACACATAGGTACTTCATGGGCCAGGCAGTGTTCTTGGACTTTCTATCGGAATACCCTCAGTGAGTATCGATAATCGAAATAATCTGATGAAAGAAGAAACAGGGGATTTTGACCAAAGTTAACATTTTATACAGCCTAACATCACAAGTGTGTTTGAGAAGTTCTATTACAACACAAACCATAAGCACGAGAGCAGTTAGACACTAATGTTTTAAATGTGGGAAAACTAGCCCCCCCCCCAAAAAAAAAGAGGCACATGGGATTGGAAACATTGCTTCAGTCTTCAGGGATTTATACTATTAAAAAAAAAATAGTGTTACTTTGCTATTGTATTACGAAATTCAAATTAAAAAAAAAAAAAGGTCACTTATAAAATTTAATTTAAAAAAAACAAACTCTCGGCTGAAATGTGTGACTGAATAAATTCGTTTTGTTTTATTTCAAAAAGAAATAAACTTATTTATTTATTTATTTATTTATTTATTAATTCATTTTAAAAAGATTTAAAAAAAAAAAAGAAAAAAAAGTGGCCTACTGGGTGAAAAAAAAAAGTCCTAATCTTTAAGAATTTGTCAAAAATAATCACGATTGTGACTGCGTCGTTTTATTGTTTGTTTCAATATCAATTTTTACGCTGACGGGCTTAGTATATCACTCGTGTAAGAGGGAATATTTAATAAAAATCAGGAGTTTTCTTTTTAGGTATAGACTTAAACAAAATATTTGCCAAAAATCTCTCGAAACTTCTGAGTAAATTCGTTTTATTTTTAATACAAGATTGTTTCACGATATTTTACGATGAAGAACCCAGTCGATTGCTTGCGTCGAAATTGTTTTAATCAGCAGCAGTGGCAATTTAGTCGTACAACGATCGTACATCATTTTTAGTCGTACATATTTAGCAAAACCCATAAAAAAGTTTATGAATAATCTTATTAGAATTGAAAACAATATTTCACGTTTCTATAATATATATATATATATATATATATATATATATATATATATATATATATATATATATATATATATATATATATAAAATATCTAGATAAATGAAACAAACACTTTAAAAAGCTTTTTTAAACTGGAACAGTGGGACATATTCATTTTTTATACTTCTGCAAATAAATACATAAACAGTTTACCAAAATATATAGCATATTAACTTAAATAAACAGTTATTAAAAAAAATATGCGATAAAAAAAATAATAAAATATTAGTAATAAAATATAAGTAAGCAGTTTTGGTGACAAGCGAAGGTATTTTGTGCTTCCATACCTAAATTGAGAGAGTGGGCGCCCTCTAACGACGTGTTTTGAAAGTTAAGCTAGCGTGTTACGCTCAAGTACCAATTATTGAAATCAAACGACAGATCTAAAAAAAAAAAAAAAAGATAAATAATAAAAAAAAAAGTATTTCATTCTTTCCCACTGCGAGAATTTAGACACCAGGGGTCGGAAAGTGGGGTTGAGAAGTCAGCGTCCCCGAGGAAGAGCACTCTGATCTGCAAATGGTGCCTGGGCAGCCCTGTCGGTATTCCTCGGTAAGAGCGCATCGGGCAATTAGCAATAAAGTAACCCCTTTCTTTAAGAGAGAAGCCTGGGAGGGTAGACCTCCTAAAACTGCACAGAAGCAGCATTACACCGCAATCAAGGGGGAATAAGGCCTAGGACAACAGCATATTCTTTTCCTCTCAGGTATATATCGATTGATATCTTATGTTTTTATATAGAGTGGTGTGATTCTCGACTGATTAATTATGTTTAACTGTGTCGGATATATACTCGAGAGTAAAAACAATGAAATGAATATGCTGTTGTCACATCCCTAGTCATTACAGGAATGGTCTAATCTCTGTTGATTTTGGGGGCTCTGGGGATAGAAACTCCTATCCGGCTTATAACTAACTAACTAACTAACTAACTAACTAACTAACTAACTAAATAAATAAATAAATAAAACGCACGATTTTCTTTCCAAAATTAAATTACATTTCTCACGTCACGTGATCGTTTTCAATTTGAATTCTGGGCAAAAAAAACAACAAAAAAAACAAAAAAAAAACTGCATTTTGTTGTTATTGAATTTCAGAGAATTGACCTGTGTTCGGAATATACACGTTTTGTTAATTCTCACGATAAGAATAAGTTATTATCGTTACTTTTTGTTTGTTTGTTTGTTTTTAATTTTTTTTTAATATGTGCATTGCAATGTTAGTCAAACGTAATGTTGCATTGTTTCTCGCATGTATAAAGAAAGAAAATATTTGTCCCATTATCGGTTTTATTCAAGCAAAATATTTAATTTTAAATTATATGCATAAAATTCCAGGTCAAGGTTGGAGAGAGAGAGAGAGAGAGAGAGAGAGAGAGAGAGAGAGAGAGAGAGAGATAAAGTTTTGAAAAAATATAATAATTAAGCTACACAGAATTTTGACGAAGATGAAAAGCGCAATATTCTGTGTAGCTTAATTGCCATATATATTTTATAAACTTACTACCTAGCTCTACTTACGTATCGAGCACTGTCGAAGTAAACACAGAAATTATATCCATAATTATTTTTGTAGATACATAAAATAATAATGATAGATAGATAGATAGATAGATAATAATTGCAACATATTCACAGATGATTGCCATCTCAAGATTCATGTACTGTATTAAGTATCCTCTCAGGTGTCCTCATGTGACTTTGAAGTTCTGATGACACACCAAGTTCAATGTCTTAACGGGGTTGATTGGATTTGGCTGAGGGATGTTGCCTTTGTGCATAACCATGTGTCTTCTCAGACCAGATGTAGAGCTGCAGCTGCATACCTTACTGCATATGGCACACACCGTGCTACATATGGTCGCTGTGGAACATTGAATGGTGATTGTCTGTTATTGTGAGACTTCAGGGGGATCACGTACGCTGCCTTTGAAAGGAGAACGCGGCCACACGTTTCACCGATCCAATTTGCATGGTTGCCTGGCAAAAATTCCAGATATCCCCTCCGAAGTGCCCTTCTCAGCTTTGCACGCTTCATCATCTTAACCTTAATCCAGTCGTTTTCAACGCTAACCTGTTGAATTTAGTCTACGTCCGATTTATACGATAGATAGATAGATAGATAGATACATACATACATACATACATGATGATGATTGCAGCCTCTTGTCAGACGAGTGCCACTCCCTCAGACACTTAAAGTCCATGAGCCCAAAAATGACTTCCATCGCCACAGGACCATTTTAATAGACAAATGTCTGAGGGAGTATCTATACATACTTTGTACGACAGCTAAGTCTCTCTCTCGGTTCAAATTGTTGAGATCTAGCAACAAGCAAGAGCAAGATAGCCAGCAACAAGTGAAAATGCAGACCAGCTTAATGCGGGTACTGGTTTCCCGCTTTATGTTTTTTTTTAAATCAGATTTACTTGTCCTAGAAAGGTTGCCTTCACAACGGCTTGCAGGAGCCCTCTCTACCCCAACACACAAACACACACGGTGCTAGTTGGCCGTTGACCC
>NC_136492.1:18138124-18150624 GCF_053919585.1 Euprymna scolopes | reverse complement strand
TGCACAATATGTACCGGTGTCGAGTGGGAGCGGTAGGAGTACTTTCTATGTAGTGTGGAAAATAGCAGCTGTTTCTATTTTAGGTGTTCGCTACAGTGATGATGCTAGTCCTACGATGTAATCTAGGATTTTAATAGAGCGAATAAATGTGAGTAAGGTGACGTTCAAAAGTTACATTATATAGTGGTTGATAGTGTAAATATAATCAATTTGTATGTGGCATCTGTTGGAGCAAACGTAGTATACTTTGGTCCAGAGGGGAATTTATGCAATCAAATTATTATATAATATAAAGGAAAAGATATTCCGTAGAACCCTGGATACGGTGGCCCTAGAACAGGTTTTTTTTCAGGTTACGATGTGGAATACGATTTTATGATCCCTGGTTACGGTATTTGCCCCGATGTTATTTATAATGTTATTTGATTATATACATATGTATTATATGCTATAGTGTATTTTGTTACTAATTTTAATGCAGTATCCTAGGGTTCTACTGTATATATGTTTAAACAACCTATACCTCATTTGATTCGCCTTTTATTCCTCTATAATTTTACCTGTTTATATTTGACTTTTAATTGAAATATTCTAGTGGTCACGTCAATTTAAAAAAATACTTTCAAATTGAGGAGACAAAAAGAAAGTCCGCAGCAACAAATTCGCTTAAAACCAGCTTTAATTATTGCCCCTAAATCAGTTTAAAATATCTACCAACAGACAACAAAGCATCTCTAATCGTAATTATTGTTGTTCCAGGTTATACAACGTAACATTTAGTCCATATGCCACGACTTTCTCTTAGTGATCCCCAGGAGCTCATTAATCTCCACCTTTTTGCTTTATCCAATCGAGAAATCGACCTAAGATTGAAATGTAATGAGAAAAAGGTAGGAAAGACTGTGCAAACACCGGTAGTGTTCATGATGCCCCTAAATCTGGTCGTACTAGAGTTACTTCTAACAGGGAAGACAATGCTATCAAGATATGCAGCCTAAGAAACAGATTTGAAATGGTTCCTCAAATCCAACAACAGTGCAATCTTGTTAAAAATTGCTCTCTTTCTACTGTCAAGAACAGATTAAAGGAATCTAATTTGCGAGGATATGTTGCAATACGAAAGCTAACGATTTCTGTAAAGAACAGAATGTGCCGTCTGAACTTCGTCAGATGCAATGAACATCATGACTCTTCATATTGGTCAAAAGTGCTTTTTAGTGACGAAAGCAAGTTCAATAGGTTAGACAGTGATGGTAGGCAGTACGTTTGTTGGAGGAAAGACGAGGAATTTAACCCTAGGTACTGAGTTTCAACGCTACAAGGTGGTGGAGGTTCATTTTTGGTGTGGGAAATTATTAGTACCAATGGTCTAGGGCCTATAGTTTGCTTGCAAGGTGGAATTAATTCTACCAAGTACATTAATATATTGACTAAGCATTTTCTACCCTACTTTGGTATAAATTTTGATTATAATCCCATCTTCATGCAGATAATACTCCCATTCACACAGCTGACAATGTCAAGATGTTCCTGGAAGAGCATGATATTCTGTGTTTGGATCGGCCTGCACAATCTCAAGACCTCAATCCTATCGAAAAATTATGGCATTACATTAAGCAACAGCCACGCAATGATAATATTTACAAATTTGGAAGAACTTTGAACAAAAATTAAAGTGAGATGCCCTTTCCCAGGAGTATTACTGCAGTCTAATTAAAGAAATTCTCAAAAGATTGTAGGCTGTCAAATTGCAGAATGGCTATGCTACTAAATATTAACTAATTCATTGTGTTCCTGTTGTATTTGTGTTGCATTAATGTCCTAAAGTTACATTTAAATAATTTTCCGTTGTGCGGACTTTCTTTTTGCCTCCTCAATTTGAAGTTATTTTGTAAATTGGTGTGAACACTAGAATATTTCAATTAAAATATTTTCATATTTTTAAAACTATAGAGGAATAAAAGGCGAATCAAATGAGGTATAATTTGTTGAAACAGTTACAATAAACATTGCTTAAATTACAGGTGCAGACTTTCTTTTTACCGCCAGTATGTATATATATATATATGTATATGAAATGCTTTTCCAGTTATAGCAGAATAGATAATAATATATAAATAGTACAATATTAAATATACTACATTAGTCTGATGATCAATGATATTCAGTGCATAAAGTACAATTTTTGAAAACACATGTTCATTTATTTTCTTATAAGAGTGTATGTTACAAATCTGTTTCGTCAGCAATAAACAGTAAAAATACGTTATCACTGTATTTTTTAATATAGCAAACTCTTCAGACAATTCTATGTAGATAAAAATATACTCAAACGCAATCTTTACACGTCACAAACAGTCAAAATCATACCTCTGATATCGAGAATTCAATTCACGTTGTTTGTCTTTTTATTTGTTTGTTTATTTATTTATTTGTCTCCTTCAACCGTACTTTCGTATTTATAATTTATATCTTTTATTCATTTTATTTAGTATAATTTATCCCTATAAATTTATTTTCTTCATTTATTAATTATTATATATTATTTTGAATTTAAATGATTCTATTTTTTAAACTACAATATCATTAGAATGTGTTTTCCACTTGGTTGTCTTGTTACAAGAACAAGTCGCCTGTTCTTGTAAGTGAGTAAATATGAGATATAGGATAGCCGAGGATTCGAACTTGCGGAGCTAGATTTGGAATTGAAAATTCCGATCATAAGTTAAAATAAATAATACAGAGTGTTATTGAAAATGGAATGTAGAATTACATTGTTTAGTTTACATAAAATAGTTAGATATCTGTTTTTTGAAAAAGGAATGTAATGATGTAATTTTGTTTCTGTTAAAGAAATGAAATTAAAATAAGGAATTTAAAAGCGAACAATGGGAAATGTTTGTAAAGTGGGTTAATCAAAAATTAGATTAGAGAGTCGGCTTTGTAGAAACGTGAGGAACAATGCATGTCGGGCCACGGGATCGAGATGGTCGTGTTTAGTCAGGCAATGGCGTCGTGAGTTCTCAATATAGAGAGTTTTAGGTCAGTAAGTCAGTCAGTCAGGGGAGAAAAGAGAAGTCAGGAGTCAGAGACAGAGCTGATATCGAACCTTGGAAGTGAAGGTTAGAAGAAGAAAATCATGTAAAGACTTTGAATTCCTTCATGTAAAGCCATTGACCGGTCGAAATGGCATAAACGAACATCACCATATTTTTGTCGTCTTCATGTTATGTTATTCAACAACAGAAAGGTATTGTGAATTTATATTATAAGAACTTTGTGAAAATCATCATCTCCAAAATAGGTAAAGAAATATGTATCAATGTTATAGAAACACTTCCATTCACAGAACTGTCAAACGTATAAATGTTAATCTCCTCTACCTATCAATCTATCAATCTATCTATCTATATATATATCATAAACCTCCTCTCATTGTGTATTACATGCCGTCGGCTCTCCTGTATTAACATGTACCCTTTCTCTTTATATATACAGAACTGTCTTCGTCTTTATATATACGCGATATATCTGCACACCAACATGAACACTAACACGAACAACAAATAATATACGTCATCACTTTTAAAATAACACCCAGTATGCAACAGTCTGTCAAATACGTATTTATAATAATTTCTTTTTGATCTTCCTATTTAAATATAATTTATTGTCTCCATTTATTCCGTATTGTTTAAATTGCTCTGTATTAAAACTGCAATATATCTTGAATGTATCTGTTCATCTGTCTACCAGTAAATATTATGCTTTGCTGTACATACGCTAGTTATTTAATCCAAGGGAGATTACTCTAATTTAATTTTCCTAATACACCTTTCGCTTAGTTACTTATTTCTCATATTATCATTTGATGGCTAATTTGTGGATTGTTTTTATGTTACAATATTTATGTATTTTTTAATCATTACATTTCTATAGTATCTAGCTGAAAATTTCCTTTCTTTATATAACACTAGCCTGGGTGCCAGGCGTTGCCCGGGTGTTTGTAGGTGTGAGTTGAGCAAAAAAAAAATGTCGTAGTAGGCAGGCAGATTCGAACCCGTGACGCGAAGGTGGAAAAGAAAGTGAAAGAAAATCTGACGTCTTACCACTACTCCATGACGCGACCGGAAGTATAAAGTGTTCAAATTAAACGTAATCAATCAAAAAGATGACTTGCAGAAATGACGTTGCTTTTAAATCTCCCACAAAGGTCATTTTTAAACCTCCCATGAAGGCCGAAGGGGAAAAGCAACTATCCCCAAAAGGGGGCAATCTGGCAGTATCCAATTAAATAGTAATTATCTCAGTATGAAGGGTTTCTCCTACATTGACCAAAGACTAATTACAGAACAGATACTACCCGACTGGAAGGCCAGCTGTTTGCATCCGATTAGTTTCGCTTTATTTATACGAAAATGACAAACAAACACTCGAAACGACGGCACGGAGAGAATTTTTTTTAACTCGATAAAAAAAAAAAGAAAAAAGAAAAGGAAAGAACCCGTGTCTGTTTCCGCATGTGAGATATTATGATCTAGGAAGTATAAGAAAACTTCTCCCGGAATCTAACCGACGCGAGAACCCCCACCCCAAAAAAACCTTTCGTGGACATACACAAACGTTCGCGCCCATTTTGCCTTTTATTTAGATATCCTTGTTGTCTATCTTACTTCCTAGTTATTTAAATGTCATTTATGTCGCGTTTCTAAGCTATATACATTTAAGAAATCTATTGTTACTGCCTCTATTTATGAGTTCGCCATCACCTCTTAACTGTTACTAAAGTTGTTTAATTTAGCCTAAAATATTTGGTATGCCTCATTATTTGCTTCGGTTTTAGTTTGTAGATATTTCAAGAGTAAGTTTCCTCATAATTTATATTTGATTTATTAAGCATAAGTTATACTCTAATTTCCTTTTTTCACGCCCTTATATATATATATATATATATATATATATATATATATATATATATATATATATATATATATATACTAGCAAAAGTACCCGTTGTTAACTGGGTTCAAAAACAGCCTACGAAAAATGGACTCTGATTTATGAAAGTATGAGAGATTATGAAAAGGAAAGGTTGTAAAGCGATAGCTTCGAATTTGGGGGTATCAAAACCAAAGCAAAATATGATAAAAGTAAAAATAAAATAGATAAACCCCATAATTTATTATACCATACCTGTTCACACTGAAACACTTATCACAATATTCTGTGGATCTATATTAAAAAACCTTGTTAAACTTTGTGACATATTTCCATTCTATGGAGGTCAGGCGCGGACGAACACCCCATAATTTTATTATACCATATTTCTTCAAACTGAAATATGATTATCAAAGTATACTTACGCAGATACAGATAGATATGAAAAGTCTTTATTAATGTTTGTGCCTATTTCCAATTTATGGACGCCAGGTGCAAACGCAGACCCCACAATTTTATTATACTATCCCTATTTAAGTTAAAACATACTTATCAAAGTATTATTATGTACATCTATAGCAAAAACACTTGTAAACGTTTTTTTAATTTTTAATCTTTTTATTTCCATACTTTGTGGACCAGGTACGTACGCAGACCCCACAATTTTAATGAATCATCATTATGCCAGATCAAACATACCCATTCCTGTGCCGCGATACATCTATCATTATATGTGATCAGTTTTCTATAATAGTCAACCATATAGGAGCCTATTCGTGACCAGACACACACACACACACACACACAGACGTTCAGCTTATATATATATATATATATATATATGATGATGATTGCAACGTCTTGTCAGACGAGTGCCACTCCCTCAGACACATGAGCCCAAAAATGACTTTTTTTTAATCCTACTGGTGAATTCACACGTTCAAGCAGGCATGACACTGAAGACGGTAGAGATCAATTATTACATGCTTCCAGCATTTCAAGCTTCCACGCGTCACAACTTTTCCATCGCCACATGACCATTTTTATAGACAAATGCCTGAGGGAGTATCTATACACAGATGATTTTACAGAGTCTTAGCTTTGTACGACAGCTAAGTCTCTCTCTCTCGGTTCAAAATGTTGAGATCCAGCAACAAGCAAGAGCAAGATAGCCAGCAACAAGTGAAACTGCAGACCAGCTTAATGCGGGTACTGGTCTCCCGCTTTATGGTTTTTTAAATCAGAGATTTACTTCTCCTAGAAAGGTTGCCTTCACCATGGCTTAAGGAAGCCCTCTCCACCCCAACACACACATGCATACACACAAACACAGTGCTAGTTGGCCGTTGACCCCGAAAAAGGGTTCATTCGTCTTTTGGAAGGTCTTGTTTTTAATCCTTCAGGAAGACTAGCCACCCTCCTCACCAAACAAGTCTGGTGAGGGAACCAGTTTAGTCGTCGGTGACCCGACCATGAGACAGGTAGTACTGGGTTACATGGTACCAGTAGCATATGACATGACATGACCTGACATTATATATATATATATATTTGTTATTCTTTTTATTTATTCTGGTCTAATGCGGAATAACAGGAATTTATTCTAATGCAGACATCTTTACACTACATCCAAACGCTTATTTAATAAATCTTCCTTATATATTAATGCCATATGATTCAAGGATACAAAGGTTACATCAATATAAGATGTGTGTGTGTGTGCGTGTGCTTTCACTTGTACTTTTACTCCCGATCCATTCTTTGGGTCATGATTAGGGCTGTGACAACAGCATATTCTTTTCATTGTTTTGACTCTTGAGTATATATCCGTTAATATTTTTATATAGACTGATGTGGTTCTCGGTTGATTAAGTGTGTCTAATTGTGTCGGATATATACCACAGAGTCAAAAGAATGAAAAGAATATTCTGTTGTCACAGCCCTAGTCATAATTAAACGAACCAATCAGATATCGCACACATGAGTCTATAGGTGACCTTAAGGTCAAAACGTTCCAATCAAATCCAAGTAACCCTATGCGTTGGGCATAATGCATTTTGAGAGAAAAAAAATTGTCGCTTTGTGCATGAGCAGGTATCGTTTTTACACAGGAGACAATGATGTATTTGTACCGGCGTATCGGTTTGCATGTCTTAATGGCGACCAGGAGCACATTTCTATTCTTCCGGCATAGCGTTACTTTCTGAATGACACAATGATTTGTGGTTCGCTCAACTAAAGACAATGCGAAAAGCCCAACTAGAAACAGAAGGATATCATCTTTTCTAAAACACATGGTGGATCATGTCTTTAGTATCGATTTATTGACCATTGGATATCGTAAACACCGTTGACACTGTTTTCCCATTCGTTATGTTAATGATATCACTCACGCGAGCGATCTGTAGTATCTTACTTCTCGGGTTACTCACAAAAAGAATGAGTGTTATGAAGACGCAATCTAAATAAATAATCTCCCTCTTCGATAGGATCCAAAAAGAGTTTTCAATCTAATAAGTCCCACTTTCTCAACTAAGCTCCAACCCCTGTCCCATCGCCGCAATGTTGCACTTCTGTGCCCGTTTTACAAAAAATTTAATAAGATGCGCTCTGATGAAGTCGTTGCCCTTGTGCCCCCCTTGACGTACATATCTGCGACTAACCCGCTTGGCAATAAAATCTCACCCCTATGGTCCACTCTTGTCAAACTTTCACGAAAAACACTCGTCTAGCTGAAACCACTATCAATAATCCCACCCACTCTTTATCTGTGCCTAAACTTAAACGTAGATTCCATGAACAAAGCTTCTTTCTTAGAACTGCACACCTGTGGAACTCTTCCGTTTCTCTGTTTTCCCGTTGCCTACAATTTGGTCGTCTTCAAGTCCAACATAAACAAGTTCTTGATGAGCCATCCCCTTAAGTAATATAATTTACCAAATTTAGACTACTGACAGTTGTTACATGGGAGAGGACTGACCCCAGTAATTAAAGGAACAAGGTAGATAAGTTAGAACAGATATTTGTTAAAATAAAAAGGTTAGAATCGAAAGGAGTATTGAAAAAGGTTAGAATCGAAAGGAGTATTGAAAAAGGTTAGAATCGAAAGGAGTATTGAAAAAGGTTAGAATCGAAAGGAGTATTGAAAAAGGTTAGAATCGAAAGGAGTATTGAAAAAGGTTAGAATCGAAAGGAGTATTGAAAAAGGTTAGAATCGAAAGGAGTATTGAAAAAGGTTAGAATCGAAAGGAGTATTGAAAAAGGTTAGAATCGAAAGGAGTATTGAAAAAGGTTAGAATCGAAAGGAGTATTGAAAAAGGTTAGAATCGAAAGGAGTATTGAAAAAGGTTAGAATCGAAAGGAGTATTGAAAAAGGTTAGAATCGAAAAGAGTATTGAAAAAGGTTAAAATCGAAAGGAGTATTGAAAAAGGTTAGAATCGAAAGGAGTATTGAAAAAGGTTAGAATCGAAAAGAGTATTGAAAAAGGTTAGAATCGAAAAGAGTATTGAAAAGGGTTAGAATCGAAAGGAGTATTGAAAAAGGTTAGAATAGAAAGGAGTATTGAAAAAGGTTAGAATCGAAAGGAGTATTGAAAAAGGTTAGAATCGAAAGGAGTATTGAAAAAGGTTAGAATCGAAAGGAGTATTGAAAAAGGTTAGAATCGAAAGGAGTATTGAAAAAGGTTAGAATCGAAAGGAGTATTGAAAAAGGTTAGAATCGAAAGGAGTATTGAAAAAGTTAAAGGTGAATACATATTTACATATTTAGATATGATTTTAGGAATGTAGAACAATTTTTCATTGTGTTGAGGAATAGCGATACAACTAGTTAGGTTAGATATGAAAATGAAATGTAATAAGTCCCCAGACGTACCTCTTCATCGTACAGTATATCGATACACTAAGGCTGACTGGGATAGCTTCCGTACATTTATATCTGATCTACCTCTGCATTCCATGTTTAAAAAGGATGTGTCCTCTATAGTATTAGACCTAACTGAATGGTTAATTGTAGGTATTGACCATTTCATACCCTCTAAAAAGTTTCAGCAAAAACCTAACAGCCAGCCATGGTTCTCTCCAGAATGTGCTGCTGCCATTGCGCACAGAAATCACTTTTTCCACTGCTTCAAACGTAATAGATGTATGGAAACTAAAGCCGTTTTCAGGACTGCCAGCAACCATTGTAAGAAAGTAATAAGGAACGCAAGAGTGTTGTATGCTCAATCTGTTAAGTCCAAAGTAGCTGAGCAGAGGCTTGGTTCCCACCAGTTTTGGCAAATAGCAAACAGAATCCTGAATAGAAGCGTGTGCTCCATCCCAACTATTATCAATGGACCTGAGGTAATCTCGTCAGCATCAGACAAACCCAAACTCTTTGTCAAGAATTTTGCAGCTAATTCTACCCTTTGCGACCAAGACCGCCAACCTCCAATATTTCCTCCTGTATCAGAAAACACGCTATGTGATATACGTATATCTGTACGTGATGTTGCGAAGCTAATCAAAAACCTTGATTCGAGTAAAGCAACTGGCCCTGATGGTATTCCAATTATAGTACTCAAAAAACTTCAACTTGAATTAGCGCCCATACTTACAAAACTGTTTAAACGTTGTCTTAAGGAGAATAGTTTCCCATCTCCCTGGAAAATCTCATCAGTATGCCCTGTATTTAAGAATTCAGGTGATCGCTCATCCCCCTCTCAGTACAGGCCAATAAGTCTCCTGTGCGTCATGAGTAAGTTGCTAGAATCTGTGTTAAATACAGAAGTAATCAAACATCTCAACAAAAATAACCTTCTTAGTGACACTCAATATGGTTTCCGTTCTGCTAGATCTACAGCAGATGTCCTTACAGTTATATCGCATAGGATTAGCAAATCTCTCGACGGTGGCAATCTTTCTAGGGCAATTGCTCTTGACATATCTAAAGCCTTTGATAGGGTATGGCATAAAGGTTTACTTCATAAGATCGCTAGCTATGGTATAGCTGGAAAAGTCTTCTCAATTATTAAATCATTTCTTTCTGATAGGTTCATAAGAGTAGTAGTTGAGGGGCAAAAATCAGAAGCTCACAGTATTAATGCCGGTGTCCCTCAGGGATCCATCCTGGGCCCAACTCTTTTCCTGATCTACATTAATGATCTTCCAAATCATATCCTTACATCATTTGTAGACATTTATGCTGACGACACCACCATTTATCGTACCAAATCTAAGACAGTAAACGACCAAGTTCTCTCCAATTCTCTCTCCTCTGATCTTGAGCACGTAGTACAATGGGGAAAGGAGTGGCTGTTTACTTTTAATGCATCTAAAACCAAGCTTCTCTCTTTACATCATCAACATTCTAATTCACATTTGTCATCAATTGAAATGAATGGCTCTCGTTTTCAGGAGGCCTCAAGTTTTGACAAGCTTCTGGGCTTGACCATTACTCCTGATCTTAAATGGAACACGTATATCAAATCTGTTGCCAAGGCCGCTGGAAAAATGGTGGGATCTTTCTATCGATCCAGTAGATATCTCACTGCTGATGCTATTCTCTACCTATATAAGAGCCAGGTACGTCCAAGGATGGAATACTGTTGCCACATCTGGGCAGGAGCTGCTAGAAAGGACTTGTCCTGCCTTGATAGAGTTCAAAATAGACTTCGTAGCCTCGTAGGAGATGTCCTTTTCTCCTCCTTGCAACCTCTATCTCACAGAAGAGATGTTGCGAGTTTGTCTCTGATGTATCGTTATTTTCATGGAAAGTGTTCAACTGAGCTTCATTCTATGGTCCCCCCTCGCCAAACTTTCACAAGAAACACTCGTCTAGCTGTAAACACTATCAATAATTTCCCCCACTCTTTATCTGTGCCTAAACCTAAACGTAGATTCCATGAACAAAGCTTCTTTCTTAGAACTGCACGCCTGTGGAATTGTCTTCCGTTTTCCTGCTTTCCGGCTGACTACAATATGGTTGTGTTCAAGTCTAAAGTAAATAAGTTCTTGATGAGCCGTTCCATATAAGTTATTAAATTTACCAAATTTTCATTACTAATGATTACTATATTGACCAATTTCTACTGTACACTCTTTAACCCTTATCCTTGAGTGGCCTCTGGGCCTTGATAATGTGGTGATGCCTTTGTAAAAAAAAAAAAAAAAAAAAAAAAAAAAAAATATCGGACAATGTAAATTAAGGAATGTCTTTGTTTTGCCAGAAACGTACTGGGTGCATATGTGATATGTAAAATACATGTGAGAATATTCACGTGGCTGGAGCACGTTTTGACGACACAACGGAAGAAGTTTCCAATATATTCGAAGAGAGACAGTTTTAATCAGGGTAGAAAGTCGAGGAAAGTCAGAGAGAGAGAGAGAGAAAGAGAGAGAGAGAGAGAGAGAGCAGTAGAGACAGATCAGTCAGGGTCGAGTCGAGAAAGAGGAGAGTTAGCTGAAACCCTTTTGGAAGCGAAGGGGAGGGGGAGATAAGACAATGTAGAATCTAAAAGGCATTGAATCCCTGATCATATCATCCGGGTGGAATAAATATCATCATTAGGGCTATGGAAACAGAATATTCTTTTCATTGTTTTGACACAGTTAGACACAGTTAATCAACCGAGAACCACATCACTCTATATTAAAGCATATAAGTTATCAACGGATACACACTCGAGAGTCAAAACAATGGAAAGAATATGCTGTTGTCCTAGGCCTAATCATCACGTATGACAATTTAATGTTTGTGATCAAAAGAGGAAAGACTTAAGCTTAATAGCAACTGATAATAATTAATTAATTAAATAAAATTTTAATTTCAGAACAAAGAAAGGATTTTAGTCTTCTCATAATCAACAACAACATAATAATAATAATAATAATAATAATAATAATAATAATAATAATAATAATAATAATAATAATGATAGCAGAAACCTAATAAAAAGTATAAATACATGGCCAGTATCACTAGTAAGGTATTCAATTATCACTAGGGCTATGACAACAGAATATTCGTTTCATTGTTTTGACTCTCGAGTATACATCCGACACAGTTAATCAACCGATAGCCACATCACTCTATATAAAAGCATATAAGATATCAACGGATACACACTCGAGAGTCAAAACAATGAAAAGAATATGCTGCTGTCCTAGCCCTAATCATCACATTTATAAGTCTTCGTTTGTCGTCTTTCAACCATGAAAGGTGACGGTGATTTTGTCTATCATATTTGTAAACTAGCGAGGGGTACCCGGCGTTGCCCGGGTGTTTGGGGGGGGGGTTAAAAAAAAGTAAGTATGAGGATCGAACCCGAACCGTTGAGGCAAAGTTGTAAATTAAATTGTGAAAAAAAAAAAAAATGTGCGATGTTAACCATTGCCCCACCGTGACATGTAACGGAAAACGTTTTAATTTATTTAATTACTTGGATTTAGCAGGTGCCCGTTTTAACGAGTTAATGAGGTCAAGTTTGACTGCGGGATGGTATTCATTTACTACTGAACGCTTTTTTTCCCACCCCCAAGATGTTATAGGAAAAAGACTAACCCACATGCGGCGAGCGACA
>NC_136492.1:18128124-18130624 GCF_053919585.1 Euprymna scolopes | reverse complement strand
CAGCAATATATATATATATATATATACAGCAATATATATATATATATACAGCAATATATATATATATATATATATACAGCAATATATATATATATATATATATATATACAGCAATATATATATATATATATATACAGCAATATATATATATATATATATATACAGCAATATATATATATATATATATATACAGCAATATATATATATATATATATATACAGCAATATATATATATATATACAGCAATATATATATATATATACAGCAATATATATATATATATATATACAGCAATATATATATATATATATATACAGCAATATATATATATATACAGCAATATATATATATATACAGCAATATATATATATACAGCAATATATATATATATACAGCAATATATATATATACAGCAATATATATATATACAGCAATATATATATATATATATATACAGCAATATATATATATACAGCAATATATATATATATATATATACAGCAATATATATATATATACAGCAATATATATATATATATATATATATATATACAGCAATATATATATATATATATATACAGCAATATATATATATATACAGCAATATATATATATACAGCAATATATATATACAGCAATATATATATATATATATATATATATACAGCAATATATATATATATATATATATACAGCAATATATATATATATACAGCAATATATATATATATATATATATATATATACAGCAATATATATATATATACAGCAATATATATATACAGCAATATATATATATACAGCAATATATATATACATACAGCAATATATATATATATATATATATATATACAGCAATATATATATATACAGCAATATATATATATACAGCAATATATATATACATACAGCAATATATATATATACAGCAATATATATATATACAGCAATATATATATATATATATATATATACAGCAATATATATATACAGCAATATATATATATACAGCAATATATATATACATACAGCAATATATATATATACAGCAATATATATATATATACATACAGCAATATATATATACAGCAATATATATATACAGCAATATATATATATATACAGCAATATATATATATATACATACAGCAATATATATATACAGCAATATATATATATATACAGCAATATATATATATATACAGCAATATATATATATATATATATATATATATATATATATATATATATATATATACAGTGATGATCATATTTATTTGCACGGTAAAAGAAAAGTTAAATTTTGTCTAATAAATTCTAAAAAAGGTATTAAATTAAAGAAAATAACAAAGTATATTATGTATTTTTAACTGGCCTTTCCGATGCTGCAATCGGATTTTAGAAAAAATAAATAACAAAGGAACAACAAACATAATTGCAAAAAACCCTTGTTCAAAATTATTGGCACGATTTATTTAATAATCAATTGTATAGCCTTTGGCCTTGATTACCTTCCTCAGTCGCTTTTCATAGTTTACAACCAAGTTGTTGCACTCTTCAGTAGTAATTTTAGCCCACTCCTCCTGACAATAATCCTCCAATTGAATAAGATTCTTAGGCTTCCTTTGCATTACCCTCAATTTTAATGTTCTCCATAAATTTTCAATTGAATTAAGGTCTGGGCTTTGTGATGGCCACTCCAAAACATTAATATGATTGTCCTCAAGCCATTTCTTAGTCAGTTTAGCCGAATGCTTTGGGTCATTATCTTGCATGAACCACCAACGACGACCAAGTGAGAGCTCTTTAGCAGAGTCTTTCAGGTTTTCATCCAATATTTTAACATAATATTCCTTTTTTATGCTACCTGTGACCTTAACAAGTCGCCCTGGTCCAGAGGCAGCAAAGGATCCCCAAAACATCAAACTGCCTCCATCGTGCTTCACTGTGGGTATGGTGTTCTTAGGCAGGAAAGCTTCGCCAGATTTTCTGTAAATATAAGACACTTTATTATGGCCAAATAACTCTATTTTCGTTTCGTCAGTCCATAGAACACGTTTCCAGAATGCAACATCTTTATCAATATGACGTTTTGCAAAGGCTAGCCTTGCTTTCAGGTGCATAGGCTTCAATAAGGGAGTCTTACTCGGACGACATGCTTTTAAACCAGCTCTCTTCAAAACTCTACCAACTGTATGTCGAGATACATTCACTCCAGAGGTGCTCTGTTCAACAATCTCCCCAACAGAGATCCTTGGGTTTTGTTTTACTTGTCGAACAATTTTCCGTTCATCTCTTGGGGAAAGAATCCTTTTTCTCCCTCTACCCTCTAAACTCATAACGTGGCCTTGCGATTTGAACTTGTTTATTATGGCTCTAACAGTGGATTTGGGAAGGTTTAGCTTCTTTGAAATCTTATCATAGCCCTCCCCATTGGTATGGCATGCTACAACAAGCTTCCTGACGTCTTCGCTGTGTTCCTTAGTTTTAACCATGGCGA
>NC_136492.1:17980624-18125624 GCF_053919585.1 Euprymna scolopes | reverse complement strand
CAATCATATTGTCAATCTGTTAAGTTGTACAGCTTTTTTTAATGGTTCAGAATAATCTTCCGTAACATTTTATGGACCCAATATGTTATTGACAAAAGTCTCGGAAAGAAAGAGAGGAAATAGAAAAGGAAAGAAATTCGACTTCGCATTTTTTTTTTTTTTTAACAAAAAGGTATTTATTCTTGGTGTTTCCAACAACGCACCGGATCTTGTTTTAAACAGTTTATTTCTTGCGTAGACATGTCTTTTTAAGACGTGTCGAACACGTGGTACTCTCTTTGTTCGGCCATGTTTAGGACACGCTTTTCCCTGTCGCTCTCGAGCCACGTGTGTAACAGTCTCTCTGTCCTTCTTGGGCACATTTTGCATACGTTTTTTTGTGTGTGTGCATCGTACAGCTGCTGCTGCTGCTGCTGCTGCTGCTATACTTACGTTTGCGCTTTGTCACAAAAATACACGTAGTATTTATTTCACAGGATAGAAGAGGTCGCCTTACAGACACAAATTCTAAACGACATTGCATTATGAAAAATTGTTGAACATCCGTTTCTGGAATTACCTTATTATCTGAATGGATATTGATACCATTCTTGGCCTTCGGGCCAAGATCACAGTGTAGTATCTGTTCTGATGCTACACTTCATCTATTCTGTTCTCGGTCAGTGGAGGAAAAATCATTCATGACTGAGACAATTTTTATCTTTGTTCTTATCCAAAGTGCCCCTTTTTGTAGAGCTGGATTTTCCCTACACTAAAACGCCACCTTATGTCTAACTCTGCCCTCGTGGGGACGCAAGTAAATAGGAACATAAATATACAACATGCCTGACTGAAAGGATAGTATTCGAGTTGCATGAAAACCCGGATCAAATACTGTGTTATAAAAGATGCTGGAAGTGCTCCCCATTGATATCTATGCATTTCTGGGCATGTTTAGCAACGTTTGCAGATACTGTGTGTAGATCTCTGGTGATTCTTCTGATAGTGTTGGTAATGTTCTTCTTTAGTTGGTCTAGATTGTGATAATTATTCGCATAAACTTTTTGTTTTTTAGTCTCCTAAAGATAAAAATCCCATTATGACAAGTCAGGGGAGCGTGGTGGCCATAATCATTTGCTTATTGTTTTTTTTTTTTTCTTCCGTAAACATGTCATGAACTCGCGTCAGCGATCTGTGAGACGTGTGGCATGCAGCACCATCTTGTGGGAAAAAAAATTGCATTTTGTCTTGTGGTGCCAGTTGGTTGTTAAGATAAAGATTAAAGATATTGGGCTACTTTTAAGTGGGTCACACTGTACTTGAGATACATTACAATGACATTTGTTTTTGGGTTTTTTTTCCGCTGAAGAACAGATTTGTAAATGAAGACACACACCAAGATATATATGTAATTACAAAGATAGGTATTATCTTTAAACTTTGAAATTCACAAGATAATAAAAAAACTTGATATTCTAGAAAGAAAAAAAGATGAAAATAGATCTATAAATCAATGGATTAATAAATATTGCAATTGATTCAATTCTATCAAATACAAACAAGGAATTACCATCGTATATCAAAAAACATTAAAAAAAAAATTTTTTATTATTTATGCTAAGTAGATAAAATCATTAAACTTAGATCCGAATTAACCATCAGCATCTGAGAAACACACCAACCCAACTGTAGAAGATATCCATAAGTCGTCACTGGAGTTCAGCGTATCGGTCATTGGTAATACGGTTCTTCAGCTTATCTTCAAGTTCATGTGGTTCAGTCGTATGTTTCAGAATTCGCGGACGTTATTGATTTGCTTTTTAACTAAATCAATTCTTAAATTCCATGCATTATTTCTCCGTTGAGCTACTGAATCGAGTAATTTGAAATTGGTATATTTATGCAACATTTTTTTTATTCAAGAGTTCGTTTGAAATTCAGTGCAGATTCCCGTGTCCAACAAGGTACACCTGAATAAGATCGGAGGGTTTTTTTTTTTACAGTGATCACCACTTATCAAGGCCCCGAAGCCACTCAGGGATAAGGGTTATTGCAAGTACATTACGTTAGTGTGGAGATTTGATGAAGTGTTTACTTAAGGGGGCGGTTCATTAGGAATTTGTTAACGTTGGACTTGAACACATCCAAGTTGTAGTCCGGTGGGAAGCAGGCAGACGGAACAGAGTTCCACAGGCGTGCAGTTCTAAGAAAGAAGCTTTGTTCATGGAATCCGCGTTTTGATTTAGGCACAGATATAGAGTGGGGGAAATTTTTCACAGTGGATTCAGCTAGACGGGTGTTTTTCGTGAAAGATTGGCGAGGGGGGACCATCGACCGAAACGTTGTGAAAATAACACTTAAGATGAGAACAGTAGTCTGAAGAATCCAAATAATACGAATAACCAATCCTCATCTCAAAAAATTCAGAAGCATGATACTTGTTTTCTTTGAAATGACACAAATGAAAATCAAGACAAACATGTCCTTCAACCGAACACGATCCATTAGCCTCTGAAAAGCACACAAACCCGACGTCTCCCTCTGCTGAGATATAGATGCATATCATTCGAACTATACAAGAAAGACTATTTGAGAGTTATCAGCTCTTAATCTATGGACATAAAAACTGACTGGCCATGAGATCCACCATATAGTATGAACACTAACTTTGGAAAATCTCAAATAGGTTATAATATACTTGAATGCGCATTACTTTTTCAAGGACTTTAAGTGATTTGATTACTAAACATGAACCTCCCCACTCACCCATTTAAAGAAGCGTTTACTTTCCCAAGTGGATAAATCAAATTTTGCTGGGTCAAGTCATCTATTGTGTGATTTCTTTCTTTTTTTTTTTTTTTTAAGCTAAACGTTTGTTCACCACCCGGAGCATAAACCTACTCACTCCAGTAAACATGATGCTTTGCACATATTTGCACAGATTCATCTGCATCTCATTACTATCTCCCGGGACACAGCGGTCTTGTTCTAAATTGTTTAACACTGCCGCCATCTTAGATATTTTTTCTTTTCTTTTTAAGAAAACAAGTAACTCTGAAATGTATGTGATGCTCGTATCAAATCAAGTGCTTCAGTAACGCTGACATGAAAGCAAACGGTCTTCGATAACGACGTAATAAGTGGGTCAGACACACTTGTAGGTTCGTTAAGTTGGTTAGATAACGAAGTACAGATGAACTGACCATCATCATCATAAATATTCTAATTATTATTAGTAGTAGTAGTAGGAGGAGGAAGATACGTAGTGGGGGAAGAGGAGTAGGAGGAGGGGCATTCTCATTCTTGCAAACCAGAAAGAAAAAAAAATACAGATAAGAGCTAGCTTATCTCATTATTTCCTAGAATAGCCCGCCTGTGGAACTTTGTCCCACTGTCCTGTGCTCCAACTGACTACAATACGGCCGTGTTCAAGTTCAATGTAAACAACTTCTTGTTGAACTTGTCCCTTAAATAATGAAATTATAACAAATTTCCACTAACGATTACGGTTTTAGACATGTTTTCTTACTCAACGTATTACATGATGGTGTTGTGTGTACCTGGATGGCTAAACTACTGAGGTTGTTGAAGTTCTGTTAGTTCACTGGAGCACAGGGCGGAGCAGATGTTAGTGGGATTGCAAGAGATGGTGGAAGTGTGACAGAACGCGGACGCGCGTATGACAGCAGCAGCAACAGTTGTATGCAAATGACAGAGTTGTGTACGAGGTGACGTCACAGCAAGGAAGAAAGAAAGAAAAAGATTGTAAAAAAAGAAAAAAACTCGTGGTCAAGAGAGGACAAAGATAGACGTGCTACACACGTGTGCTGAGAGCGACAGAAATAGACACGTCCTAAACATGGTCAGACAAAGATAGAGCACTACGGGTTCGACACAACAGAGTCTTATTAAGCACATACGAGAAGACTTTTGAACAAGAGACAAAGCGTTATTCTGGAAAGTACCTGTAAATAAATGTCTGTTGTTTCACTGAAAAAAAAAGAGCTAGTCAGAATTCTTTCCTTGTTTTCGTTTCATTGCAACTGTCTGCATACAACCTGCGGGTCCTGAGTGTTGACATGTAACGACTACATTACAGAATAAGTTTAGGGAATGTTTGCCATTATTAGCCAGCAAAGCGTTATCACTGTCGAACAAACAGTGCTTCGGGCATATGTATGAAGTATGACGATGGAATATATTTCTCTCTCGCAGTGAGAGATGTGACACAAAGGTTGGAAAGTGCGATTGAAAAGTCAGCACTACCGCGAAGGAGCACTCTGAGACGGGGAAAAATGCCTGAACAGTCTCGTCGGCATTACCCGGTAGGAGCGTCTCTGGTGGTTCAAAGAGAGAAGACAAAGCCTCAGACCCCCTAAAACAGCACAGTACCATCATCAGGGAATTGTTATTTTTGTCTTGTTTTGAACTTTGCAATACTGCGCATATTTTAAATTAAATGCTAAGAAAAAAAAATGCCATACGAATACTTTCCAGAAACAATAAGCAAAAATCATATACACCGGAGCCTGATCTCATAAACAGATATCTTTTATTCACTCACATCGATAATACAATAGTTTACAACACTCTAAACAAAATAGGAATTCCAATAATACAAACTACATCATAAACTATAAACAAACATTAAAAACGACAAAACATTTCCAAAACAAACCAGTTTCCAATGCGGGCATATACACAGTTCCTTGCCAAAATTGCCATCATAAATACATTGGTGAAACCCAGCGTAAATTGGATAAAAGGCTAAATAAACATAAAAAAGATATAAGAAATACGGTAGCACTTCTCTAAGCGCGTTATTCTCATATCTAATGCAGGTATAGGTGTGTCAAAAACTGCGTGAAAAATATTGAATAATTCGACCCCCTGTCTTTCTAAGCTTATAAGTATTCGAAAAATGTAATGCAAACCCTATTTTTTTTTTCAATTAAAGGAGCAAGGACTATGCTTTCATTTTTAAAAAAAAAAAAAAAAAAAAAAAACGTGGTTTAAAAAAAGGGTTTTAAACTTCGGACTTTACTGGTAAATTTCTAAAAAAACAAAAAAAAAACACTTCTTTTTTTTTTTAAATTTGAATATATTATTTATTGATCTTTTATCTTCAATTTGTGATATATAAAACTTGGTGAGTAAATTATTTATTTACTTTTTAATAAACATTTCAAAATGGGGGGGCGTGAATTTAAAAAAAATGTTTGCCCAAAATATTATATTCGGTTTATTGGAAAGAGCATAAAATTTCACATTGACCTTGAAAATATCGTAAAAATTAAATCAATAGAAAAATTTTGATAGATTTTTAAAGTTTAAAAGTTGAAAAATACTGAACTCGTAAAATTCAATTAATTTCATTACTGTTTTTTAAAAAATAAAAAATAATATTTCTATTACTTTTTATACAACTTTAATAGTTTATTTTGGAAGTATAATCCATAAAGAAAATAAACAACCCACTTTTAAAAGAGAAATTACGAGTTTTTTTATATTTTATTCGCAGTTTCGTGTTATGGATGTTAAAAATTCCTACAAAAATTCTGATACACCTAATGCAGGTATACGTATGTGGCGCTAGAATCGTCATCAAATATACGTCTATGAAACTCAACGAGAACTAGAGCAAAGGCTTCGTGAACATAAGAGATATATATTGTTACATTTTTAGTAAAACAAAAATGTAATTAATTATTCCTTTATATGTTGTTCGAAATCGAGAGAGAATAGGAGTTTGTTTTTGTTTTATTTTCATCAATTGTACTGTCGTCTGCGTTCAGTCAGAAAAAAAAACAAAAAAAAGCAAGAAAACAATCACAACGAGAGAGGATATGAAGAGATATATAGAGAGTGGTTAAAAAAAAGAAAAAGAAAAGAAAGAATAGCTAACGAGCACTGACAGTAGAGGAGAAAGAAAGAAAAAAAGAAAGAAAGAAACCAGCGAGCGAACGCTGGCAGGCTGTATAGGGAGAGTGAGGTTAAAATATATATATATATATATATAAAGAGAGAGGGGGCGTTTTAATCTGCACGCTTAGGAAGGACAGAAGAGACAGTCTGCACCTCGTTGCTGAGGGAAGCAGCCGACAACGGCGACACTGGGAACAGATATGATTAGCAGTAATACTGCGGTGGATAAAAGATGAGGACGTGCTCTTAATAAACATTGGAAAAGGAGTCTATTTGAAATATTTGGAGCCAGTTTTTTTCGAAGGAAATGGAAGAAGAAGAAAAGAAGAAGAAGAAGAACGAAGTAAAGTCGCTAAGACAGTGAGTGAAGCAAAATCTCTCTCTCTATCTCTCTCCCTTACTCTCTCTTTGTTTGAACTGAGCAGACGACAATAACCAGTATGAAAATGTCGTATTGAGATCTGCCATTTTTCTTGAACATTCTCTCTCGATCAAGACAATTTATTTTCTTTTATGCATTACTTCTTTAAATTATCAAAATAATTGCATTTTTATTTATTTATTTTTATGTTGTTATAAATAAATTTACATTCATAATTCCCATCGGCCTTTTGTTTGTTATTTCAATTGTGTTTTTCTGTCTTATGTTTTACCGTTGTCTCTGAAGAATTTGGATAATTCCTTCCCGTATTTATTTATTTACGTTTTAATTCCGTAAGAAATTATTTTATTATTATTATTATTATCGTTGCGATCGTATCTCTACAGTTCCCCGTGGAGATAGCCGAGTCGTAACAATATATATATATATATATATATACACACACACACATATATATATATATATATATATATATATATATATATATATATATATAAAGCAATTCCCTGAATACATTATTCTGCTCATTCATTGCAATATAGTCATTAATTTAACTTTAAACAAGCTAAACTTATTAAATTCCTTTTAAATAAATCTCGGTGCTTGAATCAGCACTCATTACAAACTCAAACAATTAAACAACGCAACGGTTTCTACAACTCATCTCCTTTAATCAATAAACTTATATTTAAAGAACATGATTGATATAAATTTAGATACAGACTAACTTTAAACACGGAAAATAAATATGATAATAAATCAATAAATAAATAAATACAAAGAGACTCATTTTATTTCATATACACAGACATGACAGAAAAGAATAGACACCGACAAAAAACAAAAAAAAACAGTATATCAAATCATGGCTCCCCAACAGTGTTGCTCAAACACCACATCTCCCATATATATATCGTAAATAATTGAATTCATTCAAAACGTATCGCAAAAACAAATAACATCTAAATAAATTGCAATATATACAAGAAGTCGTGCTAGAGGGGAGAGCGGATAAATAGTTTAGGCTTATTACCGTGGGGTCCCGATTTCGAATCTCGCTAGATTCAGCCACTCTGATGAGTCATAGACAACGAAACACGTGTCAATGGATAATTAGGTTTTAAAAATAATATATATGCCGCTCCCCATGTGGGGGTACCAAATTGGTTAAAGGGGAAATTTATTCCCAACTTGCATTTAGGTAAGAATGCACTTTCGTAAATAATTGAATCTGATGAGTCGTAGACGACGAAACATGTGTCAGTGGATAATTATATTTTTAAAATAATATATATATATGTGTATATATTAAGAGAGAGAGAGAGAGAGAGAGAGAGAGAGAGAGAGAGAGAGTATTGAAACAATTGTAACTAACAATGAAATACATTATTTGTTTCTATCAATGTATTTCTTGATATCTTGATTTTGTTAAAACAATATATATCCCGAGGTCACAATCCTAGTAGATGGACGGACAACTGATGGTCTGCTTGTGTTGCATGTCTGGTATTTTGCATAACCACTTGTTTAGCACCCCTTACCTAAACTGAAACTCTTAAAAAAAAAAAAAAAATGATGACAGTACAATAAAAAAATTACGCTAAAACCAGGCCTAAACTCAAACAAAACCAACCTGCCTTCTCCCTTGAGGCTTTCATTTACGAACATCCGTGGGCTTAGAACTAATTTAAATGATGTTGAAGCATTTCTCCTAAAAAACACCCCGGATAGCTTAGCACTAAGTGAAACTAACCTACACTCCTCCATCCCCTCTAACTCTTTAACATGTCTGGATATCTCCCACTCTGCCGTAAGGACTGACAGACATATGCACGGGCTTGGAGTCTATATTCGAAGCACCCTCCCCTTGACTAGAGAAACTAAACTCGAATCGGACAGTAAAGCCTTTATGTGCAACATAACATTAGCTACTTTTATTTTCTCTACCGCTCTCCCTCGACCCAGGACTGTACCCTAATAAACAAAGTCTCTGACAGCATAGATACAGCACTTTCCCTCGACACTCGTGCACAAGTGCATGTATTTGGTGACTTCAATGTCCACCACAGCAACTAGCTTCGATTTTCTACGCACACACATAGACGCAGCTGGTTCCACAACACATAATTTCTGTATATCTCATTCCTTATCACAGATGATTACGTTTCTAACCCGTTTCCCAGACCAGCAAGAACACGCATCACTTCTAGATCTGTTTCTGACCACAGTTCCCGATGACTGTTACGAATGCCCACAGCCCACTTGGGAACGCCGATCATGCAGTGGTAATGGTTGAAATAGCCCTAAACTTTAGAGCCAAAACTGAAGAGCCACTGCTCAAAACAACGAGATATTATAAAAAGGCTGACTGGGATGCCATCAGAGATCTCATCAGGGACGCCCCATGGCAAAATATCTTTTCACTTCCTGCTGAACATTGTGCAAATGAGGTCACTGAATGGTTCAAAATGGCAATTGAAGCACATGTTCCCACGCACAAATTTTATAGCAAGCCCCACTCTCCCCAATGGTTTACTCCTACTTGTGTAGCTGCAATAGCGCAAAGGCAGCATGCGTACCGAAAATTTAACCGACATAAGTCCAGTTCAAACAGGCAGAAGTATATAGAAGCCAGAAGTAACAGTAAGAAAGAAATAGCGACAGCTAAGAGAGAATTTACTAAAACCATCACAAAACGCATCGAAGCGCAGAAAATAGGAACTACAACAGTGTAGTAAATAATGGGCAATCAAAAATTCCCTCACTATCCAACAATCATGAGGTTGTTTGCTCTGCAAATGAGAAGGCTAACATGCTTACCAATCAGTTTGCCTCCAACTTCACACTGGACCCTGCCAACCGCCCCCTCCCTGACTTTCCTTAACGGACAGACGCCACACTAGACGATCTGAAATTCACCCCTTCTCAGGTGCATGCTATCATAAGAAATCTTGACCCGTGGGCCCGATCTCATCCCGGCTGTGCTATTAAAAAAGTGCTCCACCGAAGTAGCTCCAGTTCTCTCCAAACTTTACAACAAATGCCTTAATGAATCTTGCTTTCCTGCCTGCTGGAAAACTGCTTCTGTAGTACCAGTTTTCAAGAATTCTGGGGAAAGAACTGACCCAGTAAATTATCGCCCCATTAGCCTCCTCCCACTTTTCGCCAAAATATTTGAGACCATAATTAACCAAGCTCTAGTCCATCACCTTACAGATGCTAAACTTCTGACTGACCAACAATATGGATTTAGACAAGCCCGTTCCACAGCAGGCATCCTAAGTGTAATCTCAGAACGTATATACCATTCACTAGACAAAGCGAGGGAAGGTAGAGTGGTAGCTCTAGATACATCTAAGGCTTTTGACAGGGTACGGCATGAAGGTCTTCTCAGGAAAATTAGATCATATGGTATCACTGGAAGAATGCATAACATAATTAAATTCTTCTTAGATAAGAGAAAAATCCAGGTTGTCCTCGACGGTCGTACATCTAAACAATACGATATAAATGCGGGGGTGCCTCAGGGGTCTATCCTTGGACATCTGTTATTCGTAATATTCAGAAATGACCTCCCTGACAAAGTTGCCTGTGAGAT
Source organism: Euprymna scolopes (assembly GCF_053919585.1). Taxonomy (NCBI): domain Eukaryota; kingdom Metazoa; phylum Mollusca; class Cephalopoda; order Sepiida; family Sepiolidae; genus Euprymna; species Euprymna scolopes. The sequence goes on along the minus strand of NC_136492.1, from coordinate 18,115,740 downwards.
GGGTATATATGCATAAATTAAAATATCATGTTTAAGCGTATTGTACGATCGGGCAATACCGGGCTGACAGCTAGTAATTGTTGGATTAAAGAGAAAGAAACAAACATACCGCATGGGTTCTTCTGAAAGACGACAAAAATGTAAAATACAAAGATTGCCGCGCAACATAAAGTAAGTACTTCTAAATTCAAATAATATTTGTAAATCAAAATTGATTTCCATTTAGAGAAGGCTGAAACAAGGTATGTTTTTATGTTTTGTTTACATCCCATCTGTTATATAAAAGTCAGTTGTCTGTGTGCATGTTTGTATGTCTGGCTAACAGTCACACGACAAAACAAATACCAAAAATGTTAGCATTTTCTTGATCGGTGTTGCTCCGGATAAATAACAAAAAATTTTGAAAAAAAAAATTCATTGTTTGACAGATTTCGTCAATGATGGAGGTTGATTTTCTATCCAGATCATGTCCTAACTAAAGGGAAATAACTGATTTATTCATCTATTTTATTTATTTATTTATTTATTTATTTTTATAAAGTAGTTAATTCTAGGTACGCGCAAAATCGGCATAATCACGATGACACACCGGTTCCCATCAGATCACTGAAGTTAAACAACGTTGAGCCTGGTTTTTATTGCCGAGGTTCAACGTCTAAAATGAGTGACCAATTTGGGAATTCCAAGCGCTGTATGTAGGAGGACGTCGACACCTCCCTGCAAGAGATGCAAAACCTAACGTCGTCATCTCACCTAATGGGGATATACATGCGACTGAGGATCGCTTGTGAATTTCATACTCCCATGAAACTTCTTCCTTCGGAGGAAGCCAGTTAAACCCGACACACGTGCAAAATGAATAGCTGTTGCTCAAAGTGGATGAACATTTTGACCTCTCCCTTCACCAAAAATGAAGAAATTAGCCAATTTCAATGAAATTTGCAGTATTTTTCAAATAATGATCACCGAATCTAATAAATGCATCATTTTTGTTTGAATCTGAAGTGGAAATGTATTATTTTGTTTAAACAAAATTCACCTTCACTAAAGTTATGGTTTTTAACTTTATTTTTAATTTTATTCATTTTTGCTTTTTCAAAAAAATAAAGCATCGTAAATTTTAACAATGAAAAAAAAAAAAAGAAGAGTTCATTTTTCAGGAACATTCTGAAAAAAGACACTAAAGTCCATATTAATGAAATCGATATAACTCGAAGAAAAATTAACTTCTCGAACTACCAGTGTAATCATTGTTTATTTAATATGCGTGAGAGAGTCGCCATTTTTGTTTTTATCGGTGATGACCACAAAGTGAACATTCAATTTAGTAGAACGCTATGACTGAAAACCGATACTTGACGATAAAGCTCATAAAAATATTTTTCATTTTTTTTTTTTTTAATATGAAAGTTAAGTTTTAATCGGTGAGATCAACAAGAGAAAAGTTTTTAAAATAGTGTAAATTGTGAAATTTAGATGGGGGGGGGAAATCTTGTTCGTGGAGGTCTATCGAAAAGTAAAATAACAAAAACAATACAACGCAGTTTTTTTTTTAAATAAATATTTATTCATTTAAAATCAGCTAAGTTTCTACGATATAATGTCTTCATCAGACATAGAAACAGTGTGTATTTTTCCTTTTCTTTTGTCACTAGAAAAATAAAGTTCGTATGATGTTTAAAGGCGATTATTTTTTTTTCAAATGTTCTAATCAGGTGGAGTGCAGTGACTCGCGTGAAATGAATTAGTGTTTTTTTTCCGCAATATGTGTAAATTTGAATTGGAATTTTTATTTTAAGAAGGCAACACAACGCAGAATTATTTTTTAAAGAAAAGAAAAAGGTGCTCTTCTGAACTCCCTTGCCAGACTTTCACAAAAACACTCTACTAGCTACAACCACTATACACGATTTCCAACACTCTCTAACCGTGCCTAAATCTAAACGCAGATTCCACGAACAAAGCTTCTTTCCCAGAGCTGTTCGCCTGTGGAACACTGTTCCGCTGGCCTGCTTCCCGGTTGAATACAGCAGGATAGCCTTCAAATCCAATGTAGACAAGTTCTTGTTCAGCGTTCCCATAAATAATCAAATTCTACCCAATTTACACCACTAACGATTACTACACTATCGCCTTACGTTCATTAATCCTTATCCTCGAGTAGCCTTCGGGCCTTGATAAGTGGCGATTCCCAGAAGCACAGAAATTAGAAACCCGGGATTTTTGGAAAATCTACAACAGCATAGTTAATAATGGACAGTCAACTATTCCCCCACTAACAAACAATCATGAGGTTGCTTGCACGGCAACTGACAAGGCTAATCTGCTTGCCAGTCGGTTTGCCTCAAACTCCACACTGAACTCGGTACACCACTCACTCCCTGATTTTCCTCTGCGAACAGACGCCACACTTGACGATTTGAAAATCACCCCTTCTCAGGTACATGCTATGATAAAAAACCTAGACACTTCAAAAGCATGTGGATCAGATCTCATCCCGGCTGTGCTATTAAAAAAATGCTCTGTCGAGGTTGTTCCAGTTCTGTCCAAACTTTACAATAAATGCCTTAACGAATCTTGTTTTCCCGACTGCTGGAAAACCGCCTCTGTGGTACCAGTCTTCAAGAATTCTGGTGAAAGAACTGACCCACTAAATTATCGCCCCATTAGCCTCCTCCCGCTTTTCGCCAAAATATTTGAGTCCTTAGTTAATCAAGCCCTAGTCCAGCACCTAACAGCTGCTAAACTCCTGACCGACAAACAATATGGATTCAGGCAAGCCCGTTCAACAGCAGATATCTTAACTGTAGTTTCTGAACGTATATACCGTTCATTGGATAAAGCAGGGGAGGGTAGAGCGGTGGCCCTTGATATATCTAAGGTTTTTGACAGGGTATGGCACGATGGTTTTCTAAGGAAAATTAGATCATATGGAATCAATGGAAGAATTCATAATGTAATTAAATCCTTCTTAAGTAATAGAAAAATCAAAGTTGTCCTCGACGGTCGTACATCCAAACAATATGACATAAATGCGGTAGTACCTCAGGGGTCTATCCTTGGACCTCTATTATTCCTGATATTCATAAACGACCTCCCCGATAAAATTGTTTCGGAGATGGGTATATTTGCCGATGACACCACTCTCTATAACAGATATGAGGGGAAAACAAATGAACACATATCCATGGAAATGGCAGAAACACTAGAGGATGACCTCCAATCCGTAGTGGAATGGGGACAAAAATGGTTGGTCACATTCAATGCTGCTAAGACTAAGCTTGTTTCCTTCAATAACTACAAGAAACCTTCTCTACCACCAATAGCAATGGCCAAGAACACATTGCCTGAAAGTACTTCTTTTAAACTTCTCGGCCTAACGTTTACAGGGAATATGAACTGGAATAGATACATTGAGAGCATTGCCAAGGCTGCTGCAAGGAAGGTTGGCTCCCTCTACCGTGCTAGAAAACTACTTACGCCTGACAGTATCCTATACCTCTATAAGGCAACCATTCGCCCATGTATGGAGTACTGTTGTCACATCTGGGCTGGTGCATCTGCTGCTTGTCTCTCGCTCCTGGACAGGGTTCAAAAAAGAGTCGCCAACCTGATAGGTCCTGAACTGTCATCTAGGCTTTAACCTCTGTCCCATCGACGAGATGTTGCATCCCTCTGCCTGTTCTACAAATACTTTAATGGTGAATGCTCTGACGAACTGCAAACACTTGTACCTCCCCGACATGACTACCCCCGACAAACCCGACAAGCTACTAAGTCTCATCCCTTTACAGTAGAGATCCCTAGGTGCAAGAAAGCCTTTTACTCCAATAGTTTCTTCCCCAGAACTGCGGGTCTTTGGAACTCCCTTCCGGGATTCTGCTTTCCCAACTGCAATGATATGCAGAAGTTCAAGTGTAATGTTAACCAACATCTTTCTACTCTTCTCCCTTCATAATGACCCCGCTAATTAAGTCCCTAATAGTAGCCCCCTGCTTCAAAGTGGCACTGTGCCTTGTTTGGGGTGAAAATTGAATTGAAAAAAAAAAAAAAAAAAAATTCCCAAGTAAAAAAGAAATGAAGAAGCACCCAACTATTTCTATGTCAGAAGATGACGTTATATCGTTGAAACTTCGTTAATTTTAAATAAATATCTATTTGAAAATAATTATGTATTGGATTCGTAGACTTGCAAAATTCAAATTTACACAACATTTACATTTTTTTCTTCCATTTTTTTTTTTTTTTTTAAATCAAAAAGAGTTTTTTTTTTTTTTTTTTTTTTTTTTTTTTTTTTTGTTGGTTTTTTTACTTGGTTCAGACCAAACAAAACATATTGCTACTGAAATTTAAGAGAAATGGGGCCAGATTTATAACGGAACCTGGATGGAGAGTTAAGTAGAAAAATGTCCAAATCACATTCAATTTTTTGCATGTTGGTACGATCGGGGAAACTGATAGCAGGCGCGATTTCCAAAGGCAAGCGATCCGCGAAAAAGAAATTATTGGAATAAAAATCCTCAAATTGTCCAGCATCAAGAAAAGGGGTGGGACTTTGCTGCTGATCGGGACGATCATGGTTATTTATGTTGAGGGGTACAAGCACATTAGAGCACATTTCGTGGAAGTATGTGACTTTTAGCGAGGAGTAAAGTGTAGTATCTCTTCCGATATTACATTTTTATCTATTTTTGTCTTCTGTCAGTGAAGAAATCTTTCTAAACGGAGGCAATTTTAATTTTCATCCCAATCGAGAGTGTCCTTTTTTTTTTTTTTTTTTTTTTTGGAGGGGGTGAGGGGTGCTGAATTTTCCACCCCGTATTAAAAACGGACTTCGTGTCTCAGTTTGCACTCGTGGGACAAGCAAGTACGCAAGTAAGGGTCACCTTTAAAATCCTTCATAATCATTAAAAAGAAAGAAAATGGCGAAATTTGCCTATGATGACGTGTCAGTGACGTCACCAGAGGATGGGTGGGGAGGCTTATCGTTGAAAACTGGGTTGAACGTCGGCCTCGGTATTTTGAAAACAAACCATGAGAACTCGAATGGGTTCATTCGTGCCATTAGACGCGCAGAGGCAGGCGAAGTTAATGGCGGTTGAAAGGTCGGTTCGTTCTAGGTGTTCGGTGTTTGTATTGTTACGCCGCGGCGAAATCTGTTACATAAGTCTGAAGGCACGATATCTATGTAGAGATGGTGGGGGTGAAGAGAAAGGAGAGAGAGGTAGAATGAGACATAGTGGAAGTGGGAGAGAGAGAGAGAGAGAGAGAGAAAGAGAGAGAGAGAGCGCGTGCAGGGGAAGGGGTGTGGGGAGAAGATATGTGTGAGATAAAGCTAAACGCTCTGAATTCGACAGCAGTCACCTTGTTACTCCGAATGCACGCCACGTGCAAATCGCGCATCTAAGGTAATTTATCTATCTCAACGTGCCACGGCGGGAAGATTTGACCAAACAGTCTAAAATTGGGATTGAAGTGCCAGCATACTCCTCCCCCACTCCGGAGAAGAAGCACTCTGACCTGCAAAAAAAAAAAAAAAATGCCTGCACAGCCCCGTGACCGTTACTTTTTAACCGTGTCATTACATTTCAAACCCCTCTGACCAACGTCGCAGAGGAACAAACAAGTAAAAAAAAAAAAGGGGGGGGGAAATAAAAATCCGACTCTGCACCTTTTAAATGCAAATCAAAATGCGCTTATTCGTGGTTCTTCCAAAACAACGCATTTCATAATCTTGCAAAAGTCTTTTCACTCACACTGCTTTTTTAAAAAAAGTCTTTCTCCCCGCCACCCCGTGCTTTCTCGTCCTCGACTTCACACATCCATCTTGCCTGTTACGCAACTTGCTCCTTTCGTGGTGTATTTTTCTCCCTTTCTCGTGCTGCAAGCTCACGCACACTTGCTAATTTGCATACATGCTTTAACAGTTGCTGCTGTTAATGTTTTCGCTATCCAGCCATCCTTTGGATGCTGCTATTTATCTCACACGCGCCCATACGTACTCTGTTACAGCATTCGCTAGTGGTGGTACCTCAGGCGATTAGCCATAAACTAACTAACTTAAAGAGAGAAGACAAAGAGTGTGGATCTCCTAGAACTGCACAGGACCAGTAACATACTACAGTCAACAGGGAAAAGTCCATTTCAGAAATAGCATAGACTGTTGACATTTGTGCCGAGGGACCCCATCCTCACTCTGCATCTAAGATGATAGCGAATGGTCGTCGCACTTAGAAGTTGAACTTAACTAAAAACCGCATTTCAAATTCAAGTCGACCTTTCAACTTTCATTTGTTGCATTATTTGTCTCCATCGGGAGATCTACACAGAAGTCCACATACAAAACAAGCAAAAAGAACTGTATAAAATAAAATACGCATCTAGTGCGCTTGAAAACCAAATCACAACGCAATATTAGGAAAATAAACATATTTTACTTGTTCGAAATTTATCACAAATATATTTTAGAGGTATACTCCATCTTCAGTGTGTTGTTTTGTTTTTTTGTTTTTTTCCTTTTCTTCTTCCTTACCATGTTGTAACGTTGGAGAAAGAAGTATGTTTGTAAAGAGCCGCGCGTTGTATCTAGCGGTTGTATTTTGAAATGTTTGAATTGTGCGTAGGCAACGCGAGAATAACGTCAAAGATGAGAGTTCATATAGAAACGTTGTTTTAATTTGAATAAAATAAAATACGCATCAAGTGCACTTGAAAACCAAATCACAACGTCGCGCTGCCTACGCACAGTTCAAACATTACAAAATACAGCCGCAGATCTTTACAAACAGACTTCTTTCTCCAACGTTACAACATGGCAAGAAAGAAGAAAAGAAAAAAAAATAGAAACAAAACAATACACTGAAGATGGTGTATACCTCTGAAATATATTTGTGATAAATTTCGAACAAGTAAAACATTTGTTTATTTTCCTAATATTACGTTGTAATTTGGCTTTCAAGCGCACTAGATGCGTATTTTATTTTATTCAAATTAAAACAATGTTTCTATATGAACTCTCATCCTTGACGTTAAAAAGAACTGTGTTTACATAGTGCTAGCAGGCCGCCCGGCGTTGCTCGATCGTAAAATAAGCATGAATATTATATTTTAATTTATGCAGAAATCGAGACATGTGCATATGAGTGTTAAGTTTTTTGGGGTTTTTTTTTTTTTAACAGTTCACTTCTTGGAAAAAAAAACAAAAAGAAAAAATGCTCGAGCTGAGATCGAAATCAAAATCTAAAGACAGGGAGTCAAGTACAATAACCATTAGGCCAGCTTGACACATCTTTAAAAACTGTTTTCAAGCCTACTTATTCTTAACATAATGAATTTCAATTTCCAAGAACTTTCCATCTGCTAAACACGTTATCGCATGACTGATTCCCGAGGATTACAACTCGTGTTGAGACGATTAATCGGAATCAGAAAGAATGTGTGCCTATTTCTGGGTACCAAAAACGTTTTTTTTTTTTTTTCATTGAAATAGAGTCCGGTTTCAATTTAAAATAATGAAGACAATGTATAATTTCACGCACGAACTTTTTAATTTCGAACCTTTAACGTCAAAAACAGAAACTTTCACTGGAAAAGAAAGAGAATTTTCTTCGACAAGTAAATGAAAACAGAGATAGGGGGGAGGGGAGAGGGAGAACATTCTATGATTAGGGCGTCTATACCGAAAATTCATAAACTTAAAATAACTATTTGAAGAAAAAGAAAACATTGTTGCGTTTCTAAGTTCAAACACGATGATTCTTTTACAGGGTGGGACAATAAAGTTGTCGCCTTAAAGGAAACAACACTACAGCTTTATTTTAAAACTTTTATTGAAAAAAAAAATTAATTCAGGTATCTTGATTATGTAGGGGAGCTGACATCTATTCAATGTAGCCGCCTTCAACCTCAATCACCCGCACGATACTGGTCCGGAATTTGGAGCATGCTTTTTCCACAAGCGCCGACAGAAGCTCGGCGAATATTCAGCGGATGGCAGCGATCAGGCTGGCTTTGGTGTTATGGGAGGTCTTGTTGGTGATGTTCTCGACGTATGACCAAACGAAGTAGTCCAGCGGGTTTAGGTCGGGGAAGAAGTGGGGTGGGGGACAGTGAGAGAAGGGTACAAAGTCGTGGCATTCTTGAAGCCAAGCCTGGGACTTTTTGAACTTGTGGGCCGGCGCTGAGTCCTTCTACCACACCCAGGGTCTGCCAGCGGTCACTTGATTGCACCAGGGAATCACCACACTTTTCATCACATCCAGGTACATTTTGGTGTTGACTTTCAAGCCAACTTCAGATATGTGAGGTGGCATGAGGTGGCTCTCACTTGAAACCACACCAAAGACCATAATCGTGGCTGGAAACTTTGTTTTCAACACTCTGGGCACGTTCGTGGCAATCCAGCGATGCATTTTGAGAGTGCTAGCAATGGTCCTGCTGTCATAGCTTTGATCGATAGTGAGCATGAGTTGTATAGCGGCGCATCTCCGATCTCGCTCGTTGAATGTCGAAAATTTACAATAGAATCGGTAATTGGGGATTTAGCAGAGAAGTTAACAAACGAAAAAAAAAAAAGAGTGAAAAAAGAAAAACTTCAAACATGTGATAAATAAATGTTACCAAAGGCAAGATAAGTTACTCTTCTCCCTACCTGAATAAGTTTTGTGTGTTTTAACATATTTTGAAGCTTTCATTCGGTTCGAAAACGAACTTTTGTCTAGTTCGTAAGTTAAACCGACAACAATGTACATGTTGTCTTTGGAGAGTCAACAATGTCCCAAAGGTCTAAAAATATACAAAATACTGATAGAAATTCACCCAATAATTGTAATAGTGTGTGTGTGTGTGTGTGTGTGTGTGTGTGTGTGTGTGTGTGTGTGTGTGTGTGTGTGTGAAACGGTACCAACTCTATTTAGGTTCAACCGGCTTCCTCAAAAGGAAGAAGTTCCTCGGGAGTATGAAATTCACAAGCGTTCACCTGTCGTATGCATATCTTCACTAAGGGAGATGTTGGCGCTCTCCTACATACAGCCCGTGCAATTCCCAAATTGGTCACCCATTTTAGTAATGAGCAGGCTCCACGTTGCTTAACTTCGGTGATCAACGTGATTATGCCGTATATTGTAACAGTGATGCCTATTGTATGGATTTCTATCTGCATTTTGTTTATTTTTCAAGTTTTGAGCAATTACTGACTTTCTGAAGACGGTATGTTTGAGGTCGGCCATGTTGTTATCGGTCCAACATGAATTAAACACTAATTCTTTTTCGAACCGAATAAAAGCTTTAAAATATGTTAAAACAAAACTGATCCAGGTTGAATTCATCTTGCCTTTGGTAACATTTATTTGTTATTTGAATTTTTTGGACCATTTTTCCGTTTCCTGGCTTCTTAACTAAATACCCTGATAATTATATTTACAACAGAATCGGTAATTGTATCGAAACAGGGAATTTAGAACAGAATCGATAATTATATTCAAACCGGGAATTTAGAACAGAATCAGTAATTGTAACGAAATTGGAAAAAAAATTATTGGAATAACATGGTTCTCTCAAAAACTAATGTCAATTAAAACTGCTCATAAACCATCCCGATAAACTATTAACTTTTATCCTTGAGGGAATCTTAACTTTAATAAGTCGTGACTAATAAGTAAAAAATAAATAAATAAAACAAATGAAGCTGACATTATCGTGATGCGATTCTATCCTTCTACCGCTCCAGAAGATATCTCACTACTGATGCAATTCTCTATCTATATAAAAGCCAAGTACGTCCAAGGATGGAATACTGTTGCCATATCTGGGCAGGAGCTGCTAAAAACAGCCTATCCTGCCTTGACAGAGTACAAAATAGACTTCGTGGCTTAGTGGGGGATGCCATTTTCTCTACCCTGCAACCTCTCTCCCACAGAAGAGACGTTGCGAGCCTGTCCTTGTTTTATCATTATTTCCATGGCAGATGCTCGTCTGAACTCCAATCGCTGGTCCCCCCTCGCCAATCTTTCACGAGAAACACCCGTCTAGCTGAATCCACTGTGAAAAATTTCCCCCACTCTATATCTGTGCCTAAATCAAAACGCGGATTCCATGAACAAAGCTTCTTTCTTAGAACTGCACGCCTGTGGAACTCTGTTCCGTCTGCCTGCTTCCCTCCGGACTACAATTTGGATGTCTTCAAGTCCAATGTTAACAAATTCCTAATGAACCGCCCCCTTAAGTAAACACTTCAGCAAATCTCACTAACTTAATGTACTTGCAATAACCCTTATCCCTGAGTGGCTTCCGGGCCTTGATAAGTGGTGATCACTGTGTAAAAAAAAAAAAAAAAAAAAATGTGAACCGCTGTTAAACAAAGATGCGAAAAATGGCTACAATGACATATTAATATAATTACTGGCATCAGAGTAGATCGCCAAAGATTTGTGTGCGGGTCAGATTCGAAAGCTGGGGTTGAGTGTGTCCTACTAGCATTACCGCGGTCAAACGAGAAAGGGCAGAACAGCTAAAGCCGTCTTCAATATATGCTATGCCCTTTATATTAGACGAAAAAGGCCAGTTCAAAAACTAAGTGGGAAAATAGGGGCTTGTTGTTGAGTAATTATATATATATATATATATATATATATATATATATATATATATATATTGGTTACGGTGTCTGTGATAATGATGGTGGTGTCGCTTACTCATCGCGAATTATAAACCGATACATGGGATGACATTAGCATATGGCTTTTGAAATGGAAAGAAGACATTATCGACAAATAGACGTCGTATTACCAGGTCGAGGTTGACAATGGGCTTGCATAAACAACTGAGACCAGAAAAGTACGAAGGCCGTTCCAAAAGTAAAGCCTCCTGCTTTTTTTTTTTTTTAACTCAAAAAGTTGAAGAACCACGAAGACGAGAGTGGTACTATTACAACGAGCGACTTTTTGTGCCACAGTATATTTTTCTACATAATTACCAACATTATTTAATCCATTTTTCCAACGGTGAACGATAACTGTGCATGAGCGTCCGGACTGCGCTTGGTCATACAAGGGTCGTTCCAAAAGTAACGCCTCTTATTTTTTTTTAATGAAAATGTTAAAAAGCTATGAAGACGGGAGTTGTATAATTAAAACAAGCGACCTTTTGTGCTCCGGAATTGATTTTTCTACATAGTCACCACCAATGCACTTTTGCCAGGAACTCAATGACGCATTTTTGCTTCTGATACACGTCCAATACTGGGTGTTGTGAATATGGATTATCTCCCCTTTGATAATCCAAGCGATAAAGATGTACATTTCCGCTTGTCAAGTAGACGAATATTAGAATTCTTTATTGAATAAAAGATTACTAGACATTATCTCTCGTCCTGTTTTCATTACACTGGGATTGCTTTCTTAGTCTGACACCTTCAATATCTGCAACAGAGAGATGAAACTTTCAAGTCATGAATGCATAAGTTCAGTCATCATAACAATGCAATTTACAGTCCACTCTAATCCGTTCGGGCTGAATAAAAAATAGAAGGCACTACTTTTAGAATATCCGCTGCAATGCACTTCTGACGATCAGATTTATTGTGTAACTGAAGTAAAGTGTTAAGTTAAGCCATTTTAAATATTTTTTTCAACAAAAGAAAATAAAGATATCTAGAACCGGTTCACCTCTGAGAGAGAGAGAGAGAGAGAGAGAGAGAGAGAGAGAGAGAGAGAGAGAGAGAGAGAGAATAATAAAGAAAAATAGAAGTATTCATTTTATTTTCTTCTGTTTGCTTATAAAAGATGATATGAAAGAGGGGGAGAGAGAAAGTCAGAGAAAAAGAAAGAGGAGATAGAAAGAAAAGGTGTGTACATGAAGAGGAGAGACAGAATGAGGAAATAAGGGAGAGAAAGAAAGGGGTAGAAAAAGGGTGAGCATGGGGAGAGGGGCAGGGGAATGAGGAAATAAGCTATATATAATAGAATGGGAAAGGAAACGACAATAGAAAATTGACAAAAATGAGCTAGAGAGAGAGAGAGAGAGAGAGAGAGAGAGAGAGAGAGAGAGAGAGAGAGAGAGAGAGAGAGAGAGAGAGTCAAGATATGATAGACTCATTCCAGAACAGAAAAAGAGAGAACGGAATAAAATAATGAGTATGGACGAAAACGAGAACAAAAGACGATAAAAAAAAAAAGGTATTTGCTTATGAGGTTGCGGTAAAATAGCAAAAAAAAATAAAATAAAAATAAATAAATAAATAAATAAAAAATACGCCCAACTGGTGCCGACAAATGACCACAAACACGACGCAACCGGAGAGGATATTATAAAGCGATTAACATTTTAATTCAATTATCTCCCTTTTGTCCTTCCTTTGCACTGGCGACGAAAGGCGAAAATATTTAGATATTTACTTTCACATAAAACGAATCTCATCCGAAAACAATCCGGGTTGGATAAAAGGGCAGACCCCCCTTCCCCCCAGTTAACCATATCGGATCCAGATTAACATCTTATTTCGTCATTGGTATAACGGCTCCGCGAATTGTTACCAAACAACGGAGACCTCCACTTCCACCCACACCGAATGCACACAACATCATCCCCTGTTCGTGTTTACTGACTGCGTGTGTTTGCCTTTTACACTATCAACTCTTTAAGAGGTTCTGAAGTGAACCTCAGCAGCAGCAAATGTTGTTTTTAAGTATCGACCATCGATTGGACAAAGTCTCCAATCGGTACTTTCTTTTCAGCCAATCACAAGCGCGAGTATATTCACTTCAAAATTTCGCGCGTAATATAAAAAAACAAACAAAAAACAAAGAAAGAAAGATGCAGCTTTCTTTCTCTCCTCCATGGTTTTCTTTTACAGTCGTTGTACGCGAGCACGGTTCATACAAAAATAGTCTCGTTCCTTCCTCGGATCAGAGATTAATAATAGCAAAAACAACCAGATATATCCACTAACGACAACATATACACGCATAACGACAACATATACACGCTAACCGAACTCACGTACAGAAATTCATACACACACTTTTTACTTGATTTCTCTCTTTACCAGAAGCCAAACGAAACTTTCCTGAACAAAGTTTCTTTCCCTGTTTTAATTTTAGGTTTTACTAGCAGGCCGTCAGGCGTTGCGCGGTTGTACTCGTAAGATACACTTAAATATGATATTTTAATTCATGCAAATTTCGTAGGAGTCAATTCTCTATCGATTATTATATTGAAGCTAATATACAGTAGTGAGATCCAAACTAAAAGTATATATCTATATGACTTGGGTACCATCAGCTAGAATCGAAACCAGAACATACAATTCTCCATCCTCATTCCTTAGCCACGCCCATACACACACACTATATATATATATATATATATATTATATATATATATATAAGGGAAAGGTAGCTTTCTTGAGGCATTGCTGGTAAATAAATAAGATACAAGTGTATTAGAAGGCTATAGCAATGTGGGTTACTTTTTTGGTTTCATTTTACTTCAGTCGAAGTTCTCAGAAGTCAAGGGGCCCACAACCTGGGGCTAACACTTGAACTCTATATGAGATACATAGATATTCGAATGTTCCATTAAACTTCTTTATCTCTCAAACACTGAGTTTTGAAAGAAATTGAGAACATAATTTTCCTCTCCCCAATTAACCATTTTCATACATTGTAGTATGTATATCTTTTACTTTGGTCTCTTTGTTTTACTGGATTCTAGAACAAGAATTTATCTAGTCTAGTGGAGTATCTAGCTTCGTGCTATTACTTGAGATAACATCATTTGGAAAAGTTGTAAAAGCTAATGTAAGTTAGTCAAAGTGAGGAGATCTTATTTGGGCTGCGAATACCATTGTGACTTTGAATATTTGGTCAGGGTTTACTTCTATGGAAAAAGTATCCTCATGCCAAGTTGTTCTGACAAACCCCTGTACGGAGAGGCCTTAGATACTCGAGGATAATGTCTAGTAGGCATTCAAGTTCTCTCTTTTATTATTTTACTTCAGTAAGTTTTAAGAGATCAAGGGGCTTCCTCCTGGAGCTAAGACTTGATTCTGTTATGATTTAAATTTATATCCGAGGGCTCTTTTACGAATAGATGCTGTTCCCTTTATGGCTGCTATTTATCTATCTGTATTTCATTACAGCTTGGTCTTCCAGAGATTGCTTCTCTTCTGAAGATTATTTTTTATTAAACCAGTTGCTCCTATCACAACCGGTATAATGTTTATTTCTTTCAGAGACCATGTCGTTTTTAGATCATTTTTTTTAGGTCCTGATATTTTGTTATCTTTTCCCGTTCAGCTCTGTTAAGGCCGAAATCATTTGGAACTGTGACATCGACAATGAGTGCAGTTCTTTCAGGCTTGTTCCATACAACAATATCTGGTTTATGAGAAGTGGTGTGGAAAAGGAAGCAAAAATAGACAAAAAGGTGGAAATCTTGGAGAACAGAGGAATCAATTTTGGAAAATTGGACGGTATTTCATTATTCTACAAGATTTTTGTCTATTTTTTTTGCACCACTTCTCACACCGATAACCCGCCTCCCACTCGCGACACTAGACATGTTTATGTTTAAGATAGATGGTCGGTTAAAACCACAATCCTCGTCAAGCGACTTAATAAATGGTTGCTTTCCACATAAGAAACAAATCCTCAAATGAAAACAAATATATATATATATATATATATATATATATATATATATATCATGCTCTCGTACCGTCAGCTACGACCAGATATAAGTTTTAAGTAATTCGCAATTGTATTCTTATTATCGCCCTTGCTGAGGATTGAACCTTAAACTTCCAGCAGACTGTCACTTGGAACTGAATTTTACTTAATACATTATAATATGGGTCCTTGCGGATATATTTCACTTGAGTACCATGAAGTCTTAAGTAATCCGCAATTGTATTCTATCTTGCATGGAATTTTGAACGCAACCCTTTATTTAATCCACGGGGGTAGATTGCTCTCGTTCCATCAGCCATTACCAGGTAGAAGTCTTAAGTAATTCGTAATTTTATTAACTCTTTATTTCTGATTGTCTTAGCAAGTTGTCAATAAAAATGAATTAATTTTGTAAGTATAGATGGTCATTATTTCTTGATATTCCCTTTACTGTACAAAAATTGGTGACCCCGACGTGGAGGGGAGACATAAAAATCGTGAGCAACTGAACAATAAAAGCCCATCCTTCCAACAACTCTATAGATTGGTTTGGTTCTTCTAAACACAGGTCTTCTTATCCAAACAAGTACATTATTACTAAACGATGTGCCGGATGTTGTAGAAATGGCAAATTATTTTGCATTTCTTTCTCTTTTTAGAGAGAATTATCATTTCGAGTTGAGTTGGTCATAGGGTGATAAAGCAGGAGAGTCAGTATAGAGTAAACATGTGCACTGTTGCATGTTTAGTGTGTTGCGTAGTTGTAATATATGTAATATATGTGGACAACAGGTTTGCTGTGAGATCGATTTTGGACGAAGAGAAGATGTTTGTCCATCTAAGTTTGACCACTCAGAATTTCATTTATTCACTTATAAAAGTAATTGCCTCTTTAAACAGGGGTTTATGATAAGAAATCAAACCACTAAAAGATCTTTAACAAAGTAATGTTTATTCTGCTATGTTTATGACTCACTTGAGGTTATCCAAAATCAATGTTAATACCAAGTGGTGGGCATCCTGGTTAGTCAGTTTTTATGTCCATAAATTGGCAGCTAATTATCTCTAGAAATCTTGTTGAGGGGTCTACCTCAAATATTTGCAAATAGCTATATATATTCCGGTAAAAGAATGGAGGAGGTATGTTGCTATTCTGTCCATCTCACAGATAGATGGGTCTTTCATTCATTTTGAGTATGTGTGTATGGGTAACCCTAAATAAACATTTTTATAAAAACCAAAACAGAGAGAGAAATATATAATAACTGGTTACCTCACTTTGTAAACATACGCAATGCTGGGTGGGTTATAAAATTGCAATGCATACGGACAACGTGTTTGTTGTGCGAGAAATATTATGCACGTCCAATTTGATTTTTCTTTTCTTTACTTCATGTTATGTCGTCATTTGTTAAGGTAAACTATGTATAAACGCACGTGTAGTCAACCAGTTTATTTTGTATGTGTGCGGTTTTTTGTTTTTATGGCGACGCACTGACTTCTTTCCCACAGCAGAAAGATGTAACACAAAGTCGGAATGTGGCTAACACCATTAAAAGAAGAGCAATTTGACCCTTTAAAAATTGTCCGGGTAGCCTCGTCAACATTCTCCGGTCGGGATGCCTTACAAAGCAAACAATAAACTTACTCTACCCATAAAATAGAGGCAAGGACTGGGAAGGTGGATCTCCTAGGATTACTCAAGACGAATACCTCAGCTTAAAATATAAAAGACCACCAAAATGGCCCAGTTCAAACATTAGAAGCACCATGCAAACATTAGAAGCACCACTTGATTTGACACATTTATATTCATTATTTTTTTTCAGTTGCGTTTGTGCTGTATTTCTGCAATTTTTAATAATTTCAGTTACGTATGAATTCGCGTGTACTTTTAAAAAGGTAGTATTTCGTCAGTTGCGCTTTATTCTATTTTATTTACTACCGTGTTCGAAACAGTAAATATAAGTTGGGTTTCGGGCCAAGGCTGAAAGTGTAGTATCTTATGCTGCACGGTCATGCTAACATAACGAATACATATGTACAAAGAAAACACACACACACACACACACACGTACATACAAAGCAAACACACCCATACAAAAAAAAAGCAAACACACATGTATGTGTATAAACACCAACACACGCGTGTCCAAGTTTACACGGCTTAATAGTTCTATGGCAAACACCCCACACGCGCACATACGTACACAAAAAAACACGCACGCATGTATGTACATATGCACATGTATGTGTAAAAGCACAAACATGCTTGTGCAATTTTTTGCGGTCTATTAGTTTAATAGCAAACATATAAACACACACAGCGACGTTTATTTAATGTGTAAATACATGTGTAATGCGTTGTCGGTATGTTTAATGCGATAAGTAATAAGCCACAAGGTTTCTCTTTCGTCTATATGTAATCGGAAGAGGCTATATTGAAATACAAGCGAGTGTTCGGTTTTGAGGCTGATACCGTTGATCTAGAATGTAGGAATACTTAGAGTTCAGCCAATCGAAATTCAGTGAATATGTAAAGGGAGACATTATTATTTGTGCAGATGAAAAGTAGTAAGAGTATGCGAAGTGTATGAATTCAGTAGCCAGTTAATGGCGGCGTAGACACAGGAAAGTAGGGAAAAGTATGAATTAATGCGGTGAAGAATGTGTCAAATGTTTCTCTAAAGTTAAATAAGGTAATGGCTAATAGTGTAAACATAATAAATTTGTATGCGCCATTTGTTGTTGTAAACCTACGGTATTTTCGTCCGGAGGGGAAAAACTGTGCCCCATTATATTTAGGGATTATATTGGACCAAATATATAGCAATGATTTTAAAGGTTAAAAAAAAAAAATGACTCCTGCGCCACCACCGAGAATCGAAACCAAAACGTTTAGCTTATAATTTAACATTTACTTTTTCCTTTGACTTTCATACCTAAGCTATGAAGACATGTTTGCTACAAGGCTAAAAATTAAACATGAACCGATAGCTATTACGTTACGCATGCATATTCGTAATGCTGTCATTCGATCTTCATTTTTTTTTTTTGACACTTTTGCACAGATTTTCTCCGGCTAAAACCCAAATATAAAGCTTCGCATGGGTTTGAATACCCTATATATTAAGTTTAACGTCAGTAGACCAAACTTTCAGAGGAGTTTAGTAGGCAAATTTTTTAAGCAAATATATATATGCATGCATAAATATATATAGAAAGAAGTTTGCGTTTACTATAACCTTTTTACGCAAATATTATACAAGTATAAATCATGTAGAATATCTGCATGGATATAGTTACATGTAATAGTTAACTAAAGATGATCATCCCATAAGAACACCGAAAAATCTAATAGGAGAATTAATTAAAATGAACATTTAAAAGAATATGCAAATTAGCTAGATCTTTTGCAGATGAATGCAATTTCACGATCCATATATAACAAGGTTGTTTCTGATATGAATATTAATACACACAAAAAAAATATTGGAGATTAGATAGATAGATTAGTAAATAAATGAGGTAACTGTTAAAGATGACGGCCAGGGGCAAATGCTAAAAAAAAACATTCTGTATGCATTAAAAATGGTTTTACATAATAAGCGAAATCCAAACAAGATGGCGACAGAATTTGACCTGATGTCGTCTGATTTCGCTTATTCGCATAATGTTGACACCTTTCAAGAGTATTTGCCAATGTACATGTGTTATACTAAACTGATTTTAACTCGAAATTATAACTTATTAAAATTTAACAAAAATAAAAACAAAATCATTTTTGATACAGATTTTTTCTTTTGCACTCTGTTTTTGGCGCGATCTATAATGCTTACCATAATTTGTGACTACCGTTGAAAAGAATTTAAAAGACTTGACCCCCCCCCATTTTTTTTTTAATAATACAGTCAATCATACGTGACTTCTTCCCTAACCTTAAATAAATAATTAGAAAAACATAAAAATTTAATGACCATTAGTATAAAAACCAATCACAAAGCAAACTGGCGCTTTGCGTGTGTCTCCGATATTTACCTTTTTCTCCACCGCGAGGGGATGTGACAAGGCCAGTGCCCCAGGAGGAGGAGCACTCTAGCCCTACAAAAATAAGTCTAAGTAGCCCCGTCATCATTCCCTAGTGAGGGTGCCTCAGACAATAAGTAATAAACTTGCTTCTCCTGAAAGCAAGGCCTGGGAGAGTGGACCTCCTAGAACTACCAAGAATAGTTTGCATCAGTCCGACAGCAAAAAGGCTACCGAAATGTCCCAGTTTCTGTTGGACTTATTGTCGAACCTTTTAATGTCAGAGTCACGATGTGCGTGAGTTTTCCCCCTAAACCAGAGGCCATTGAAGGTAAGTATAACGCTTTCTTACCGCAAAATAGATTAAAAAAAAAAAAAAAAAAGAAAAAAAGAAAAAAAAAAAAAAACTATGAAGAATAGGACCGTGCTGAAATAAGGTTATTTAGAAACCCATTCATGGAGAGAGAGGCTTAAAAAAAAAAAACTATGGAGAATAGGACCGTGCTGAAATAAGGTTATTTAGAAACCCATTCATGGAGAGAGAGGCCTAAAAAAAAAAAAAAACTATGGAGAATAGGACCGTGCTGAAATAAGGTTATTTAGAAACCCATTCATGGAGAGAGAGGCTTTAAAAAAAAAAAAAAAAAAAACTATTCGGCTGCGATTTACAATCCACAGATTCGAAAAAGTGGTCAAAAAATTAAAAAAATATACAACATAATGCTAGAAACACATCCAATATATATTACCGTGATATATATTGGGTGAGTTTCTAACAGTATTGTTTCATTTTTAAGTCATTTTAAAAACCAAATCGAAAGATCCAAGTACCTATACATTCAAATTTTAAGCCTGTAGGCTAAATATTAGGAGAGGTTGGTAAAGATTTTTGCACACGCATCGACTGTCACACACACACACACACACACACACACACACTGTGAGAATTTTGAATTGGTTGACTTGCCGAGGTTAGGTCGGTGGGGAAGAAAGGAGTGCTGGTAGCTGTGACCAACACGGCTGGTGGTCCGTTAATCAAAGAACCTGAGTGCCTATTCCTTACGAGTTAAATAGACATTTCAATCACGCGTGAATCTCGTTGACTGAGAGTTGGAGTAGATAAAAGGGGTGGCCGTTCTACTGTTGTTGTAGTAGTTGTTGCTGTCTTTTAGACAAATTACACTTCGACCATCGTTACCCATTTGTTACTTTTACAAGGAAAGACTGCTTGTAAGCAACGTCGACATTTCGTTACAAGACTTAAACCGTCTTTTCTCCCCCCCCCTCTACTCGTCGGTATGCTAATTCCGACAACACACACACACACACATTATATATATATATATATATATATATATATATATATATATATATATATATATATATATATATAATGTGTGTGTGTGAAAGAGAAATTTCCGTGTTCTATAACGTTTTCATCTTAAATTCTACACATTATGCAAAATGTAGAAACTATGCATGAAAAGAATTAAACGTAATAGTTAAATGAAACCAATCATCTAATAAACATGAATAATGAACGACGTTTTACAAAGGAATATGAAGATTAGTTAACTTTCATGTAATCGCTCACATATGACTTAGTATATGGTATTTATTTTCAGAAAATTTACAAATAAAAATTCAGAAAAATTTGGCACAAGGCCGAAGATGGGGGAGGGGAAAGGACGGTCTTCTCTGACTAGTGCTAACTAATCTAACCTAACTAGTTCCTACTTTCACTCTACTTACACCATAATACCACATTCATACTATACATCCATCAACGTATACATCCTTCATCAATCACCATAAGAACATCATACCATGATAACCTAATTAAAACCCTTAAGAAAGGGGGGTTTGGGAAGATAAAAATTTTATATACAAAATACAAATGAAATATTTACAATGTTAGTAACAAAAGACCCCCCCGTTGTTAAACTATGGCAGATACACCGATTCGCCAGTCGAAAGGGTGATGCGGGTCCGAACGCTTTATTTAAAACACCTCTTACGAAAACTTCGAAAGGGAACCCGCATCTCTGGCGAATCAAGCGACCTGTCACCTAATTGGGGAGGGGAGTGGGGTTAAAAAAAAAAAAAAAAAAAAAAACACACAGGGACAAACTTAAAAGGGGCCTAATGATCGCTATCACACACTAGCTAGGTTATGAACAAAGAAGCCTAAATAATGGCCCTACTCTTGCCTATATCGTGACCTACTCTGGACTAAAAACGAGTCAGGACTGACGTTCGTTCCTCTCACCCAAAATTCTTTTTCCTAAGGAACATCCAAGAACCAGTCAAGACTTGCTTCTCTCACCCGACACACACGCGCAACTGACCCCCACCTTTCAACAAAGTCTGACGGAGAGAGTCTAACTCTCTCGGCCTTGATACGATCCTTCAAATAATGACGGAAGAGTCGTATAAGGTCGAGGGGAGCAAAGTCCTCAGATCCATAGACCACTTTCATACGTGTGTTCCAGATAACACCTCTCATCACAGCTAGCAAGGTCAAACACAAATCCTTTCTGAGCCTATCCGTTGTCGGAGCCCAATTGCTACAGACATTAATAGGAACCAAAGTTAATGAGGATGCGTTCAGTATGCGGACCATGAGACCTGTAACAAACTCAATCAGCGGCGTCACGATGCGACAATAAACGAAGGCGTGACATAAAGTCTCGTCCTCATCGCCGCACCGTTTACAAATAGGCGAGTCCACCAAGCCAGCTGAGTGGAGTCTCTTACCGACCCAGAGAGCATCCCGAATTACCAGCCAGATCAAGGCAGCCTCGTCGTTAGTGAGGCATCCTGACCAAGGCGCCCAAGGCCAGATTGAGCGGAGCTGCTCCTTCGTCAAAGGGAGCCTCCCACCGATGACATCCGTTACGGATCCCCTCACTAAAACCCGATATAATGCCTTTCGGGACAACAGCAGAGTGTTAGAGAGGCTTTCCTTCACTCTTAAGAGGGACTTCAGTGCGCGCCGGCACTCGCGATAGAAGGGGCATTCACCTCGGGGCAACCTGTGTGCCTCCCCCTCGGAGTAGTGCACCCCTCTCAAAGCCGGGAAGGCTTTCTTAGTGTCCTCCATCCAGAGGCCACCGTTTTCCCTATCTTGTGTACACATTCGATCTAAGTAGTAGAGCCGTAGCGTGTATAGCCGAATCTCCACGTTTGGCATACCTAGACCGCCTTCAGAAGGATGTAGGTAGCAGACATCGCGACAGACCTTAGGGGCCCTTCCAAGCCATAAGAAGTTGAAAAGAGCCCTCTGCAAATATAGCAGTGTGTCTGACGGGATTGGAAGCACTGATAGACGATAAATAGCGATTGGATAGATGTGGTATTACACACCTCCGCTCGCCCCTTTAATGAAAGGTTTCTACTGATCCACCGTGAAGCTGCAGACCGTACCGCTTTCAGAACCTCCGACCAATTTTTCTCCAGCTGGAGGTCAGGACCAAACCAGACGCCGAGTATCTTGCAAGGTCCATCGCTCCAACTAAAGGGCCCCTGAAGGGGCATACCCCTCCAGGCACCAATGCGCAAACCCGAAGACTTGTCGCAGTCTTAGTATATATTAAGAATCTCATTTTAATAATCTTTAAATAGAAAAGGCAGAGTTTTAATATTGTGAGAAATACCATAACCAACGCCATTTTGTTTGTCCGCCTAACATGATTTGCTAGACAGTCTTTGATTGGTTCAATTTGAATGCGCCAGTTTGGCGCCAATTTTATATTACATGTGCGTTTATTTTTCAGTCTGACATGAACTCGGAACAGTAAAAGACTCAAACAGCGGTTCTCTGTTATAGAGTGCCAGGATTTTACCTTCATTGGACACCATGCAGTGGGTGGACGAAAGACATCTCTAAATACAGAGACAACATAATTGCTGAACTTATTTTACCCAATGAGGTTATTCTACAGTGTTCGTGTTGATATATTTGATTATGGGAAATTATTCCTATTTCATCCAGAGATCACGAGGTCCTAAACTATGCCATATTGGGCGACAACATCCACGCCGTGTTCACCATGTACGACATGGATCGTTCTAAAAGGAAACCTGAACTAACATTCCCACAGAGGAATCATAACTAAAGGCTCCATTGCGCATGGATAGCAAATTCAGCCACTGTTTTTGCAAGGGACTTGCCGTGGACCAAAGAACTTCCATTTACTGATACATTTTGAATAAAATTTGAGTTTTAAGGGTATGGCTTTTGTTTGTGGAGTTTCATTTGCTTCTGCAGGGAGGAAATTGAGTGTGTAGGGAAGGAATTGCTTACATCAATATCAGAACGAGAAACAAATCTAAAAAAAAAAACTCAAGGTATATAGATAGATTAATGTTTCGCGTTATGCTTTAACTATATTTTTAGGTTTAAATTTTGGTACTGATGCACTTATTGATCCGTGCTGAAATAATAACGTTATTATTTAGAAAGCCATTTTTAACATTGGAATTAAAGTTTTTGTACCTATTCTGTACTTTAACCTTACAATTTAATGAAAACAAAACTTTAATTAAAATTGAAAATACCACTTAAAAATAGCACAATAAAAATGCACTAGCACCTAAATTTTAGCCATTCATGCAGTCTAGTTAACATGCAAAAAAACAAAAAACAAAAAAAAAACAAAAGTAAGCAAAATACACAACTTTTACTAGAAATAGAATTTTTACCGACCTGTATAGCTTTTAAAGTTCTGCAAATGTTCTAATTTTTTAAATTTTATCTATATAATTATAAAACTCAAATGACCTTGTAACGATGTATGTAACCCACTTTCCGGTTTACGACATCCGGTTGCGTATGCGCGCATGACCTGCGCACTGAAATATTAACGTTATTTTTAAATTATTTAACATGGAAGAGTGGGGTTTAAAATAACTTAAACGTAATACAGAAATGGACGATGTAAAAAAAAATCAGATATATCAAAATTTGAATTTAATTATAATAAGTATTATGGTATCTGTTCAGTGCACATTTACCTATAAGTATGGCCAACCACTTCTAATTCAGTAATTATGTTTTTTTTAATAATCAATTATAATAAAAAGAACGACTCATAGAAATTTATATTCTTTTTTCATTTTAATATACTTTCATAGGAATGTTTGTTATGTCAAAAGAAACAACAAAAAAACTATTTTCTTTACGTCACAAATGTCACGCTCATATATGAATTCCATAACTAATATAACATACTGACCCAACGCGTCACGGGTAGTCTAGTTTTAATATAAAACTTTGTCGATACCTACCTGCTTATTGACCAACAATCCAAGATGGCTGCTATCAATTGTGGGTTTTTGCTTGTATGTTTCATAGTTACCAACCGAGAAATTAAACATTGAAAATTACAGCAAATAACTTTGACCAAACGCATTAAAAATGCTGTTCGACCGCTCTGCTGAAACTGTTTTAAAGTTTTCTTTTCAAATAAGTAGTATGAGAAATTAAGCGTCTGCTGTGCCATCTTCTAATTCTTCGGCATGCGGGAATCACGTGTGAACGTGATTTCACCTTATGTCCCCCCTCCCCCCCCCCTGCTTCGTATTTAAAGCGACAGAATACCGCATAGGGGTTGTTGTTTTGGGGGCACTGGCATTCGGACAGTGGGAGAGGTTGGACGCACGTTAGTGCTTCCAGACCTTAGAGGTCGCAACAGGGCAACGTGTTGCAACTTTCTCTCTCTCAAGCCCAGCACAAGGATAATTCGCCAAATTTTGCAATAGGTTGCCGTCGGTAATTTCTATACCGGATTGAATTAATTTCTGTGATGGCGTCTTCCTGGGCTGAATGCCTGCCAGCGCGTATCTCTTTCCTGGAAGGACCCTGAATATCGAGTTAAACAGCCTGCAGGTTCGGAGAGAACCTTCTGTGACTTTTTACAGGGATTCGTTAGATTGTCCTTTTTAATTGTCGTTGTGAAGATTTGATGCTACGAAGTTAAACACGCGTTCGAAACTCGGACTTTGGATAATTTTTTGTGTGCACCTGCAAGTTGTTTTTAATGCGGAATTTAAAATGAAATTCTGTTTTGTTGGAAAAAGAATCGTCGCTTTTAAATGAAGGAGTTCTTTTATGAAAGGACAATTCGAGTAGAATTTGTTTTGGAAAAGTTTTAAAAGAAACTTATACGATTCGGTCGACTTGTATGTATTAAGTGGTCGTTTTAAACGTTGAATTTGGGATGAAATTCGGTTTTCTTTTGAGAAAAGAAAAAAGTCGCTTATAAACGAGTTATTTATGAATCTACGATTCTAGTCAAACGCTTTTAAAAGAACTTAGAATGCAGTTCGGTCGACCTGTATGTAGGAAGTTGTCGTTTTTTAAGGAGAAATTTTAAATTAAATTCGGTGTGCTTAGTCGGGGATATCTTGCGTCGACTGGCAAGCGAGACTAGCGGGGGTTTAAATGTGAGATGATCTTTAAGGCGTTTTCCTAGGGGCTTTTTCTGGAAAAAGGAAATATATTCCAAGACTCCTTTTTCTTGTGTCTTGAGACGGAAATGTGAGAAATTATGTAAGCGTCTGCTGTGCCATCTTCTAATTCTTGGGCATGCGTGAAATCACGTGTGAACGTGATTTCACGTTATGCCCCCCCTCCCTCTGCTTCGTATTTAAAGCGACAGAATACCGCATAGGGATTGTTTTTGGGGCACTGGCATTCTGACAGTGGGAGAGGTTGGACGCACATTAGTGCTTCCAGACCTTAGAGGTCGCAACAGGGCAACCTGTTGCAACTTTCTCCCTGTCTCAAGCCCAGCACAAGGATAATTCGCCAAAGTAGCAGTATCGTGAAGTTTATGGTGGCATATGTTCGGACATTTTATAAGCTTTTGATGTTCTGAAACAATTTCTGGTGCTTATTCAGAATTACACTTATTTAAATATATATATACACAGAAAATCTTTGATATACATACTCGTCATTCAACGAATATGTCATATTCCAAAAATTACGTAAATTGATCGAGTAGTTTTTCTTCAAGAAATCAAAATTTAGTTTTTTAGCGATATTACTTAAACTGCACTGAATAAGGTCGATTATTACATCGACATTTCGATTGGAGTTGTTCTTCCTTCCCTTATGTATCTCATCGGATTTTATCATGGCCGACGAAAAGACTGCAATTCGCTTAGTTGTAAAATTTGATTTAATAAAAAAAAAAAAAAAGGTACTCCTGCAGAGAGTGATCTGGACGTAACTCAGTGCACGCCTGGCTTTCCTCGGAACATGACGTCAACAGCCGGAGTAAGCCGAGCGTCGCCGATGAAAGCATAACAAAAGAAAAATATACCTTAATTCTCAAGTTTTATTAACTGTAAATGAAAATATTTATTTTATTATTACAAGAAAAGGTTCAAATATAAGTTAATTAAATACTTTCAAGGAATTTTGTGTTTATAAAGTTTTTTTTTTCCAACAAAATTTTCTGTTTGTTCGAGAAAAAGTTCAAGTTTTGTTTTTTTTTACTTTTGAACCTTTTCTCGACAAAAATGTTTTTGTATTTTTCTTGGAAAAAATTTTAATAAAAAAAACAAACTTTATAAACACAATTCTTTGAAAGTATTTATTTGACTTACATTTGAACCTTTTCTTGTAATAATAAACAAAACTTTCAAGGAATATTTGGAGAGAGGGGGTGTTTTTGTGTGTATTTTTTTATCATTTTAAAACAGATGGAGAGCATCACACGACGGCAAAGTGGACGCAGAGGTAATAGCGGACGTGCAAGGAAGCTCGTCATCAACCGGGTAGCTTTCGGCGATGTGAGCTAATTATGGAAGCAAACGGAGTATTACTGTGATAATTAAATTGATTAACTTACCGAGGGTGGCTCGGTGGGAAGGGAAAGACACTTATGGCTGTGAACGGCCCGGCCTGGTGTTGTTAATGAAGAAAATAGGATGTCTATTCCTTATAGCTTAAATAGACATTCCAGTCTCCTTTCAATCTCGCTGAACGAGAGATTGAGACTATAAAAAGAGTCACCTTTGTAGGTTGTTGTCAGAGATCTATCAGACCGGTACGACAACTGTTAACAGCGCGTTATATTTACAAGAATACGTTTGCTTGTAAGCAACGAGGTAATTTTTCGTTGCAAGCTAAACGTCTTTTCTTCCTCCCCCCCCCACTCGTCGGTAGGAAATATCGACATTACCAAATGTTCGCCTCTACATAAGCTCCGAGATATGTGTCCAACAGCTCCCGGTTGGTCCCACATTTTACTTTGTTGCGTTGTTTTGCTTCCTTCCACATACACTCCACATGATTCGCCGTAGCCTTCATTTCGGGATCTACGAAGTGAAGGCTGTGGTTCACCGTCAAATGTCGATACCCCCCCCCACTTTGTTTTAATGCCTTCCAACAGTCTGATACGGCCGTGCTCCATTGTTTTTTTAATGGAAAGAGGGTTTCGGCATTCCGATTTGGTACACTCACCAAGAAGCCCTCCTTTTCGGCGGGGTCGTCTCCACCGAAGACCCAGGCCGGTGTAAGTAATCTGCCGACATTATGCTTTCTACGGTTAAACAAAGCCTCATCTATCTCCACCATATGGCCCGGGCCCCCTATCTGCCGGGGATTCCTTAGAAAATATTCCCCGCAAATGTCTCTTAAGAAATTCTTCTAGTCGGCGATGGTGTGCGTCGAGCGAATTCCATATTCAAGCTGGAGATCTTTTTTGCGTTGCTCTCTCGAACGCCCACAAGTAGATTATTTTTAGTATTATGGCAATTGCCAGCCTAGACTTTGCGAAAAAAGTTCCAGTCCGAATTGAGGTAAACGTTCGGCATTTGCTAAACTGACACCTCCAGACATAGCCATCGTTTACTTTACTTCTTACAATAAGAGTGCATCTATGTCCACAAGATGTACACGTTTTCGTCCGTTCT
This sequence comes from Euprymna scolopes, assembly GCF_053919585.1. Lineage (NCBI taxonomy): Eukaryota > Metazoa > Mollusca > Cephalopoda > Sepiida > Sepiolidae > Euprymna > Euprymna scolopes. The sequence goes on along the minus strand of NC_136492.1, from coordinate 18,088,120 downwards.
AGTAATTTCCTATTCTGACAAAATTCCAGGACTCTCGCTGGTGTTTTCAACTGCTTAGCTAATGCTGTAAAATTCATTTTTTTTTTTTCTTACGTGAAAGTACGCAAATAGTTTTTTTTTTTTTTTTTTTCAAAAACTAGTTTTCTTTTCTTCCTCTTCATGATTGTCGTCTGCAGCTTTGAATTTTCAACTTGCGCGGAGGCGCGTCGCGTTGAAAACCATCGCGCTACATTGTCATTGGCTCAGCTTTGTTACGTCAAACGGCTTAATTTCTTCGGCGACGCTCAGCTTACTCTGGCTGTTGACGCCATGTTCCGGGGAAAGCCGGGCGTGCGCCGAGTTACGTCCGGATCACTCTCTGCATGAGTACCAAAAACACACACACTTGATCAAATTAAGTGATTTTTTTTTTTTTAATGGTAGTTCATCTTCGTCCCGTGACTGGTACATACATCATAAACTTTATTGTATCTTCTTTGCTTTTAATTGCCGCCATAAGTGCAATTCTGAATATTTACCCAAATTTTGCAATAATGAAAAAAAAAAAAAAATACACAATTTCAAAACTGTAAAATTATACAGATCTATAAAAAAAAGTCTTGCGTTTGGTAAAAGTCAGTTGTTGTATATATTTTTTGTTTGTTTCGATGCTATTAGATATACTACACGAGTGCCCAAATTTCTGTTTATGATCTATTAAATATCAAACTGAACTCCGTATTATGCTCCAATACGTTCAAAACCAGGCAACGCCTTAAGGCGTATGTTTGGCCTCTTGTTATATGGTTGCGAAAGCTTAGACACTACCCCCCCCTCAAAGGTAGTTTTTTTTTTTGTTTGTTTTTAGCAAATTAAAATCTAAAATCCATTATTCTTGAGTAACTTTTCCCAGAAAGAGAAAAGCCTTAATTTTATCACATGAAAAGCAGAACATAAAACTTTTATATTTTATATTATCTTAATTGGAATTCATTACCGAGATGAGTATTATTTATATTAATTTATTTATTGCGGACTATTATTCTCATCTGAGTTTTCACATTTCGGCCAACTATTCCTCTGGCCTTCGTCAGGTGGTGACGAAGGCCAGAGGAATAGTTGGCTGAAATGTCGTGAAGCAACTCATAAAGATGAGAATGAGTCCACAATAAATTATTTTTTTATTTTTAATAGAATTTTAAATTAAAAAAAAAAAAATTCGCCGCTATCTTTGCCTCGATGGATAACCTTTTATATATATATATATATATATATATATATATATATATATATATATTAAAAGGTTTTTGAATTATTTTTTTTTTTTTGTCTAAATAAGATGAATCATTTGCTATAAGAATATGCAAAACTATAACATAAGTACCTGTATTATTTTACGTGGCGAAATTTTAAAAAATCCAAAATTTAATGATAGTTTCAAAGAAACTACGGTAGCTTTTACATTTAGTCCTGTACATGTCCATGTATTTTGAATGTTTGTTTTGGCAATTAAGTGAAGAATCAACTTTATTAGGGTTATTTTTTCATAAGCGATACATATTTGTTGCCTACAAAACCCCGAAGTTAAACAACGATGAGGCTGGCCAATTCTAGATGGGTGATCATTTTGGGAATGCTAGGCGCTGTGTTGGAGACGACTCTTGCAACTAGTATCACGCTTGGTCGTCTCGACCCTGTCTTGCCATCAAGACCAAATGTTTCTGGACGAGAGTGTGGTAGATGCAAGTCCCTCACATTTTAAACTAAGAAAAGTGCAAGTCACAGCAGAAAGGGAGGGAGGGGGGTAACAACTGCTTGTAAATACGAACAACTGTTTGTAGGCCTTTATGGTCTACCATAGGTGAGGAAATACCACGTAACGTCAAATTGCCAAAAGAAACCATCGTATTTTTAGCAAAATGCGCAGTTATTTACCGATTGTTTTTGATTTTTTTTTTTTTTGTATCGATTCTTCAAAGTATTTCCTATTTAATAGTATATTAGCAATATTGGGTTCACTAAAAGAATTTTTTTTTTTTTTCAAAGATTTAAAAGTAGTATTTTTTTTCGTAACCTGAAAGAATAATTAACATTCAACGAATTTCACATTTCAAAACACAACGGATAAATTAAACGCATTCAAAGTACGGATTTTCAACCTGTGAAAAAATCCCTTTTGTCAGGGAGCAGGTTATCCAAGCGGTTAATTGCGCATCCGGGGTTGCAAAGGATTACCCTTTACGCCCCTTTCCACTGGGGACGAGTAACGGTGTAGTTTAGCAGGAACAATATAGGACGACGGGAACAACGTAGCAGTAAGGTGACAAGAGTCGATCAGACGTGTAACTGTTCACTAATCACAAGTGAAGTTGTCTGGTTGGAAGCTGCCTTTCTATAACGAGTAAGAACATGCCTCACACCACTACCCTAGCCTTTCTATTCTTCGTAGCATCTTTAAGCTGGGCTGGATTATCTTCCCAGACGCAAGCAACACCAAATGTTTTTTGGTGGTTATTTTATTTTATTTATTTATTTTTACAAAGGCATCACCACTTATCAAGGCCAAGAGGCCACTCGAGGATAAGGGTTAAAGAGTGGACAGTAGAAATTGGACAATATAGTAATCGATAGTAATGGAAATTCGGTAACTTTGTTAACTTATATGGAACGGCTCATCAAGAACTTGTTTATGTTAGACTTGAAGACAACCATATTGTAGTCAGCTGGAAAGCAGAAAAACGGAAGACAATTCCACAGGCGTGCAGTTCTAAGAAAGAAGCTTTGCTCATGGAATCTACGTTTAGGTTTAAGCACAGATAAAGAGTGGGGGGGGGGAATTATTAATAGTGTTTTCTGCCAGACGGGTGTTTCTTGTGAAAGTTGGGCGAGGGGGGCCCTAGATTGGAGCTCAGCCGAGCACTTGCCATGAAAATAACGATACATCAGAGGCAAACTCGCAACATCTCTTCTGTGAGAAAGAGGTTGCAGGGAAGAGAAAAGGACATCCCCTACAAGGCTACGAAATATATTTTGAACTCTATCAAGACAGGATGTCCTTTCTAGCAGCTCCTGCCCAAATGTGGCAACAGTACTCCATCTTTGGACATACCTGACTCTTATATAGATAGAGAATTGCATCAGTAGCGAGATATCTACTGGATCGATAGAAGGATCCCATCATTTTTCCAGCGGCTTTGGTTATGAATTTAATGTATGTGTTCCATTTAAGATCAGGAGTAAAGGTCAAGCCCAGAAGCTTGTCAAAACATGAGGCCTCCCCAAGATGAGAGCCATTCATTTCAATTGATGCCAGATGGGGATCAGAGCGTTGATTATGTAAAGATAAAAGCTTGGTTTTAGATGCATTAAAAGTAACCAGCCATCTTTCCCCATTGTACCACTTGCTCAAGGTCAGAGGAAAGAGAATCAGAGAGAACTTTGTCGTTTACGGTCTTAGATGTGCTACCATAGATAGTAGTGTCATCAGCATAAATGTCTATGAATGATGTAAGGATGTGACTTGGAAGATCATTAGTGTAGATCAGGAAGAGAGTTGGGTCCAGGATGGACCCCTGAGGGACTCCAGCATTAATACTTTTTTTTTATACAAACCTTAAAATCTGATACGTGCGTAGTTTGTTTTTTGGTTTTATTTGTTTTATATACAATCCTCATTCTCTTCTATTTTGTTTAATTTCGGCTGATTATTTAAAGCAAATTTGTAACCACAAATAAAGTACTTTAACGGTGAATGCTCTGACGAACTGCAAGCACATGTATCCCCTCGATGTAAATACCCCCGACAGACCCGACAAGCAGCTAAATCCCACCCTTTCACAGTAGAGATCCCTAGATGCAAGAGAGCCTTCTACTCCAGTAGTTTCTTCCCCAGAACCGCTAGACTTTGGAATTCCCTTCCGGGACCCTGCTTCCCCAACTGTAATGACATGCAGAAGTTCAAGTGTAACGTGAACCAACATCTTGCTGCCCAACTCCCTACATAGTACCCCTGTAGCTTATATCCCTGGTAGTAGCCCCCTACATCTAAGTAGCGATGTGCCTTGTTTCGGGTGAAAATGTAAAAAAAAATAAATAAATAAATAAATAAATCTCGATTATAAAATTAAAAAAAAAAAAAAAAAAAAAAAAAAAAAACGTACACCGTTATAAAGTTTATTCTTCACTTAATAATCGGTAAAAATTTAGTATTAATTTTTGGTAGATTTTTAAAGAGAGACTCCGTCAAGATATACTTACTCCCTCCTTCCGTTTTGGCCGTGCCTACGAAAGCTGGACTATCTACACCAGCATGCAGAAACGCATTTATAGCGCAGAAATTTGGTTTGTGAGACAAATGTTAGGGATCTTTTTGAAAAATTACGTTTCGGTGCTAATGCACTTACTGATCTGCGCTATTTTTTTAAAATCGTATTTCCAAGTTTAATTAAAGTTTTTATTATTATTATTATTATTATTATTATTATTCAATTGTAAGGTTAAAGTACAGAATAGGTACAAAACATCCTCCCCATGTTAAGAATGGCTTTTTAAATAATAACGTTATTATTTCAGCACGGATCAATAAGTGCATGAGTACCTACATTTCTAACAATGAAATGTGAAGTAGATCTGGATGCACTAAAGGATTGCTGATGGAAACTATCAAAAATAAATAAATAAATAAAATAAAAATGACTTTCTTTACCGTCAAAAAGGTTTAGAACATCTCGTATTGACCGGTGGAACGCTAGGATTGAAAAAACAAGGTCGATCAAGATCCACAACTTGATCGATTGGACGAATTATCGTCCAAAATTGGGTAATCTCCAAAAATACCGTTAGGGCTTACAACATGGCCGCCAGAAGAGTCAACAAAAAACTGCGAATAAAATATATAAAACTCGTAATTTCTGTTTTTAAAGTGGGTTGTCAATTTTCTTTATGAAATATACTTCCAAAATAAACTATTACAGTCGTTTAAAACATAATAGAAGTATTATTTTTTAAAAACAATGTTTACAAAATGTCTCCGCACGTTCGTAGACATTTTGTAAACATTGTTTTTAAAAAATAAAAAATAATACTTCTATTATGTTTTAAACGACTGTAATAGTTTATTTTGGAAGTATATTTCATAAAGGAAATGTACAACCCACTTTAAAAACAGAAATTACGAGTTTTATATATTTTATTCGCAGTTTTTTGTTGACTCTTCTGGCGGCCATGTTGTAAGCCCTAACGGTATTTTTGGAGATTACCCAAAATTGAACTGTTTCGGGCTATGAATAACCACTCGCATCGGAGAGCCGCGGTCACCAATGCTTTTAAACGGAAGGGCTGCTGCTGATAATGATAATGAAATAAAATATGGTTTCTTTTGCCTCAATTCAACTTAGATATTTATATTTTTCTCACATTAAAACCAAGTTAAAATTAAACCTTACGGTTTATAGAGGAAATAAAACGGGGTATTTTGTTAACGGAACTAAAAGAGGTTAAAAATATGCGATAAATGTTAGCAAAGGCAAGTTACTCTTCTACCTACCTTGATGATTTTTGTGTGTGTTTAAACTTATTTAAAAGAGTTTTTTTTCTTCAATTAAAATACGTTGTCTAAGTATCACGTTAGAATGCAAAGAAATCTAGATCGCTCCCCATAAAATCGTTTAAACAGAAATACAGCTAATAAAATATCCAGTATACAGGGATGTAGCAAAGCAACTTTTTGGTAACCATTATTCGTGCTTCTTCGTTATTAGAGCAAAAATCGAAATATTTAATTTCAAGTAAAATCAATATCTACTTAATTATTTCATAGTAATGAACATATCCAAAAATTACGAAAAAACCGATAAGGTAAAAAAAGATATTGATGAAAATATTTTTCGAAGACAAGTAGCGAAAACTGAATTTAGCCCCCCTCTCTCTCAAAAAAAAAAAAAAGAAAGAAACCGGAGTTTTCTGCTCGTAACAGTGGATGTAAATATTTTCTGAGATCTTAGACCAATTTAGCAAAACTCAATTTTCGCTAGTTGTCTTCAACAACTGTTTTCATTAATTTTTTACCTCACGTTTTTCGTAATTTTTGGATATGTTCATTAATACGTGTAACGGACCAGAGTAAAATACCCTAGCTCGCCACAAGAAAATAATGAAACGAATGGAATTGAAGGAAACAAAGACTCAATTGATGGATAAGATAAACGTCGTTTATTTACTGTTGAAAGAATGAACGTTTTAGTTATAACATGTGATCATGTCCGCGCGTGTGTAACCAATGTTCGTTGCGGGACTGGTGTTGTAGAAAGAATAGGGAATGTGTGTTCATCTCAGTTTCGGGTCACTATCGTTTGTTCGCGCGTGGGAAGAGAAATGAGTGTTGTAGTGGAAATGAGAATGATAGTCCAGCGTGTAGACAAAGAAGAGGATATGAGAGTTGACATCAGTTAGTAGTCAGCTACGCGAAGGTGTTCTCAGGGACCAGTAGTAGATAGAGAGAGAAAGAGTGGGAATGTGTACATACAGTCTGTTAGCTCGTGCCCCATGCATAGTCACAGGGGTGTTGACGCGCGCGAGCGTGCGCCTCCCGAAAGGGGGGCGGCTGGTTAGCCCAACCTCTCTGGTTGAGAGGTGATCCTAAAAGAGTTAGAAACAGCTTGTCTCTTTGTTTTATACTCGTTTCCGGTGGTTTTTTCGCATGTATATATTTCCTTAGAAAGCGGAAGTGACGTCGTCCATGTGTGCGTTCGTGTGCGCGTGTGTGAGTACATGTGTATACGTTAGCGCGTGTATATACACGTGAATGTGAGTGTATGTACGCGAACGTGAATATATGTACGTGTGTGGACGTGGACGCGTATGTTTGTGTGTGCGTATGTATATGACATAGCTTGAAATGTGAATGTGTGTTTTTGTGCGAGACTAGAAAAGGCTCGCACATACGACATGAAAAGCAAATATAAACTATTAGGTTTACTTGAAATTCAGTATTTTCATTTTCGAATTTCGCTCTCATAACAAAGAAGCACCGGTAAATTTTTACTTTCTTTCCACCTTAACACTTACCTTTAAAATTGACGACCCCCTCCCCATTTTTTATTTATTTTTTTTTATTTTTTTAACCCCAAACAAGACACAGTGCCACTTTGGCGTAGGGGCTACTATTAAGGACATAAGTTGCAGAGATACTATGTAGGGAGTTGAGCAGCAAGATGTCTGTTCACATTACACTTGAACTTCTGCATGTCAGTACAGCTGTGAAAGCAGGAACTCGGAAGGGAGTTCCAAAGTCTAGCAGTTCTGGAGAAGAAACTATTAGAGTAGAAAGCTTTCTTACATTCATGGATCTCTACTGTGAAGGGGTGGGACTTTGCTGCTTGTCGGGTTTGTCGGAGGTATTTACATCGAGGGGGTACAAGGGGGTGTAGTTCGTCAGAGCATCTACCATTAAAACACTTGTAAAACAGGCAGAGGAATGCAAGATTTCGTCGATGGGACAGAGGTTGAAGCCTAGGTGACAGTTCGACTCCCTTTTGGACTCTGTCCAGGAGAAAACGAATATCACATTTCTGAACTTTGGTTCAGACAAGTAGTGTTCTGGATATTGTTGTCTCGACAAATTTAACTGATATTCGTTCATATCCGACACGAATACCCTTAGAAATCAGCCTTTTTTTATGGCGAGTCTTCATTTGGTCATCTAGGTCACATTAACCTTTATTATTACTAATAGTTAACACTGAAATGTAAAAATGACTTTTTTTTCCGGTCCTTATCCAGAATTCCTCTTATATTAAAAACACAAATTTAAAAATCTGCATGAAGTACATATCTGTGCCAGAACAGTTATATTACAAAAATGAGCGTATGTAAGCAAGAAGGACAAACGAAGAAGTTTAGTTTAAACTTTTATTCAAGGTCAATATGATTATAGAAGGTGCTGTTGGTGGTGTCATGATGTGCCGATGATGGCGGAAGCGATAATGGGGACGCGTCGATCAGCTGCCAGGAGTAAAGATGTCGGTCGGTCGACAGGCTCTTGGGAGTCGGTGGTGAAAAAGGGGTAATCTGGACAGCTACTGCATGTATCGTTTAGGGTGAGGTTGACGACAGCTGGGTGCGACTGTTATGGCTAGGGCTGCTGCTGATGTTGTTATAGGTGAGGTTGACGACGACTGGCTGCAGTGTGTCGGGCTACCTCGCTGCTCGGCGATCTAGTCTCTTCTGCCTGGTTGTCGAAAACCAGCTGATTTATACTTGGCCCGCAGACGTAGTTGAAGACATGATGGCGCCGGGCATTGATATGTCATTTTCGTTTTAAAGTTGTTAGTTTCCACATCTTAACGTACGGCAAGAAGTCCTTTGTTTGGGAGATATGTTTACTTGTCTGTATCAAATTTATGCTGATAAACTCGTGGATGCATTCAAGTACGAGGGGCGTGCAATAAGTAATGCCCATGACCCACTTCCAGTTGTCTGATCTAGCTGAAATTTTGCATATGCAATGATTTATATCTCTACGGGTTATGTGGCAAATTACAGCTCTGAACTAATTGTGGTTTCTGTTTTACAGGTGTTTGAACTGAGTCAGGTGTGAAATGTTGACTGTCGAGCAGTGATCCGGTTTTTGTATTTGAAAGGACGCACACCACAGGAGACTTTTGATGAAATGAAAGAAACTTATGGTGATAATGTCCCATCATATGACCTTCCCAGGTTGCTCACCATTCCAGAAGCGAGAACGCGTCGAGTGCTCGAGGATGAATTTGGAGATGTGCCAAGAAGATGAATCAAAGTTTTTCAAAAGACTGATTACACGGGATGAAACCTGGGTCCATCACTATGATCCAGAGACCAAAGCCCAGTCAATGCAGTGGAAGCACTTGGACTCACCACCTCCAAAGAAGGCAAGGGTGCAGCCCTCCGCTGGCAAGGTCATTCTCACAGTCTTCTGGGACCAGGACGGAGTAGTTATCACAGATTTCCTGGCAAAGGGTACAACAATTACAGGAGCCTATTATGCTTCACTTTTGAGGAAATTAAGGGAAGCTATCAAAATCAAGAGGCGGGGCAAGATCAGCAAAGGTACCCTCCTCCTGCAGGACAACGACCCGGTCCACAACTCGCATGTCGCCAGATCAGAAGCATGGGCGTGTGGTTATGAAATCCTTCCCCATCCTCTCTACTCTCCTGACCTTGCACCCTCTGACTTTCACGTCTTTCCAGAAGGGAAAGCGTTTCCCAGATGATGCAGCCTTGATTTCTGAAGTCACATCGTGGTTGGAGGACCAACCTGGGGTGCTCTACAAAAACGGTCTCCAGAGCTGCATCAAACGATGGGAGAAATGCATAACTCTGGGTGGTTCCTGTGCAAAGAAAGACTAATAAATGTGCCTAAGTTTCGTTGTTCTCCCGCTATGGGAAGTGGGTCAGGGACATTACTTATTGCACGCCCCTCGTAAAAATTGTCCTCGGTGTTCTCTGAATTATTTGTGTCTATGTACGTGCAGGAGGGTTGTCGTCGACCGTGATAGTCATATTTCAAACTTGATTCTTTTTCTGTTGAATGGTTCCCTCTAGTGGTTTTCTTACTCGGATGACTTACAAATTATGCTGTTAATGTAGATAGAAAAAAAAAAAAAAAGGATTTGACGCTTTCGTGTGCGTTTGGTATGTCCGTTTAGTTTGTGTTGATGAACAGGGTTCGTCTCAGCGCCGCCATTGTTCACTGCCCCTGCTGATTTTGTGTTTTCTTTATGTAAATCTGGAGGGATATGCGATATAACGGAATGAAAATACTATTTCAAAAAAAAAATTTTAAATGTAAAAAAAAATCATATAACTTAATTTTTTAACTAAAGAAATCAAATTTTATGAGCAAGCAAAACTGAACCGTCTCACGTCGCCATCTTAAAAAAAATAAATAAATAAATAAGGTAAATAACTCCACAATAATTCAAACTTGCGAGGCCAGTTTACGATTTCCCAAAAATCGTTTTCTTTATAAAAATAAAACTGCTTAATCAATTTACGTGATTTTTGGAATGTGCTATTTTTGTACACTCACGGACATCATATATATATATATATATATATATATATATATATATTTTTTTTTTTTTTTTTTTTTTTGATATGGGGGAATTCTTGACAACCACTTAGTGTGTGTGTGTGTATATATATATATATATATATACACACACACACACACACACACACACACCGTAATACCATAAACCTGGCCTTGGGTTGTGTTCTCCGGTAATTTTAGTAAATACCAAAAATAATGTTACTGCAGTGCATCAAATTCTATGGTTTGAATGACTCCTTCTTCTTCATGCCAAAATGGTCGTTATCACATCTGTGACACCAATCATGAAGTCTTCGACATTTTATACTGTCGGATTATATTACCGTTTGAGGGTTTCGTTTCGATTTTTCTTGCTGTCAGACGAGGACTGTGTACAAAGCTTAGGTTGTCACTAATGCATCGCGCGAAGCGTACGTGTGCCACCTGTAAACGTCTGCGTTATGACACTTCGCGCGCCATCAGTAGACAGTCAACCAGGCCTTTTCCAACGAAATAATATCGACTAAATTGATCCTAAGTGTTTTTGTCTCTTACGTCGTTTAAATAATTGAGCGACAAATGAAGACATTAAATTGGCGTATTTACTTTCGTCAGCGCCATCTTACCTTGAACTTTGCTGTTGTTCGGGTCAAAAGAAGCGTCTCTCTCGGACTGAGATTAAAAGTCATTGAGTTTTATTTTTTTTATTATTGTTTATATTTTTATTTATTTGTTTTTACTAATCTTATTTTTTAATTTATTTGTTTTTACTGATCTTATATATTTTTGTTTTATTTTTTTGTTTTTTTTACTGATTTTTATTTGTTTTATTTATTTTTATTTTACTGATACTATTTATTTTTGTTTTATTTATTCTACTTATTTTTATTTCTTTTACTGATCTTATTTTTTGTTTTATTTATTTTGTTTAATTTTATTTGGTGCAACTGCTATTTTTTAAATAGTATTTTCCATTTTAATTAAAGTTTTGATATCTGTTTATTAAATTGTAAGGTTAAAGTACAGAATATGTACAAAACACCTTCCCCTTATGTTAAGAATGGCTTTCTAAAAAATAACGTTATTTTAGCACGGATCAATAAGTGCACTAGTACCTTTTTATTATTTTAACAAGCGCTTGTCGCTATCTTCGCACCTTACATCTGTAGGAGAAAAGAAATTTAAGAGAAATTAAATTCCTTTGCCCCAAACAAAATAATAATAATAATAATAATAATTAATGATAATAAAAAGAAATAACACGCAACGACACCTCCTTCTCGTTTAAAATGCGCCGCATTTATTTTTCAACAAAAATAACAAGATGAACAAGCAAAGTCCGATCAGTAAAAGTTCTTGAGAAATCACTGAGGTTAGACTATTCAAATTAGGTGAAAATCCTTTGTGGAATTAAGATTAAAAGGTCATGTTAGATGAAAGTCCTTCGTTAAAATAAGATTGGAAGTCTTTTGTAAAAATAATGTCCTTATTTCTAGGTTTTTGTTTTAAATGGCGAAGTTCGCCTTATTCGAAAGTCCCATGAGGAAAGTAGTCCGTTGTTTGTAATTCTTGTAAAAAATGTATGGAATGTGTGCATAAGTGTTTTTTTTTTGTTTTTTTTTTTTTAGATGCCCGCGTGGCGTGTGTAATTATGATTTCGACAGATTTGAAAACAACGAGTAGATGAAAACAAGAGACATGTTCTCGTGTCAAGTTGGCGCGAAAAGAGAGAGAGAGAGAGAGAGAGAGAGAGTGTGTTTGTTGCGTTTAAATACTTTTTGAATCGGATTCCAGCACGAGATTGCTGCTGCTGATATTTGGTTTGGGAAAGCGTTAAAAAACAATTTTCTAAAATTTCTCATTGGTCGATATTGTCACGTGGTATTATCTTCGCCTACGTCCGCCAGAAATATGTCCATTTTGCTTTTGTTGTGAGAAAAGCGCGTGGGCATATTTGAAATTATGTCGTTGCTAGAACTTATTTTTGTGCAAATGCGCGGGGAAATTAAAATCAATGAACGTTCGTTTATTTGTGTGTGTGTGTGTGTGTGTGTGTGTGTGTGTGTGTGTGTGTGTGTGTGTGTGACAACACACATTTGACATTTTCATCATCATTGGCTATTTTAAAACCTACAAAAGGTTTTAAAATAGCCAACATTTTTATTTTATAGGGGTAAAAAAAAAAATAGATACCCAACAAATAAATGTTCCAAAGGCAAGCTACGGGTACTTGTACAGTCTAATCAAGACATTAAAAAATGAAAATATCAAAAAAGTTTAAACTGTACGTATCCGTTATGGAATGAAGTTCTCCGAAAAAAATCACTTAATTTCATCAAGTAGTTTTTTTTTTTTTTTTTTTTTTTTTTTTTACAGCGAAAAAACAGTTTGTTATGATACCAAGCAAAAGGTTCGATTTTTAGGAAGAAAAGCTAGTATTAAAGATGGGGAGGGAGCGTCGGCGCTTTAGTTTAAGTTATCTACCGGTGGCGTGTTCAAAAAATTCCGGTGCTAGTGTACTTACTGATCTGCGCTATTTTTAAAATTGTATTTCCAAGTTTTACAGAATAGGTACAAAACACTCCCTCCTCCCCATGTTAAGAATGGCTTTTTAAATAATAACGTTATTTCAGCACGGATCAATAAGTGCATTAATACCAAAATTCCAAGATGTCTATCTAAGTGATTTTTTTTTTCGTAGATCTTCAGTCCAAAACGGATACGTACAATATAACCTTTCTTCGATATTTTCATTTTTTAATTTCTTGATTAAACTGTACAAGTGTCAAGCTAAGTTACTGAGTAAAAAAATAAATAAATTATCTTAGCAGAGTAACTTAGTTACTCTGCTAAGATAATTTATTTATTTATTTTTTTTTTTGGTTTAACTTATTTTCGAGCGTTTTTTTTTTATTTAAAAATATAGTGGTCTCAGTCGAGCCATAGTTGAGCCTCGAAAATTAAACCAAATTTTTTTTTCACGATTGGTGACATTTATTGGATTTTCTTGTTTTTTGTCAGTATGTTTAATTTTCGAATTCTGAGCGATTACCGAGGTTCGATTATGACCACCATTTTGTTTTTCATACTAACTCTACGGCCTTTACATTACCTTTTTATTTTTAAATTTAAAAAAATGACTAAAATAAGTTAAAACACTTGTAAAGGTAAATACCTTGCCTTTGGTAACATTTATTCCATTTTTTTCACCGCTTTTTTTTTTTTTTTTTTTTTTTTACACTTTTCTTGAAACTCACCAATAAATATTACCAAAAGCAAGATGAGTTATTCTTCTACCTACCTGGATAAGAATTTGTGTTTACTTTGAAAGAAAATGTAATATCAAGTCCGAAAAAAAAAGGCGGTCTCGTTACAACCATAGTTGAGCCTCGATAATCGCTCAAACGTTAAACATATTGATAGAATATTTCTGCACTATTAGTGTCATTTATTAGATTTTTTATCAGTGTTTTCTTTAATTTTTTTATTTTAGAATGATAATCGATGTAAATGTAACGAGATCGCCATCTTTTTTTTTTTTTTTCGTTCTAACTGTCTTGGCACTACTTTTGTTTCAAAATAAATAAACACTTTAAAATAAGTTAAAATAAACTCATACGGGTAGGTAGAAGAGTAACTTGCATTTGGTGACAGTTATTTGCTATATATTCATGTTTATTTTAGATATTTTGTAACACGGAAGTCAAACGAAAAGAAAATGGATTTAGCAGAGAAGTCTACAAACGACTAAGGGTCAACATCGAAAATACAATAAATAAAAGATGCTTTTGTACGTACTTTGCTCTATTTTTTTTTTAAAGGTGCTTTGAAGTGGTTTTTAAATGTTATTTTTTTTTCATCTCAAATATTCGGTTTTAGAGAGCTTCTTTTCAAACAAGATGGCGGCCCTAGAATCTTCATGGGGAAACAAACATATTGAACGTTAAACAGCTCGTAAACAACGAATATATTTGAGATTAAAAATAAGAGCATTCAAAAGTAATTTAAAACACAAAATGAGCCAAGTAGGCACAAAATTACCCAGTCAGGTAGAAAAGCAGTCCATCCTGCCCTTGCTAACATTCATTTGTTATATATTTGTCCCCCGACAACCTCCTCGAATCCACGTGTATAGTAAAATAAACCTCAAAAGAAAATTTTCTTGGCTATGGCAACATTTATTTATTGTATTTTAAATTTATTGTATTTTAATTTTTCCCCCTAGTTATTGGCTTCTCTGCTAAATCACCGAAAACTAATCTGTTTAGTAAACAACAATGAACGCCAGTTATGTTACGTACACTGTTGGGTGTAGTTTAGCAAAAGTTAGGACCATGTCAAAGTAAAGAAAGGATTAATACAGTGAGAAAGTTCGGGCCCCAGAAAATCTTCGAGCCATTTACTTTCAAGTGAAGGCAACTGGTGTTCGTGCTCGGGTGTCCATTAGACAGAAGAAACTGCGCGCGTTATGTGCGCCGCACATATGGAACCGAAACCACTTCCATAATTTTTATTTTCGATTTTTTTTTTTTGGCGGATTATTATTTCTGAGTATTTTTTATTAATCTACCAGATTATCAAAGAATACAAAAAAATTTCAATATTTTACATTTTTTTAAAGGGGTGCTCCGTTTCTAATACAACGTCCTAGTAAATCCATCCCTCATTTTGGAAGCCTCGACTTTTTCGGCCAAATTTCGCCAATTTAGCCTTTTTTAAGCAGTTTAGCCTAAAAAGGAGCTTAATTCGCGAAATTTGGCCGAAATAAGTGGATGTTTCTAAATTGGGGGATCAATTTACTAGAGCGTTATATTAGAAACGGAGCACCCCTTAAAATGATTAATATTATTTTATTTTTATTCATTTTATAATCTGGTATATTAGTGACTATTCGATAATAATCCGCTGAAAAAAAAACGAAAAAAAAAAATGAGGGGTACAGCTTCTATACATGCACCGAAGAAGCGTCTTTGGCGGACCTAAACGGAATGTTAAGAATGGCTTTCAGAATACCCCCAACCTCATGTTAACAACGGCTTTCGTTTTTGTTGCAATTTTTTCAGTGGATTATTATTGATTGGACACTAATATATGGGGGAGGGGGTGATTCTCGTTCAGGTCCGCCGAGTCTTTTTTAAACAATGCCAGAAAACTTTGTCTGGTGACTGTGTGGCACTAATTCTCAGTGCCACGGTTGCTAACACTCTACAGCATGGCCGGGTGGTGATTTGGTCATAAACGTAGATACAAAGAAATGCAATCCCAGAATTCCCTTTCTAGATCGACCATTTTTTTTTTTCGGCCGGACGACATGGGGTAAGCACGCGTGTTTCTGTCTCTCCGTGAACGGGAGGGGATACCCTCTTTCCATCAACACTAGTAAGGACTATCTATGTAGCTCAGTCTAATAATTTTTTAAAGTTTAAGTATTAATTGCTTTTGATCCTCTTTGTAAAACATTGTAAAATATTGTAATATATTTATGTATAGAAATAAAATAGTTAAGATTTCTCATAAATATTACAATTGTGTCGTGTTGTGTGTTTTATTGGGTCTGCCATGAATGCTTCCATCAAACAACAAAGTGATTCGGAGGACGAAGAAAAAATTCCAACCAGAATGCCACCAGGGTGACCCACATCCAACATCTCAGGTATAATTTTCTTCTTGTTACACAGACCCTAATGATTGGCCATCTTCACATCTTCATGAGACCACTTCTAAGATAATTAGTGTAACACGTGAAGCCAGTCACACGCCAGTCACACGCCAGTGACCGGCTGATCGTATTATAATTGCTTTATACATGCCAGGAAGGTTTGAGAGAATCCTCCAATGGTCGGTTGAAATAAGTATACCCTGGAAACGGATTGGTTTTTGTAAGACAAAATTACCTGGCAGGGGCTATTCTCCAAGAAAGAAAATAAATGCCAACATCTATGCTTACTACATCAATGCTTTCGGTCCACTAAATCAGTTTTAATCCTAGGAGTTTGGTCACATCTTTGATAACATTTCGTAAGGTTCAATTGAAAAAATTAGTAAAGCGAAAATGTTATGAAATATTTTATTAAATGATTTTAGTGTATGTTTTACAATTCAGTGATTCGAAAACACTTATATATATAATTTCAAATTTGACATTTTACGCTCTTGCATGGTCCATCGTTTCACGCAAGAGCGCAAAAAGGGCCAAATTTGGGCTCAAAAATGCTAATCTGGCAAGCCTTAGAAAGGCCAAAATTTCAAAACAAGATGGCGGCCTCCGTTATTGTGTATTTAGTATAATAAAAAATGTTTAAAAAATAATAAAAATTAATTTTTTTTCGGGGTTTATTCCAGCCTTAGGGTCTAATAATGTGTTTTATATAAAAATAAATCATTTTTATAAATTTTTGTCTGTCAAATAATTTACGCCGCTGAAATACACATTCGACAAAATATGTAACTACACCAAAAACCGGGAAAGATTATCGAGGAGAATTTCAATTAAAAATAAAATACAGTTTTATCGTATTTTGCTTGTCTGCCTTGATAAGAGCAGAAATACTTGTAAAGCAGGGGGAGATAAGTTAGTTTGTCATTTAGTGAAGTCATAATTAGGGCTATGACAACAGAATATTCATTTCATTGTATTGACTCTCGAGTATATATCCGACACAGTTAATCAACCGAGAACCACATCACTCTATATAAAAGCATAAAGATATCAATGGATACACACGAGTTAAAACAATGGAAAGAATATGCTGTTGTCATAGCCATAATGAATGGTGAATCGGCAAAATATAACTTTTTATCTTTAGTTAAAATACTTCTCGGTATTTTTTTTCTTAATTTTTTGGCGAGGATAATACTTATTTTGGGGATGTGCTAATTATCTAATGATTTATACGCAGGGAGATAAGACGTTGGAAAATCAAGGTCAGGACGTAAACCAGTGGCGAGGATATCCAAGCAATTGGGACAGTGTGAGAGATAAAACAATCCAGAATTTCCACCGGTAAATATGATCAACGGCTGAAAGAATGTGGTTATTATACACGGTGTCCACAAAGTCTGGCTACATTATGCAGCCAGACTTTGTGGGCACCGTGTAGATTATGCAGCCAGACTTTGTGGACACCCTGTATATAAAATTTGTATTGCATCGTGTAGTGAAAAGGTATCGACGAAAATATCAGTCAAGAAAAAAAAGACGACAGTGGAAGATTACAGACCTGTGCGAGTAATTTTGTTTTCTCATTTGTTATTTATCTCATTTTTATTGTATTTTATATACATAATTACTTATTTAATTTTATTTAGTTATTTATTTTTATTGTATATATTTATTTACTTATTTTATTTTTATTTTCGATACGATCACATCTTAACTCGGAAAGTGTGTGAGACGCAACCGTTGAACTTTTGAACGTCACGTAAGACTGGGTTAAATGCAATTCAGTTAATGGAGCCCCAGATTAGTGAGGGGAGCGAATACGCGAAAACCTGTCGATGAGTGGGCTCCGAAACGGTGTGTATTCTCTTCTGACGACCCGACATCTGTTTACCGGAATGGATTACCGCACAAGAAAAAAAAATAACCGATAAACTTTATTATATACAAGTCTACAAGGAGAGGTAGGCACCGAAATGGTGCGTATTGATTACCCGACATGGTGAGCGGAATGAAATACCTCACAACTTAAAGCTTCTGATAAACTTAATTATATAAATGTTTGCATAAGCTGTTTCTTCAAAACATCTTCTGTTGGTCGCTCACTTCCTTGCGAGTTTCTGCAACTGTTCCGGTAGCAAATATTCTTTTTTCGTGATACCTACGTGTACCTAAGAGGTTTTACTTTTTTAGATGAGGATTGAGTATTCGTATTATTTGGATTGTTCAGACTACTGTTCTCATTTCAAGTGTATATTGGGTATTTGTGTAGATATTTGAACCAGACGTAACCAACCACCCGCTCGGCTTTGCTCGGAACATGTTGTCAGGCGCTTGAGTTTGACTATGATCTGACGTAAGACGCCGATCAGCCAATCAACAGGCGGCAAAGGTTCAGAATATCTTCGGGGAAAATATTGTAAGAAAAAAATCAAATAAGTAAACAATATACCCTCAAATGACCTTTCCTAACAACTTTATTCAAGATGAATATCTCCACCTTCAAAAAGCTACTCGGTTGGCGAAGTTTCTTCCACATTCGCTGTCCCTTTCTTATTCCATTTCAACATCATCTGATGCGACTGTAGAAAAGTCTACCTAATCCTAAGGGAATACCCTGGCTGTCTTAATTTAGTTAAAAAAAAAAAAAAAAACGGCTGCCCAGCTCCACGCTACAGGGAAAAAAATTGTTTATGAAAAGCAAAAATCACATTTTTTTTTTTTTTTTTAGTTTGTATTAGTTGGGAAAATAAAGGGGGGGGGGAATAAAAAAAACCCCTGAAAAATACAAAATGTTTTCAACACGTTTTAAAAATATAAAAACACAAACAAAATAAGGTTATCTTTGTTTAATTTTGTTTGACAAAAAAAAAAAAAAAAATGGTTGAAAAATAAAATACAACTTGTTTATTTATTTATTTTTTTTTTTTTTACTTAAAAATTATTACAAGAATAAAACAAAAATTGTTACGGTAGGTCATTATTTCTTTTTATTTTTCGTTATTTTTTTTTTTATATATTTTTCTGGTAATTTTATTATATTTAAATGTTTTCTTCAATATTTTCCTTGAGTAGCTTTGATAATCGGAGGTTGACGTCTTGTTCCGAGCAAAGCCGAGAGGCCAGTTAGTTACGTGTGATTCGAATTCTATACAAGTACCGTATAATGTCGAACTCTGGAATGTTTCTGCCGAGCTCAGGATTCTGGGCGGAATTTATTTCCTTATATTTTTAGCCCCCCACCCCACCCCCACATCCATCCTTACCAGGGAGAAAAGAGACAGTTGGTCTTCGCGCGGTGTCTTTTATATGCATTGGGTGGCTCGAGCGAAGCTGTCAAAAAAAAGATTTTAGAAATGTTTTTCTTCGAGTGTTGATTGGACGGAAAGTGGATACCTTCTGTCACATGATATGCTCTGTTTTACGTCCGCACGAAAAAACAGTTTTACTTATTTCCACAGAATTTGCGTTGGTGTATACGACAATATGTGCGTATCTGAAATGTTATTCATTTATTTCAATGCACGGCAAATATGCGCGCGTAACTGGAATGTTATTTATTTTAATGTATCTGGCGTACTGCTAGTGCTACACTTAAAATATGCAGGGGAGGTAACTCACTCTCCATATCTAATTTATGCAAAGGTAATATAACTTGAGAGATGAAATGAATTGATAGTTTCGGGTCAGCGCGCCGAAATCTACGTTTTCTCTCGTTAAAGTCTTGTCGGTTACTTCCCCCTCCCCTTTTTACCCCCCCTTTTTTTTACTTTCCCTTTTTTTTATTCTCTTTTTTCTTTCCCTTTTTTACTTTTTCCTTTTTTTCTTTTTATCCTTTTTTTGTTTTCTTTTTCCTTTTATCCTTTTTTTTACTTTCCTTTCTCTTTTTTACTTTTTCTTTTGGGCTATTTCTTTTTTCTTTTCTATTTTCTTTCTTTTTTTGTTTTTTTTTCTCTTCCTTGCTTTTCTTTCTAGCTTTTCTTTGCTTCTATTTTCTTTTTTCTTTCTATTTTTTTTTTGTTTTTGTTTTTCCTTGATTTTTTTTCTACCTTTTTTCGATCCTTTTCTTTCTTTTCTGTCTTCTTTTGTATTTCGTAATTTTCGTTTTCTCAAATTTCACAATGGCCAAAACACGCCGTTTCACCTTTTAAATAAAAACCTGCCTGACATTTAAAGAATCGTTATGTAAGAGAAATGCAATAAGACCTCGGAGTTATGAAACGGTATACATTTTTAAAAACGTTTTGCAGTTATTTACGGCATATCAACCTCTTGGGTTATTGACTACAGAGCACCCCAATACTTATTGTATTTTGATTATTCAAGTTACTGTTCTCATCTTGAGTGCTATTTTCACAACGTTTCGGTCGATATACTCTCAGACCTTCAAGGAATTTCGAATAGAGCCCTTTAAATCTAGTTTAAGATATATTACTTTCATTTTTTAAAAATACTTTTCAAACTCGTATTTGTTTTTTCTATTTCGTTAAATTTTTTTTTTTTTTTTTAGATTAGCTTTGCAAACTTTACCAATTGAAACCATTGAACCCAAGCTCAATGTGTGACTCAATGGATCTTTTTTTTTCCTTTGTTTTTTTGTTTTTTTTCCTAAAGAATTTTGCCCATCTTATACATTCTGCTCTTGCATATATTTACAAATGTACCTTTGTGAATACAGAGCAGGAAATTGTGAACTATTTTAGATGAGTCAAATATTTGCATTGCTTTCAATAAACAATACCGAAACACAAATTTTAATGGAGTCGTCAAAACTTACATGTATGTTAGAAATGGCATTCTTTACTATTTAAAATATTTAATGGAATAACTGTCATTTGATTGTCTCTTTAGAAAGTGTGAGTGAGTTCAGTTTTTCTACTTCGATTGTCTCCCCTGTGACCTTGCCAGACCACTAGTGTGTGTGTATATATATATATATATATATATATATATATATATATAAATTATTATTATTATTATTATTATTATTTTAAAAATGATATATATACCGCTCCCCGTGTGGGGGTACCAAATTGGTTAAAGGGAAAATTATTCCTAACTCGCATTTAGGTAAAAATGCACTTTCGTAAATAATTGAATTCATTCAAAACATATCGCTAAAACCAAAACAAACATCATATATATATATATATATATATATATATATATATATATATATATATATATTATATATATATATAGAGAGAGAGAGACAAAGCCTTGTTTTGCATTCATACTTAATTGATTTCTTTTTGCACCATCTTAGAAATGCATCTTATCGGTTCCATTTTCCGACCGAGACTATTGAAATTGGCAACCGCCATTCTTTCATTACTCCTGCTGAAGTCCTCTCCGACTGAATATCTCTTCTCGTGAAAAGCCAGCTCATGTCATGTAAGGGTCGACCCCGTGACCATCATCGTACACATGCCCTGTTTACAACGGAACGCCACATCAAAACATGAGCAAACACATTTGAAATCGAAACAAGTGAAGGTCCCCCACGAGTGCACAGTGAACGAGGCATTAAAAAAATGACTAAGTTCAGAATTTGCTCCCACCCCCATTTAGCCCCAAAAGTCCCCAGGTGACGTCAAATCCTGGTGAAAATGAACAAATGGTGCAGTTTTAAGCCTTAACATATGTAAATTTGAGTTCTGCACCATGCAAAAAAGAAATAACTAAATCCATAATCAGGCCCCTCCCCCTCATTTAGCCCCAAAAGTCATCAAGGCCTTAACATATTTAAATTTGAGTTCACCACCATGCAACTAAGTCCATCATTTGCACGCACGCGCACACATACACCATTTAGCCCCAAAAGTCCCCAAGGACTGATTTTGGATGGTATGGGCGGGGTTCATAATGTGTATTTGGAAAGTTTCACATAACTCTTTGAAAGTAGAGGACGTGAATTGAGTTCCGTCATCACTGACCAGACAATCGATCACCTGAAACCGGGCGAACAATTCATGCATGTAGTTTATCATCACGTGTGTGTGTGTGAGTTCCGTTATAGAAGCGTTCATTTAATTTGAATAATAAAAAAAAAAAATCAGGTGCGCTTGAAAGCCAAATTACAACGCAATATTACGAAAATAAGCAAATGTTTTACTTTTTTTGAAATTCATAATTTAAATATATTTAGGAATCAAACTCCATCCTCACTATTTTGTATTTTTTTTTTTCTGACCATTTTGTAAATACAACCACTAAGAGACAACGTGTGAATCTTTACTACTGACTTTTCTTCCAACTTTACAACATGGCAAGAAAGAAAAGAAAAGAAAAGAAAAAAAAACATACTGAGGATGGAGTTTGACTACGTAATATATTTTTAAAATTTCAAACAAGTAAAATATTTTGATTTCGTAATATTGCATTGTGATTTGGCTTTCAAGCGCGCCTGATGTGTATTATATATATATATATATATATATATATATATATATATATATATATATATATATATATATATATATGAACAAATGATTAATAAAACATGTTACAAAAAACATCTTGAAAAAGAGTTAAAAACATATTTTAAAAAGGAAGCACAAGATAAGTGGATAGTCCTTAATCCGCGGAGTTTCGAAGAAATACTCTCCTTCTCATCAGAGGACAGGAATTAGAAAAATGCGGGATCGGATTTTGCATGTAAAAGTATTTAATGAAACCACAAGTAAGTCACACATTTTACTTGGTTAAAAAAAGGGTGAGGTAAGGGGAATAGGAGGTAAAAGAAAAAATGATAAAAAGATTTCACATGAATTGATAGTCCGGTGAAGGGTAATATATATATATATATATATATATATATATATATATATATATATATATATATATAGAGAGAGAGAGAGAGAGAGAGAGAGAGAGAGAGAGGGGGGGGAAGACACAGAAAAGACTTCACTAGCTGCACATTCACAAAAGAACTCAAAAACGTCTGCTCATCTCCTTCTCAAATCTTTGGACCGAGGGAAGTGAAAAGGACTTAATGACTCGCATACAAACCTTCTCCATCTCGCACACACCTTTTTACACATTAACAAGCGTCAGATGAATAAAAACGAATTACTACTTACAGCTATACACGCGCTAGCAACAAGGTAAACCAACACTGACAAACAATCGTATATATATGACCACTATTCTAGGCCACGTGACTACTAATTCCAACTTTCTCCACCAAACACATGTTTCGTTTTTCTTTATTTTTCATTTTCTATTTGTTTTAGGTAGCAATTACCACCTGGTGACCCTCCTTTTCTCTTAATGTTTCATTTATTTCCATTTTTTACATCCATGTCTGTATATATCTTTCATTTTCTTCTGTTGTTAAAACTAGTCTGGGTTCCCAGCGTTGCCCGGGTGTTTGGAGGTATGTGTTGAGCAAAAAAAAAAAATTAAAAAAAGTGGAAGTAAGCAGGCTCGAACCTTTACCGCGAAGGAGGAAAAGAATGTGAAAAAAATGTGCATCTTTGCTGTTGCGCCCATCGCCAGATCAATGTTTAAATTAAGGATAGTAAACAGAAAAGAGGGGATGACTTTCGAAAATATCGGTGAAAAAAGCGACCCCTCCCTGTAGAAAAGTGTCCAGTTCAGGGTGAAGGAATTAATGTTTTTAGCCAATTTTTCGATATTTGTCGTCTGAAAGGTCGAGCTTCAAAACGACACTGATCTCGTGAAAATCCGTCGCCTCTATTGAAAGTTTTAGACATACATACATACATACATTTAAAGAGACGGGTGAAATTTATATTATAGACTATCGGGGCTACCCGGCGTTGCTCGGGACCGTATAAACAATGAGAAAGTTGAAGTTAATTTTGAACATATTTATTATTCTTCGGATCGAGGAATTTTTAATGTCTATGTATCATTAGCTTTTTCGAGCAAAAGAATATTTTACCTACCATCGGACGGGTATTACGTGTATCAAATAATTGTACCATACCTAGGATAAGTAATTTATAGCATGTATATGAAATAATGTTACCTTTGCGGGGATGGGTACTACACAACACATATTTAAAATAATTATTCCTACCCTCGGACGGGTAATTAAAATAAATACATGAAACAATTTCACATACAATCGACAGGTATTGTACAACATGTTTAATGGTTTCTCTTACTACTAAGGTTGCCATAATTTTAAGAAAACTGAAACAATTTTTAGAAAGTAGATAATTAGGATTTCCAAATCAGTACAGAAATACATTACCTTGGTTAAGAATTAGGCAACCATTGCTTCATCATAAATTTCAATATTACTGGGGTTTTTCCTTCGTCACTAAAATTATAAGAAAAATTATGACATTTTTTAACAATGTCTCAGTAGGATTTTCAAATTAATGCATAAATTCATTAACACAGTTAGTGATTAGACAACCTTTGCTTCATTATCAAATTCCACATTACTATATTTCATTTTAATTCCCCACTACCGACACCAAATTTTTTTTTAAAAAATACTTCATTTTCTGAAGATTACTCAGTAGGTTTTACAAACAAATACACAAATGTGTTAAGTTTAGTGATTAGGCAACCCTTGCTTCACTACAAAATTCCACATTACTGTGTTCTATTCCTCCCGACTACTGATGCCATATTTTTAAGTGAAATGATATCATTTCTGGAACATAACTGAGCAGGTTTTCCTAGTAAGTATTCCATATTATCTCTTATTATTTCACTAAAGCTGAGTTATTCAAAGTGCAGCTTACGAAGTTGGCTGAAATAATGTCATCATTTAGAAACTCATTCTTACTTGACTTTTGCATTTTAAACTTTAATACAAGCCATTATATATAAAAAAATAATTTTATAAAATAAACAGTAGGTTCTCTTCGGTGCAACATAGACTACAATGTATTGGGGACCAAGTTATTGTGGGGAAACATGTGAAGCTTCCTCCCAGTGCACCGCGATGGGTTCTCAACTAAAGCAGGCAATCAATCGATTTGATTGAAAAATGATCGATTTCACCGATTTTGATGACAATAAAAAAAATGTGGGAGTGTGAAACATTCGTTGATCATCATTCAATCCCGAGCAACGTCGGGTCTCCTTGCTAGTCTCAATTTAAAAAGGAATAATTCGATATCTCTTACTAGACTGAAGCCAAGTTGGTCAAAGTGGGGCTGCTCAGGCATTTCGGTACTTGTGCAACTTACGAACCTTGCTGAAATAATAACATTATCATTTAGAAACTCATTCTTAACGAGGGAGAAGAGGGGCCGTGTTAACTATTCTGTACTTTCACCTAAGAATTAAATAAAAACTACCGAGAATTTAACTTGAAATCCTATACAAAAAAAAATGTTGGCCGAATTCCATCAACGCTAAAATGCAAATGGTTTTAATTGCTACCCTCTTTTCTTTTTCCGGTTTGTTTCGATATGCTATCTTCGTCACTTCCTAGTTAATAAGTTTCACATGAAAGTGTAAACTTCATAACTAGCAAAATGGGGGGGGGGTGACTATGTGACGTCTTAATTGTGAAGTGAGTCTTCCGAACGCTAAAAAGAAAATAGCCTCTACCTCTGCCTCAAAATCAAGAGATTGCGGTGATAATGCTGGTCCTGCGCAGTTCTAGGAGGTCCACCCTCCTAAGCTTTGTCTTCTCTCTATGAGAAGGGGTCAGGTTTTGCTAATCGCCTGAGGCACCCTTACCGTGGCTTCTCAGACACTTTTTGCAGGTCGGAGTGCCCCTCGGGGAGGGGGGGCTTTGACTTCTCGATCTCACTTTCCAACTCTGGTGTCACAGTTCTTGCAGTGGGAAAGAACTAAATACCTACATATGTTACGTAGCAGTGTGGGTGTTTACATATGGTCGTATATGGTTGCCGTTCAATTTGCGAGGCACCTATTTACCAAGTTTTTTGTCTTTCCTATCTCAAGTGGTTGGAAATCACCGTATACGTTACATCTAATTCAGAAGCAAGTTCTCGAACAGTTCTGCATGGATTGACTTTGACCAAAGCTCTTAATTGATCCTTGTCAACATCCGACGGCCGACCATTATACTCATCATCAGGACTTGTCACCGCCATGAAATCTTATATATATATATATATATATAGTACTGTTTAACTCTATCACAGCTCATCAGTGCGGCTAGACAGGCAACTACCTCAAGCCAGGATCGAAACCCGACCGCCCAAACGACAGTCAAGGCTTCTCACCACTACGCTATTCAGCTGCTGTTTTGACATCGTCCAAATGCCTAAGCTCGATTTCTTTACACAAAGAGCATCGCTTAATACGCTAATGTCAGTTTGTATATCACTTCCCAATATGCTCAACTCAAGATAGGAAGCATTATAGTCATCCACATATATATATATGTTACCACATGAATGTACTTGTGTATATAGTCGAATCCTATGTGTGTTTATACATGTTCGCGTTTGCAATGTTTTAATGTGTCACGTGACACTACTGTCTTTTTGATTTATCATAACGGATTATATGCATATCTCTGTGTCTGTTGTATAACGGACTGTTGTCCTTGTATCCTTAATGTCTATTTTACGGCCCGTGATTCGTCTCATCTAGTGGTTTTCGTGCGTGCGTGTCAGGGCATATTATAACATATACGTCACCATAATGGCGCGGTTTGTAAACTGCAAGAGTATCGGCTTTTTAAAAGTCACACCTGACTTCGTGTATGACCTCCTGCAGAGGCGGTAAATAAATATACGTGTATAGATTGTTTTGAACGTTCATGGTCACTTTTCATCGCATCAACGGTGCATCACGTGCATTGTGGACGCGCGCGCGCGCGTGCATCTAGGTGCACGTGTGGCTGCAATACGCTCACTTTGACAAAGTCGGGAAATGAAGTTCTCGTTTGTGAACCAAACAACTGCGTTGCAGTGAATGCAGACGCTGTGTCAAAAAAAAAAAAAAAAGGAGGGGGGGTGAGAGGGGGGGGATAAAGGTCATTAACCTTGTAACCATTTTACGCAGTGAACACAGGAAGACAGATAAACGGACTTACTATGCACCGTGACATCACACACGCACTTCAGAGGTTTTCATGCGATTTGTTTTGTCTTTCTTGTGTGTGTGTGTGTGTGTGTGTGTGTGTGTGTGTGTGTAATACATCGTTATATATATATATATATATATATATATATATATATATATATATATATATATATATATATAACGAAAATAAAAGTTAAAACTGTGAGAAACTAATTTACCGCGCTGTTTTCTCCCATTCAGGCCTCGTAAAAACACGTTTTTTTGTTGCTTTTTTTAAATGTGCACATATTTATCAAGCGTAAATATACACGGGGAGGGGGGGGGTGATCTATAGATTTTAGCGTTACTAGTAATTTGAAATAAAAAATTTATTCTATTTTTACTACCACCAGTGGAAGGTTTTGTTTTAAGCAGAATCAAATTAAAAAAAAAAAAAAAAAAAGATTGAAAGAACCAAAAGAAACGCAGTTATGAAGTGTCATCTTCCCTTCTTTTACGCAAAAGAACGACACCTTTTTGCGACCGGGTTGTAACTTGTGACGGAAAGTGGGTTCTTTACAACAACCGGCGATGCTCGCTCAGCTCAGTGGTTAGATGCTGACGAAGCTCCATGACACTTCTCGACGCCAGTATTGCACCAAAAAGGTCAAGCTGACTGTTACCATTACGGTAGAGAAGTATTGTCAACAAATGATTGAAATGCACCAGAAACTTCGACAACAACACGCAGCATTAGTCAACAGAAAAAGCCCACTTCTCCTCCACGACAATACCCAACAGCACGTTGCCAAATCATTGCAAGTTGAACGAATTGAGCTACGAAACTCTTCCTCATCTGCCATGCTCTCCAGATCTATCACCTACTGACTACCACTTTTTAAGCATTTTGACAACTTTCTGCGTGAGAAATACTTAAAAAAAAAAAAAAAAAAAAAAAAAAACTAAGCGATATCAAAAACGCCTTCAGCAAAACCAGAACGCAAGATTTTACGTTACTGGCAGAAATAGTTGTTTTTGCGATAGCAAATGTTGATTTTGATGCCGCTTATTTTGATTAATAAAGTTTTGAGACAAGATATGTTCATCTGAAGTTAAAAGTTAAAAACCGCAACAACGCTCTTGTCAGTCTGATATATAATGACCTTGTGTGTGCGCATGCACAGAATCGTCTCTACCAAACTATGTTGTCAATTCTAGGTCTACAAACTTGAAATGATATATAGGGTATTTAGACTTGTGTAACGAATTTGATTTGGTTTTTAGCCGGTAAAAATAGTTAAAAATTTTTATATCCATCTATCATTAACTCAGATAGTAATGAATAATATTGGAGCGCGTTTTGTTTTGGTTTCGATTTTAGCTGATGGCATCCAAGTCATATTTGACATGCGTCAACCTTAACCTTTTGAACTCGTTTTGCACTAACCAACCTGCACAGCAAAATCACAATTTCCAACATGCCGGCGTAACCCGGGATAGATTATATATATCACGATCAGCTAGCGTCAAAACTATTATTCGTTACCATCTGAGCTAAATCTATAAAAACTTTTATAAAAATAACTTTGTTAAAAATATAAATGTACAGTAGCGTCCAAAAGTTAAGGAACGGTCGATCGTTTTTTTTTTTTTTTTTTGTTTTTTTTTTAATGCCTTCTAACTTTATCTATGAAAAAGGGGAAAAAAAGATCTTTGGTGAATATTCCAATGTTCAATAATGATAGTTAAATAAATAAATAAAAATTTTTTTGATTTTGAATACATATTTTTGTACATATAAATAAATTAATTAAATTATAGGTGTCCAAAAGTTAAGGAACGGGAAAATTATTACTGAAAAAATAAATAATCTTTTCAGCGTTTAGTAAAAAGCCTCTTGTTTTCAATCACACTATGGCATCTAAGTGCGTTAAAAGTACTGACAGAACCAATCGTTCACATGTTATAGATGAGATATTATTCCAGAATTTTTTATACATTCCCATAAATCATCAAGATTTGGAAGGGGGTTCTGTAGTCTTATCACCAATAATTTTCCAAACATTTTCAATTGGATTCAAGTCGGGGCTCTGAGCTGGTCAATCCATAACGCAAATATTGGATTTATTTAGTTCTTCTGATATTTTTTTTTTTTTTTTTTTTTTTGCTTTATATGGCACGGTGCGTTGTCTTGCATAAAAATATCAGAAAGATTAGGAATCGCATGTTTTCTAATCAATTCTCTGTACATTCGGGTATTAACTTTTCCATGAATCCTCACAAAGGGGGCAGTTCCTTTTGAAAATATCATACCCATACCATTACACTGTCCCCTCCAATTTTACTGTACTTTTAACGCACTTAGGGGACAGTCTTTCTCCATTTTTTTCCCTTCTGACATGTGGTATTTTGCCTGGTCCGAAAAGATTGAATTTTAATTCATCACTAAAATTAACCTTTTCCCATTTTTTTTTTTTTTTCTTCCCAAAACAAATTTTTTCAGCGAATAACAATCTGGCCTTTTTATTGTTAATAGAAATTAAAGGCTTTGAGCTTGGACTTCTTGAAAATAATCCAACTTCGTTTAATCTTCGTGAGATCGTTTGTCGGGAAATTTTCTGTCCAGTTTTGGATGTAAAATCCCGGGATATCGAAACCGCAATTTTAAAACGATCAGAACGAGATGATCGAGTGATTGTTTTTCTATCCTCCCTCTTAGTTGTTATTCGGGGTCGGCCCGATTTTTTCTTTTCAGTCAATGATAAACCTTTTTTTTTATTTTCAATAACCCGAAAAACAACGCTTTTAGACCTTTTCAATATTTTAACAATCCCCCCCCCCCGACTTTTTTTCATCATAATAGGTCCTGGATATGACCTAAAACTATATCCGATGGTGAGGCCCCACCTTGCGGGCCTTGGGGAGTGTGGAGCCACCCTTTAATTGCCATTGCTCCCAGGTCTACTCTGACCCGGAGTGGTAGTACCTGTTAGGGTCCCAACTATGGGTTAAATAGAATCCAACTTAAAAAAAATATATACCCCATTAAAAATCGTTCCTCAAAACTAGATTCGGCATTAAATAACCTGATAAACAAACAACCAATCATCATAATGGTCACAAATAAGTTCTTTTTCTTGTATAGATAGCTTTTTTCGAATATTCGGAGTCGACATTTTGTTAAGTTGTTATTAAAATGGCTAAAATTTGTATTATTTTCCGCGTTCCTTAACTTTTGGACGCCTGCAATTTAATCAACTTTATTTATATGTAAAAAAAAAACTTGTATGTATTCAAAATAAAAAAAAAGTTATTTTTTTATTTAACTGCCATTATTAAACATTGGAAAATACACAAAATAATTTATTTTCCTTTTTCATAAATAAAGTTAGTAGCCATTCAAAAAAAAAAAAAAATGATCGACCGTTCCTTAACTTTTGGACGCTACTGTATATTTGAACACGTGTAAAAGTAATTTGTATGTGTTTGTGTCTTGTACAGTAAGGGGTGTTGCTTCTGTGTATCACTTGTGTTTTTGCTAGACTCCTGAGGAATTTCAGTTGGATGTACCTCCGAACTTAATGTGGTCCCAGACGAGTCTACCCTAAAGTGCTGTTCATTTTGATGGAGAGTTTTTTTACCCCGAAGAGGTCTGTGTAACACTATCGGCCGGTCAATGGCGTGACCGACCCACATGTTATATTAAATGTCCTGGAAATGGTACCAGACTGTAACATGATGGTCGGTCAATATAGTAGGGAGTATGAAGGTCTGTTGGTTCGACGTTTTTTTTTTGTCTAGGTGAAGATTAAAAACATACCTGGGATGTTGGGTGTGGCTCCTTCACTCAGGATTTCGTCTTTGCTCTGGTCTGGTGGCTCCCCTTGGCTGGCACCATCTCTACATTTAAGGCAGACATAACACGACACGACGCAATTGTAATATATATGAGAAATCTTAACTAGTTTATTTCTATACATATTTTACAATGTTTTAAAAAAGGACCAAAAGCAATTAATACTTAAACTGTTTATATTATTAGACTGAGCTAACTACCTAGATTGTCTTACTAGTGCTGATGGAGAGGGAGGCAGTACCCTCCCCCTTTCGTTTACAGAGAGGCAGAAAATGCGTGCTCGTCCCATGGCTGTCTGGAGCAAAAGAGGACGAAGGAAGTGTAAGTGCATCTTCTTTTTCTTGTATATCGCTGCGCGCACGACCAAATCACCTCCCCGCCATGGTGGGGGACCACAACGACCAGTGGTACTAACAAAAAATAGTACCACAGTCTGTACTATGTGACAAAACAAATGCATGAGACCGCTTGCCTGTCTCTCTATTAAAAACATGCACAGGGTGTACTATGTGAAATTTGGGCAGAGCTTTTGTATGCTGACCATGGTACATCTTCTGATTTTCTTGCCTCTGATACAATCATGTCATTATTATTCTCCTTGTTGGTGTTTTGGTTGATGGATTTGAGCGAGATATTCCCAGTTATCTCCCTTTGGTACAGAGGTGCACCTGGTGATGAAATAGTATGATCTAAGGGAGTTGTCTCCTAGCATAACAATATCACGTCCTGACCACTTGAGGCAGCTTTCTTGAATGCAGATTTCACACTGACCCATTCTGTTGCACCTTGTTTTACCAGATTGTTATATATTGAAGGGGACAAATTTAGAGAAACAAAGTAATTAGGGTTGAATATTATTATTATTATTATTAAAGGAGAATGCTGGAATCGAACATAGTTTTCAAAAGTTAAAATGAGTACATTATTATTTAGATGCGATTCTAGGAATGCAATGGAATTATCCATTGTAGTTAGAAATAACTATAAAAACAAAGTTAGGTCAGAGTAGGAATAATGGGACGATGAAATTAAGGAATTGTTCACATGAAAGTGAGACTAACCTGAGCTCTCGATATATGAGGGTTCGTTTGTGTCTAGCGTGCAAGGCAGTAATTGATCCGAGGGAAGAAACACTGCCATTATGGTTAGTCAGTTTTATGGGAAACGTGATCTCATAGCTACAAGGATTGGCGAGAGGTGAACTTGGCCGTATGCAAATTGGTTGGTGTTTATTGGCAGGTGATAGCGGGAGACCACTTGGCAGATGGCGTGTAGCGAATTACAAGGTGGTGTTGTTATTGAGAACAAAGATCAGTGGAGTTTTGAGGCGATTGTTTCTGTAACAAACTAACGAATTTGTGAGAAATGGGTTTCCTTCGGCTTCCTTTGCGGAAGCCCGGTCTTTAACGTATTGTTGTTTTCACCGGAAACTGTGTCCTTACCGAGAACTGAGAGTTTTCGTATCTAACATAAAGTGATTTCATCAAACTGTTCAGCACTCAATATGTTGAAACTAAATTGTTTTGAGCAACCTGTCTTGGAGGTGAGGAGTCTCTTTTCTAGAGGTGCCGGACTGACCTATCCCCTTCCTATTGTTTGTTCCTGATTTTACTTCAGAAAAGTCCTTTGTGTTTCCAGGATACATGTTGGAAGGATATGCAATGTGCAGGAGATGCACATGTTTGGTGGCATTCTGACGTCACAAAGAAATATAGTTCAATATATACAGTTAAGTTTGAGACTGTTCAGTCACAGTTCGGTTGGAGAGCGAGTTAGCCTAAGCTCCTTTAGGAATCAGAAGAAAGGAAAACAAGACAATGTAGCAATTTAGCCAGGCATCGGATTCTCATCACCAGCTGGAAAAATAAATGTCTTCAATTGTTATGTAAGCTTTTGTCTTCGTTTGCCATCAACCACAAGATAATGTTTGTCTTCTGTTATTATCTAATAATATAAATCTCACCTGCCTGTTTAAATGTATGTATGTATGTATGTTTGTATGTCTGCCTAAAACTTTCGACAGAGGCGACAGATTTTCACGAGATCGGTATCGTTTTGAAGCTCGACCCTTCGGACAAAAAATACCAAAATCTGGCTAAAAACATTAATTCCTTCGCTCTTTTTTTTACAGGGAGGGGTCGCTTTTTTCGCAGATATTTTCAAGTCATCCCCTCTTTTCATCCCAATTTCGAATCTCGCTAGATACAGCCACTCTGATGAGTTGTAGACGACGAAACACATGTCAGTGGATAATTACATTTTAAAAATAATATATATATACAGCTCCCTATGTGGGTACCAAATTGGTTAAAAGAGAAAATTATTCCCAACTCGCATTTAGATAAAAAATGCACTTTCGTAAATGATTGAATTCATTCAAAACATATCGTTAAAACCAAAACAAAATATCTTTTTCATAAGTTTTGGTTTCGGTTTCAATTCAAGCTACTGCACCAAAGTCACATGGATATTTTGTTTTGTTTTTTTTTAATCGCAACTTTATGATATATAAAAATCGATAGAACCTTAACTTTATAATAATATATACAAAATCTGCAAGAATTAAAATATCATATTTAAGCATATTTTATGACCGGGCTATGTTGGGTATCCCTGCTAGCTTAAATAAATACTTTTGCAGTCTTAACAAAAGAGCTACAATAATATCAGAGCGTCTCGATTTATGCTAAACATCCACAGAATGCCAACATCAATATATTACATATGAAAGAGTCTGCTGTGGAATTTCCATAGGTCCCGCTAGTTAACAATGTTTGATAGTATTTTTCTTGACAAAAAATATTTTAACTTTTAAACATTTTTTTTTTTTTTTTTTTCGGAATCTTATAAACAAACTGCATTCATTGAAAGGTTACCCAGCAAATTTTTGCAAAGTTTCAATTTTTGTGCTTTCTTATTTTAAGCAAACAAGATAAATTTACATCTTACTTTCATGTTATGATTTATAGATTAACCAGCATGGGTGCCCGGCGTTGCTCGGGTGTTTGGAAGTGTGTGTTGAGCAAAAAAAAAAAAAAGATAGTGGACAAGAAGGCTCGAACCCGTACCGCGAAGCAGGAAAATAACGTGATAAAAAAGACGTGACGTCTTTGCCGTTGCATCCATCGCCAAACCGGAAGTGGCGAAGGTTTAAATTAAGGCTAGTCAATCGAAAAGAGGGGATGACTTTCTGAAATATCGGCAAAAACAGCGATCCCTACTTGTAGAAAAGTGCCCAGTTGAGGGCGAAGGAATTAATGTTTTTAGCCAATTTTTCGATATTTGTTGTCCGTAGGGTGGAGCTTCAAAATGATACCAATCTCGTGAAAATCCGTTTCCTCTGTCGAAAGTAGGCATACATACATACATACATACATACAAAGAGACCGGTGACATTTATATTATAGATATTTTCCCAATAGTTTAAAAACAATAAATATATGTCATCCGTACCAGCAGTAGAAAATTAAGTTTAAAAATATTAGAAGAATCGTTCTTGGAATCAGAAATTTGACTAAGATTTTCTTCAATACAGATACTGATATCCCCAAAAGTTCTGACTTTTCTGATTTCCGATTCTGATCTATTGTCATAACACTAATATATATATTTCATATCTAAATCTCATTAAGCCAGTTTATTCTATATTTGGATTACTGATGAGAAGCATTTAGCTTCGAAATGCCATGGCCTTAAAGGTTTTTCTTAGTTTTTTTCCCTTAACTTTTCCTTATTGTCTTGATATAATAAAATTATAACTTTTATTCCTCATCTTTTATTTAATATATATACTAGCGGGGGGTACCCGGCGTTGCCCGGGTGTTTGGAGGTGTGTGTGTGTTTTTGGGTAAATGAAAAGAAAAATCGTTGGCCGGGTGTCCCGGGTGTTTGTTAAAAAAAAAAAAAAAAAAAAAAAGAAAAACGAAGCATGGCGCGCAGTTGGAAAATAATAAAGTGTGAAAAAAAAAAACGTGCGACGTTTAACGGCAGGTGCCCTTTTTGAGTTAATGACGTCAACTTTGAGTGTAGGACAGTGTTTTATTTACCGCGAGTCTGTTCGCTTTTTTTATACGAAAAAGCTTAATGCACATGCGGCGATCGAAAATTGTTGAATATTTATCTTTTCAAAGTCGGGCAAATTAAATAGACAGGCGACCCCGGTTGTTAACTTGTAGATATTATTATTTAGGCGCGATATAAAAAGTTTTAAGAAGTTGTGAGGTGACCGATCGGTTCTCGGGAAAAAAAAAAAGCCTTTCTTGGACATACGAAAACTCACACACAAACATTTTCGCTTTTATATTTATAGATTAAATGAAATATATATAGATATATATATATATATATATATATATATATATATATATATATATATATATATATATATATATATATATATACACACACACACACACGTTGTCCGATGAATTTACTTGCAGTTTGTTTTAATTTTCTTTTGAAAATAAATAATTCTGACCTGGACAAAGTATTTTATGAAAGAAATTGCATTTTATTCTTAAAAACCTGCTCTAACGATCCATACTCTAAAATGATGGACCAGAATCAAATATTGACTTTTGTAGAAAGAAATCTATCGACGCAAAAGATACGATGAAGAGACCGACTTTATTTTATATGGACTAAATAATCATCTACATTTTGTTGATAAAGAAAAGTTCGAAGTTAAAATGCAACGTGGTCACATGACGTTTTCTGAAGGCGACCAGTGTTGATATCCTGCCTTCCTACTGTGGTCGGGACGTGCTTCCAGAATGTGTTTCGTTATCTAAAAGCTGAGAAAACGATGACTAACGCATGTTCTGAATGATAACGAAGCGACGTTCCGTTTTTATTTTTATTTTAGTCTAAGACGGACCGAGATAAAAATAGATGATCGACGGTAATTAATGTTGACCAGCGTGTGTGTGAAAATCTTAGTTTTGTGGCAATGTTTTTTTTTGTTTCATTGTTTTTTGTTGCCCCTTTTTTTTTTTTTTTTTTTTTTGCAATACTTTAATACATTTTTTATTTGTATCATTATTTATCGGACTACTGTTCTCATTTTGAGTGAGTTTCATCACGCTTCGGTCGATAGAACCTCCGACCTTCTTCAGGTGTATCTTGTCGAACTCGGGAAGGTTTCTGTCGAACTCATGAATAACCAATCCTCATCTAAAAAAATTCAGAAACGTCATTTTTTTAGTTGTGTTGCAATGTTTTTTTTATTTTTTATTTTTTTTTTTTGCTGGTGTTACAATGTTTTTTTTTTGTTTTTTTTTTCGATTCTTTTTTAGTTGTGAAACAATGTTTTTCACTTTTTTGTAGTTTTGTTACAATGTTTTTAATTCTTTTTAGTTATGTTTTGTCAAGACTTTTAATTCCTTTTTTATTTGTGTTAGAATGTTTAAATACTTGAATACTTTTTTTAGTTATGTTACAATTTTTTTTTCAATACTTTTATTACCTTTTTTTAGTCGTATTGCAATGTTTGTTTTTTGTTCTTAATAATTCTTAATACTTTTTACGCAATCCTTTTATTTTTGTTCAATGCAAACGAAGCATTTTGCGACTAAACCATAAAGAGTTACTGAGACAGTGGCCAGGTATATGTGCAGAATAAGATAGTCGCATTCTTTTGAATTGAAAGCTATATTTCATTTTAGAAAAATTTCCGATGGATAGCTAATCTGTATAAGTCTTGAACAGTGAAAGTTTGCAGATGAAGAGCAAGATTCCTTTTCATGTGGGCACGAAAAATTGTGTGGAAATTCTAAAATATCCAGTACATTTTACTGAATTATTCTGGTTTCTGATTCGTTACTAGCAGAGCGTGGCTTCATCTGATGACTTGGTTCCTATCGCCAGTCCGCATACTCGGCCTTTTTGCTGAAATCTTTAGCTTAAATAAAGAATTTAATATCTCAAAGTGTAGTATCTGTTCCGGCAGATGCTGCACTTTGAGACCATTGCCCTTGTGACAATTGGTTGATGGTCCATGCAGGGGCAACCCTATATACCATTCCACCTTCCCCTCCTCCTTCACTCTACATAAAAACCGACTTTGTGTCATATTTTGCTTATGTGGAGAAGCAAATAAATACCTACCCTTCTCATCATTTTTAATATTGGAGTATGAGTCACCTTGTTGCTTCGGTGCTTGGAGACTTGGGTAGAATTCGTTTTTTACAATCAGTCCGACAGGTGATGGGTCATTTACGTGGCCCAGTACCTGTCGGACTGAGGTACGTCGCCAGGATAGTACCTAGGTTTGGCTTTCGGGTGGAATAAGTTTACTGCTTACTGCCTGAGGCGCCCCTACCAGGAAATGTCGACAGGGCTGTCCAAGCAATTTTTTGCTAGGTCAGAGTGCTCCTTCTTTAGGAGCACTAACTTGAACACCCCACCTTCTGACCTTTTTTTTTTTTTTTTTTTTTTTTACAATAGTCACCATTTGTCAAGGCCCGAAAGCCGTTCGGGGATAAGGGTTAATGAATGTAAGGTGGTGGTTTAGTAAGTGTTAATTGTGTACGCTGTGTAGAATTTAATTATTTAATTGAACGGTTCTACAAGAACTTGTTTACGTTAGACTTGAAGGCTACTATAATGTAGTCTATTGGGAAACAGGCCAGTGGAACTGTTCCATATGTGCGGGTAGTTCTAGGAAAGAAGCTATGTTCATGGAATCTGTGTTTAGATTTAGGCACAGGTAGAGAGTGGAGGATATTGTTGATAGTGATCGTACCTATTTACAATGCCTCCCCACGGAACAGAGTTAGACACCAGGGTCGTTTTTTTAACGTGGAGAAAAGGTACAAAAATAAAAATTGTCTCAGTCGTGAAGGATTTCTCCTCCACTGAAAGAGAACGAGAAATCGAAGTGCCGCATCTGAAGACCAGATACTACACTTTGATCTTGGCCAAAAGGCCAAGTTTGTAGCTAGTCGAGTGTTTTTGTTTTTTGTTTGCTCAAAACACACCTCCAAACACCCGGGCAATGCCAAGCACCCAGGCTAGTCTATAATATAAATCTTCCCTGTCTGTTTAAATGTATGTATGTATGTATGTATGCCTTAAACTTTCGACAGAAGGGGCGGATTTTCACAAGATTGGTATCGTTTTGAACCTCGACCCTTCAGACGACAAATATAAAAAAATTGGTTTAAAACATTAATTCCTTCACCCTCAACTGGGCACTTTTTTTTTTTTTACAAAGAGAGGTCGCTTTTTCTGCCGATATTTCCGAAAGTCATCCCCTCTTTTTGATTGACTAGCCTTAATTTAAACCTTCGCCACTTTCGATTTGGCGATGGGTGCAACACCAAAGACGTCACGATTTTTTTTTTTATATTCTTTTCCTCCTTCGCAATACGGGTTCGAGCTTCCCTGTCTACTACAACTTTTTTTTTATTATTTCTTTTTTTTCTTTTTTTTTTTTTTTTTGCTCAACACGCACCTCAAAACACCCGAGCAACGCCGGGCACCCAGGCTAGTAATGAAATAAAAGGTAAATAAAGTCTAATTTTCATTAAAGAAATAAAAGGCTGTTGCTTTTGTTTCTCAAACTAAAGTAACAATGAACACAAAAATAAAGAAAACATAGGTTTGTATTACTGTACACATAGATTCTAAAAAGTTGTCAAAAAACAAATATATAACAAATAAATATTATTAAAGGCAAGATAAGTTACTTTTCTACTTAACTGGATATATTTTTTGTGTTTTTATTCAATGTAACATGTTTATTCAGCTCGAAAAACATACAGTGTTTACCGATGTATTGGAAAATTCAAGATGGCGCCTGACTTAACACGGTAAGTTTGGGAAAAGGTGTTATAAATAAAAAAAAAATTAGACAAAATACTGTTAAAAATCTACCGAATATATGTCAACTTATGTCATGGTAACATATATTGAGCGAGTTTTTAACAGTATTTTGTCTAGTTTTTTATTTATAACACCTTTTTCCAAACTTACCGTGTTAAAGAGAGAGTCAAGCGCCATCTTGAATTTTCCAATACATCGGTAAACACTGTATGCTTTTCGAGCTGAATAAACTTGTTATATTGAATAAAAACACTAAAAACATATCCAGTTAGGTAGAACAATAACTTATCTTGCCTTTGATAACATTTATTTGTTATATATTTGCTTTTTGACAACTTTTTCGAATTTATGTGTACAGTAATACAAACCTGAAAACATATATAGGGGAAAATAAAAGAATTTAAAATTTACAATCAAATTCCGAAAACTGATTTTATGATTTTGCTGATCGGCTTTGTGATTAGTGGTAAAAATTACTTAACTGCTTAAAAAGTTATAATGCACCGAAATGGGATCAGTTTACATTATATTTATATTCACGACTGAACCCCCATTCTAAATTCTAAAATAACGTTTCAGTGTGCTCACACACAATCGCCTAAAAAAAAGTAGAATCTCATATGTTTTGAATATTTTAAATGTAAATGAAAGTTTATTTTAAAATTAACAAACTTCTCAATCTTAGCTCTTCCAAAGTTTTGATAAACTTGTGAGATTTTCATCAATAATTTCACTTGTGCAAAACCAAACAAAATATAAAGAAAACATGA
The DNA here is from genome assembly GCF_053919585.1 of Euprymna scolopes. Lineage (NCBI taxonomy): Eukaryota > Metazoa > Mollusca > Cephalopoda > Sepiida > Sepiolidae > Euprymna > Euprymna scolopes. The sequence continues at coordinate 18,048,989 of NC_136492.1, read as the reverse complement.
AATATTTCAAAGGATGTGATGATCATACAAAACCAGCACTAGAAAAGAAAATCCAAGCATTTTAAATCTTTGATATTAAAGTCCCAAGTCTCTAATAGACGCCCTGTGGCCATTTATCAAATAGGTGCAAAAAGCCTTTTAAAATCTGTGATATTGAATAGACAAGTGAATTCTAGAATATTTACTTTGCTTATAATAGAAACTAATGAAAACAAATTAAATTAGGTTTGGAGAGTCTGAGGATTTCCTTGTGCCCAAAAAAGTGCCATAAAATTTTAATTATTTCTAAAGACGCCGATAACAAACAACCCAATGTAACGCTGTGCCAACGAAATTTATCCTCCCCTCCGGCCCAGAGGATTTAAAATTTGTTATCATATGATAATTCTGGATATTTTGTTTCTTAAAAGCAGTTTTCTTTCGCCTTTCAGATTACCAATGAGGGAGTCATTACCCACAAGAAAATGTTATTCCAGGTTATTTTTCTCCAATTGTTTCATCTATAAATATAAAAGCGAAAATGTATGTATGTGTGTTCGCTTTTTCTGTGTGTCTACAAAAGGCTTCTTTCAGAGAAGCGGTCGGTCGGTTCACAACTTTTTAAAAAATTTTATATCACATAGAAATCGTAATATCTCACAGTTAACAACGAAGCTCGCCTGTCTATTTAATTTGCTCGATTTCGGGAAGATAAATATTCAACATTTGTCGCTCGCCGCATGTGGGTTAGTCTTTTTCCTATAACATCTTGGGGGTGGAAAAAAAAAGCGTTCAGCAGTAAATGAATACTATCTTGCAGTCAAACTCATTAAAACGGGCACCTGCTAAATCCAACTAATTAAATAAATTCAAACGTGTTTCTATTAGCATCTCGCGGTGGGGCAATGGTTAACATCGCACTTTTTTTTTTTTTTTCCACACTTTAATTTACAACTTTCTCTCAAGGGTTCGGGTTCGATCCTCATACTTACTTTTTTTTTTAACCCCCTCAAACACCTGGGCAACGCCGGGTACCCCTCGCTAGTGTATAAATATTTCTTAACTGTTTTTCTTAGAATTTATGACCAAATAGCATAAATTGTTTTATCTAATGAATCGACTAGCAAATTCTAGCTTTGCTACAATTATAATTTGCTAATTTCTTACTGCTCTCTGATGAGAAAAATAGCAAGAGTGGCATTCTTTGAAACTCCACGAAATAAGGATTTTGAAAATTGTTTTTGGAGTATTCTGTCGAATAATAAATTTAATTGTAAATTTTAATTTACAGTTTTAAATTCTTTTATTTTCCCCTATAATAAGCTCTACTTTCTATTGTGTCTGTATTGAGCTTTTTTATTTGTTTGGGATTAATTTATTAATATATAAATATTTATATTTATATTAAAGTGAAGTTTGCCTCTAATGATATCAGGTAAATACTTTTCCGATGGATTGGTTGTTTATATATATATATGGGGTTTAGAGATTCTAACGAGAGAAACAGATATATTTGAATGAGTGAGGTCAAATTAGTAGAATAATTTCAAAAAGTTATTTCAATATTTTGCAAAATGAAAACAAGTCTATAAAAAAAAAAACAGTTGTTGGTGACCCCACTCATTTAAATTTTATACATATATATATATATATATATATAATGAGAGAGAGAGAGAGAGAGAGAGAGAGAGAGACTAAAGTAGATAAAACTGTTTTTAGAACAGCTGTTAAAAAAGTTCTTGATGAGCCGTTCCCCTTAATTAATCCAATTTACCAAATTTACACTTCTAACGATTACTATGATATTGTCCCTTTGACTACTGTACACTCTTTAACTCTTATCCTCGAGTGGCCTCTGGGCCTTAATAAGTGGTGATTCATTTGTAAAAAAAAAAAAAAAAAAAAAAACTTATTAAAAATGCAAAATATTTTATTAAAAGAAGGAAGAAATATGATTCGATTTATTTATTTATTGTGGACTATTATCCTCATCTTTTTTAGATGCTGTTTCACGACGTTTCAGGCCAACTATTCCTCTGGCCTTCGTCTACCGAGAATGCAGTTAAGATTTGGAGTTCCTATCTCGTCGCAGTGACCACCTGATGGAGGTCAGAGGAATAGTTGGCCGAAACATCGTGAAACAACAATTAAAAAAAGATGAGGCTAATAATCCGCAGTAAATAAACCAATAAAATAATACTCATCTCAATAATGAATTCCAATTAAAACTAATGATTCGATTTCTTTTCCTTCTTTTAAAGTTGAAATATTTCTATATTTCAGACCGTAACAGGTCCATTTTCAGAGAGTGAAAGAGTTCTATTGCCTTTTTTCCCCCCTCCATGTGTTAAGTCCAAGGCGTGCTGCTGCTGTTAAAAATGCACAAACGAACTCTCTAGTGAGATTTTTTTTTTTTTTTTTCACTTAAAGGTATAGGAATTTGTATTAAAGCTCTTGGAAGCATATTAAGAATTTAAAAACGTTGAATAAATAGACAAAAACTGTTTTTTTTAGAACATGTTAATAACATACTTTGCATTTTTAACATCAAGAAGAGATTGAACATGAATCATATCCATATTTCATATCAAAACCGAAAGAATCTTACAAGCGAGACATAAGCTTGTTGACAAATTGAATCAAAAGTTATTGTTTTGAATAAAGTTTCAAAAACAGTTATTTATTTTCAAGATGAAATTTTGAAATCGTCAAAAACCTTTGCACTGACCTTATATATACTTGCAGGACCTGTGTGTCGACGTGGCCTAGTGGAATATAAAAGATTGATTTAACTGTAAAAAAGGAATTGCTTCTTCATTACAAGACAAATTTGATGTTTTGTTTATCGTGCCCAAGGAAAAATTACTATTAACAATTTTCATTCCAATTATTGTTTGAAATTATGTGCATTAATTATCAATATCTAATGATTTTACAATTTATTGTCGAAGGATAAAATCGTTTATTGCAAAATTAAAAAAAAAAAAAAAAATCTTTGAACCTATTCTTTAAAACTAATTTTCACCCCAAACCAGGCATATTGCCACTTGAACGCAGGGGGCTATTGTTTATAATTGTGTCAATCAGAGGATTGAGGAGAGGTGAGCAGCTAAATGTTTATTCACATTACATTTAAATTTCTGCATGTTAGTACAGTCAGGGAGGCAGGAAACAGGTAAGAAATTCCAAAGTTGAGCAGTCCAAGGGAAGAAATTATAAGAATGAAAGGCTTTCCGGCATCTAGAGACCTCAACAGTGAAGGGGTGGGACTTTGCTGCTTGTCGGGTTAGTCAGATTTTTGTCGAGGGGGGAGGGTGCAAGTGCTGCGAACTGATCGGAGTACATTTCAGTAACATAGTTGTAAAACAGGCGCAGGGATGTGATATTGCAGAACATTCCGTTTAGTCATGTGGTATTTTTAACAAAATGCCAATACGACCCATGACCATACCTCACCTTCTATCTGATTAGTCAGGGCTAACGGATGCTGTCCGGGAGACACATCTTGCTACAATTTTAGTAATCGATCATTTTATTTTTTAAGTTACCTGCATAATAACTTTTTGAGCTGTATTGAATTTGAGTATTTTCTAGTTTCATAATATTTTAAATTTGATATTCTGATTAAAATTAAGTTTTTTTTTCTTCTTAAGAATGTTGACTGAATAAGTCTAACCAAGGTTTTTATTTTTTTTAGTGAATTGTTTTCTTTCCAAACTCGTAAATCTTATTGTTAGCTCACTATTTGCAACTTTTTATATACTCCCTAGATTATAATATCTAAGATTTGTGAACATACCTCATATCTAGATTTATTTTGATCGATTTTTATAAAATTCACCTTATTCCATCCTCTCGTGTGTTTGTTTGTGTTTTTCGTATAAAAGCAAAACTAATCAAAAGCGAAGGCAGCTTCCCAACTTTTCTGCCAGGGACATCCAGAAAGTATCAGACAATTCATTTGGACACTCCCTTTTTGTGGGTTTTTCCCCAACATCGTGGGGAAACAAATGAAACGGCAAAAAGCTGAACTGGCCTTCAGCCAACCTTCATTTCTGCACCTGTGTGATCTCATTCACTTAGCAAGTCAATCTTTTGACCGACATCGATAAATTTGAACACTGTTCACTTCCTATGGCCTTGTAGCGTAGTGCTAACATGTCCCGTTTTCTTTCCCTTTGTTTTCCGCCTTCACGTCACAGGTCCCAGCCTGCCTGCCTCCTAACTTTTTTTTTTCTTTCACACCTCCAAACACCCAGACAATGCCGGGTACCACCGCTAGTATATTATAAAGTGTTTAAAAATAGTTATGCAAATAAGGCATACAAATACTTGTGCTTGCTTTCTACTATATATAGTCTTGTCAGTTTTTCAACCTTTAAACTATGAAAAAACAAATTTTTAGTCCTAAATCCTTCATTTGAAACTCCTTTGCTTGTAAATCAAGTAATCACTGTATTAGCTTGTGCCCAAGAATTTATATCAGTCTTAATGTTACTGCACGAATCATCAGTTGTTTACCATGAAAACAATTGTTTCAAGGTGAGGTATATATTGCACTTTTAAATTCAAGGATATTTTATTTCTCCAAATTTAACAGACGAACCAACCCTAGCCCTAACATATCGCATTTTGACCCAAATGTCTGATTTGTTATCAGGAAGGTTAATTAAAATCCCTTAAGAATACAATTTCAGGATAAACAAATCATTAATGAATTCATTGGTTTTATCAGCAAGAAAAAAATAAAAATAAAACAATAAGCTTAAATTTAGGACTTTCGTCTATTGTTTCAATTAACTGTAATTGCCGGAGAAAAGAGATCAGTATACCTCTCCTCCTGCCCCCCTCTCTCTTCCAGTTCAAGTGGTCACGCTTTCCTATTCATGTACAACAATACCTTGAGATAGGTACTTAATTCAGTCAATGACCACTGACTTATCTTGAAAAAAAAAAAACGTATCTTAAAATAATTATTCCCATTTAAATTAAAAGAAACAGAAATAATCCATTCCAAAGGTAAGAAATTTACCCAAAACAATCACTAACCCTAACCCTAACCCTAACCCAAAACTTAAATTACATTCCACAATCACTAAAGAAAGATAAATACCACCGTAACGACACAGAAATTTGTATATAATAACAAATGTTAATAAAAACAATAAGAAAAAAAATAGTTGTACTCACCGCCTAGGTAAGTGCTAGCATAAAGGTTGCCTACAAAGAGGGAGAGAAGCAAAGCTATCATGCAATCGCGCTCACACAAAACTAACTAAAAAAAGGGCAAGATTATACACAATTAAATCCGTTGAATAACTTACTAAATGCTTAATATTTAAGTCTTAATGTAACAGAAAGGATTAATAAAAAATAAAATTATAATCAACTTATGGAGACAGGGATGAGCGGCTAATGAAGGTGAGCTAGGAGGAGGCGGGGAGAGAGGGTTCAGATACACACACACTTTTTTTTTCTTTCTAGCTTTGCATTTTTATTTAACCATTATCTCGGTGTATAAAGCAACCATCAGATAAGACGAGGTACAAAATTGGAGCAAATTTTAATAAATTTATCATATATCGGTTGTATAAGACGACTTCTAAATCACAAAACCATGTTTGTTTAGCCTAGACTAGAAATTGCAGCACCCGGTATCTTATGAAATATTGGTTTTTAAAGATGATTTTTTTTAACTTTAAAGGTCGTCTTATACACCAAAATATACGGTATTTTTTTAATTTATTTTTTTTTTTTCATCAAATGGTTTCAAAAATTATATCTTGGTGTAAAAAGCGATATAATGTATCGTCGTATTTTTACAAAATCGTATTTCAAGGTATTACTGCATAATACAAACCTATTTTTATCTTCCAAACCAGAGAAAAATCTGGAACATCTGTTTTGAACACAAATTCCTTTTGATGAAACCATGTGCAATCTATTTGATTTCGCTGAGATTTTTTTTTTTCATTTATATCAATTCATTTAATGATAGCGCTTATGCAGAGAAAGTACCGTGCTAAAGTCAAACTTTCATAGGCGTTTTCCGAAGCCAATGAAATTCGAGTAAGCCGACAAAAAAATTCAATATATTTGTTGACAACTTTATGAAACCATTGCCGACAAAAACAAAATACCTTGTAAGGTGAAAGTACAGAATAGTTACAAAATAACCTCCCCCTCCCCATGTTGGGTTCTAAATAATAACGTTATTTCAACACAGTACCTTCTCTACATAAGTACCGGAAAAATTCCGTTAAACAAAAAAACTTTCATCTCTTAGTTTTTGATCGTTTTTTTTTTTTGTCTCATTTCCAATAATATTAAACTGAAAAACAAAATGACATTTACTGTTATACATATAAGTCCTCGCGCAAAAGCGCAGGACACAAAATGTTTTAAATAATAATAATAGAATAACAATAACAAAGTCTTTCGCTAGCGAGGACTACTATTGAGCGCAACCAGTTATGCACCCCTTTTGTAATTTTCATCTCTATTTTTTTCGTTATCTACTGAATATTTTTGATGAAACCTATATGAAATATGTTCCTTATTAAATTGTAAAGATTTTCTATTCTGAAAGAAGTTTTAAAAAAATGAATCTAAAAAAGTTATTTTAAAGTTTGTTTAAAAAATTCAGATTTTCTTATTATTCAGACATGTATGACAAAGAGAGAGTTGCAAAAATGAGTTGTGGGGCGAGGAGAATTACAAACTGAAACAGAGAGAATATTCAGACCTGTAATAATACAAAGAGGGGGTTGCAAAAAAATGAGTTGTGGTGTGAGGAGAAATACAATCTGAAATAGAGAGTAGGAGAGTTTTTATAAATACATACAAAATCACATTCATCTTTTTTAAAATCCAAATTAATAAATTAAATAAAATATAATCTTAAAAAGATAGGATACAAGTTAGAAAAGCATTTCATCCAAGGCATGAAAATTGTTAAACAAAATGTTTTTACTATAGGCTTTAAAAATAAAGGTACAAGATTCAATTTGAAATTTACTTATCTTCAAAGTGTACTTTTATAAATTTTACAAAGTAAGATATTAAATTTGCATACCTTACTTTGTAAAATGTATAAAAGTGCACTTTGAAGATAAATAAATTTCAAATTGAATCCTGTACCTTTATTTTAAAGCATATAGTAAAAACATTCTGTTTAACAATTTTCCTGCCTTGGATGAAATGCTTTTCTAACTTGTGTGTATATATATATATATATATATATTTGTATTGTTAAAAACATTTAAATAAATATTCATTCTTTTAAAATTATCATAGGTTGGAATAAGTGTCACCCTTAAGAAAACAACACTACAGCTTTATTTTAAAACATTAATTGAAAAAAATCAATTTAGGTAACTTGATTATGTAGTAGAGTGAACATCTATTCAATATAGCCGCCTTCAGCCTCAGTCACCACCTTGATACGGATACAGAACTAGGAGCATGCTTTTTCCATATGCGCTGCAGGAGGTCGGTGGATGGCGGCATACATGGGAGGTTATGTTGGTGATGTTCTCAACATATGACCAAACGAAGTAGTTCAGCAAGTTCAGGTTGGAGAGAGGGGGGGGGGCAATGAAAGAAGGGTACGAAGTCGTAGCATTTGTTCTAAAGCCATGCCTGGGTCTCTTTAGACTTGTGGGCCAGTTCTGAGTCCTGCAGCCATACCCAGGGTTTACCAGCGGCCACCTGATTCCAGCAGGGGGGTCACCAAATTTTTCAGCATATCCACGTACACTTTGGTGTTGACTTTCAAGCTAACTTTGAAGAAGTGAGGTGGCCCTCACTTGAAACCACACCAACAAAAACCATAACCATGGCCGAAAACTTTGTTATTCGTGGCAATCCAGCGATGCATTTGAAGGGTGCTGGCAATGGTCCTATTGTCATAACTTGGATCGGTAGAGAGCATGAGTTGTACAGTGGCGCATCTCTGAACTTGCTCGATAAATACTGTGTCACTTTCAGACATGATATAAGGTTCCTATCGCTCTTGGGATTTGTACACAACTGGCCAACTGGTAGATAGTCTGCAACAAAAAAAGAAAACCGGTTTTCATCAAATGGAAATGGAATCATGTTGTCTTTTCTAGAGCGACAATTTTATCGTTTTAATCTGTGTATATACCTATTTACTATGCCTCCCCACGGGACAGAGTTAGACACCAGGGTCGTTTTTTAACGTGGAGAAAAGGTACAAAAATAAAAATTGTCTCAGGCGTGAAGGATTTCTCCTCCACCGAAAGAGAACAAGAAATAGAAGTGCAGCATCTGAAGAACAGATGGTATTTATTTGCTCCCCCACCGAGCAAATTAGGCACAAGGCCGATTTTTAATGTGAGGAGTGAAGGGAGGGGGAAGGGAAAAAGGGGACCAGCTCCCGAGAGGTGGGAAATGGGAGCTGGTTAAAGGTCAAGCATGTGGGGTTGCCCCCACATCTGGTCTTTGCTAGTCATAGCTTGCAGTATCTGCTGGAACAGATGGTATTTATTTGCTCCCCCACCGAGCAAATTAGGCACAAGGCCGATTTTTAATGTGAGGAGTGAAGGGGAAATGGGGACCAACTCCCCGGGGAGTAGGGGAGCTGGATAGTGACAATTGGTATGAAGGGTTGCCCCTACATTGACCAAGGTCTTATATGTGGGGTCGCCCCCACATATGGTCTTTGCTTGCAGTATCTGCTGGAACAGATACTACACTTTGATCTTGTCCCGAAGGCCAAGTAATCTGTGTATATAATGCCACTGCAAATGCAAACTATTATTCCCTATCTGGAGTACTCCTATTTTTTTTTTTTTTTTTTTAAATTGTTTTTGGATTAAGTTTTCTACCTGAAACTGATACAATAGAAGTGTGCCTTTCTGATTTTGTTTTATTTTTTAACTTTTTTATTCTTTTTTGTATTTAGTTATTTTCTCGTCTTAATTACATCATTTTATTTTCTACTCCCCCTTCTTTTTATACCCCATTTTTTCCTGTCCCCTATGTCTCTATCTTTATCTCCTATGTTTCATCCTTGCAGCAAAATGTAGTAGGCAAAAATCAGGAACAAAGATAGGAAATAGTCAGTTTCGCCCTGCACCGCCCACCTCTAGAAGAGAGGGATTTCTTGGCCGTAATGACCGTAGAGAAAGGAGACAGAAAAAAGGCAGAAGAAAACTTGCTTCTCACAGATTCATGGTTTGTCACAAAGACCAATCCAACCGCCAGAACCACCTACACACAATCTGCAGGACACTACCTGACTGCTTCCCAGCGTCCTGCCTTTATATATTTGCATAATCGTGCAAGAGCACACGCGATTCTGCTAGAATTGCATGAGGTCAACGCCAATAAAAACCCATGGACACAATCTTGGAATTCTCTTCCACTCGGCTTACAACACAACAGACGTATCCGAGATAAGCTCTTTATTTCCCCCCCCCCCCCCCATTTCAGTCATTGCCAATTCTGCTACAATCCTCTATTGCTTTTTTTTTTTTTTTCTTAGCACATTTTCATTTTATTAAATACTTCCGGTACCGAATCCCCACTGCCACATTAAATACCCCATCTTCCTTCGTCTTAGGAAATATTTCTAATGATCTCATTTCCCTTCCCTTACTTCTTCCCCCCCCCTCGGACTTTACGATTTATAACCTTGAATGTATTTAAAAATCGGTGTTTTTTTTCTTGCCTTTATACTTGTGTAATGCCGTTTTTTTGTTTTTTTTTCTCTCCTCTTCTGATGAGAAACATTTATCTTTGAAATACCATGGCCTAAACATGTTTCCCTGCTTCATTTCCCTTTCACTTATTGTAATCACCCTCATTAACATGATAATGTAATAAAGTTCTAATGTAATCTTAATTATCTCCCTTTCTTTTCTTATAAATTGTTCCTCTTACTCACGTAGAGCTTTCTCTAACCAGACAGGTTAGCCCTTAATTTTAAAAAAAATCTATTTTTCCAAGTTAACTTCATTTCTATATTTATATATAAAGTAGTAGCATTTGTGTCTGTATGTACAACTCTCCTACAACCCACACCACTGAACCGATCATGACCAAATTTCATATAATGATTGTCTCCGACTTAGGAAAAATGCACACCATATTTCAAGGTCAAAGGTTAGTCATATTTATTGTGGCTCTTCATAAACTCCCCCACCTAGGGATGGAGCACTTGGTTTACAATTCTCTCTTGGGTCAATCTTAGGGTTTTTAAATTATTGACGATCTGATCAGCTGGTTTGGCAATTTGATCGCTCCGATTGATCACTCGAATCTGCCTAAGGCACTTGACATCAAACAAATCTAATTTTTTTCTTTTGAAATATCAAGTACATCTATATATATATAAAAGCGAAAATGTATGTGTGTATGTGTGTTCGCTTTTTGTGTGTCTACAAAAGGCTTTTTTCAGAGAAGCGGTCGGTCGCCTAACAACTTTTTAAAACTTTTTATATCACATGCAAATCGTAATATCTCAGAGTTAACAATGGAGCTCGCCTGTCTATTTAATTTGCTTGACTTCGGGAAGATAAATATTCAACAGTTTTCGCTCGCCACATGTGCGTTAGGCCTTTTCCTATAATAAAAGCGACACTAATTGTCTAGGTATTTTTCCGGTCTCGATCGCCGGAAATGTCCGAAAGCAATGAGCTTTGATCAATGTGGAAATATTATTTCCTTATATCAGAAGACAATTGTTATTCAATTTGGACAAGTGGAGCTGTTTCCCCCTACCCCAAACATCTTGGGGGGGGGGGGAGCGTTCCCCGCACTAAATGAAATGCTACCCCGCAGTCAAAAGTTGACCTCATTAAGTCATTAAAACGTGCACCTGCTAATTTAAGTAATTAAATAAATTCAAACTTGTTTCCGTTAACATCTCGCGGTGGCCCAATGGTTAACGTCGCACTCTTTTTTTTTTTTTTTTTTTTCACACTTTAATTTACAACTTTGCCTCAAGGGTTCGGGTTCGATCCTCATACTTACCTACCAAAACATTTTTTAAGCACCCCCCCCCCCGAGTTTTGATTTACCCAAAACCACATACACCTTCAAACACCCGGGCAACGCCAGGTACCCCTCGCTAATTTTAATTATATTTCAGGAAATACTTTCAGTCATTACGTGTATACTAGCCTGGGTGCCTGGCGGAAAAAAGTGGTAGTAGGCAGGCAGGCTCAAACCTTTGACACAAATGTGGAAAATAAAGTGAAAGAAAATCTGACATCTTACCGCGACTTCATGAGGCGACCAGAAGTTTGGAATCTTAAAATTAGCCAAAGTCAATCCAACCGATACAATAACTTGCAGAAATGGCTTGCAAAAAATCGACCCATCCTTCTAGAAAACTGCCCAGTTGATGGTGAAGGAATTAATGCTTTTGGCCAATTTTTTTATATTTGTCGTCCAAGACATCGAGCTTCAAAATGATACCAATCTCGTGAAAATCCGTCACCTCTGTCAAAAGTTTTAGGCAGACATACATTTAAAGACAGGTGAAATTTATTTAATAGAAAACTAAATATAGCCCACATTGCCCACCTAGCAGTGGAGATACGAGGTGCCTTCAATCAATTTCCAGACTTTTTTTCCTATGGGCACTTTTATTGACAGTACATGAATGAAACTCTACTCCCCTTTGAAGTAATCTCCTCCGGCTGCAATGATAGTTTTCATTATCTAAATTGCTTGTTTTGAAATGTAACATTTAGTAATTTATCCCCACCCCCTCGTCTTTTCATCACTTGCATTACTGTTAAGTGACGAAACAATTGTACAGGGTGACTCAAAAAAACAAAAGCTAAATCGAGGCCATCTAGAACATATGCTGTAGAACGGAGAAAAAAAAGGCCAAAGACCCTAGTGTTCTGATGTGAGGTTTTGAATATAATAAACTAGTTATGATAATCATTCGGACTAGTTATGACCAAAGTTTAATTTCATTTGGATAAAACACTAAGAAACGGGGCCTAATTAGAGTTGAGGCCCGTTTTTTTTTTTTTTTGGAGTCACCCTGTATATATCAGGTTGGAAAAAAGTAATGTTTTTTTTTTTTGTCCAATACATTTATTTTATCTGAAGAATTCATATTACTGCATTTTTTACAATAATTTCCCTCATTTTTTATGACTTTTGTCCAATGATCAACTAGTTTTTTCATGTCTTTGTTTTTCTCTGAAAAACAAATTCAGGTCATTTTTTAGTTGGTCATCACTAGGACAACAGCATATTCGCTTATCATTGTTTGTACTCTCGAGTATATATCCAACATAGTTAGACACAATCAACCAAGGATCACATCACTCTACATGAAAACATAAGATATCAATGGATATATACCTGAGAATCAAAACAAGGAAAAGAATATGCTGTTGTCATAGCCCTATTCATCATTTTCATAAATTTTATTAAGTGATTCTGCAATGACTGGAAAAGATGGTAGTCGAATGGAGCAATACCAGATGAATAAGGCAGAGGAAGCAAAACTTTCCAATTGAAACTCATGACTTTTTTTGAGTGACTCTTGCTGTGTGAGGTCTAGCATTATCATGCCGAAGCACTACACTCTTCCAATTGAGTAATGCTGGGCGTTTTTTTTTCGATAGAGCAGTTCTTAGATCATCCATCTGCAAACAATATTTTAGTGCGATTGTTTCATTACTTTAGTATCTCATAATGAATTAGTCCTTTCATATCCCACTGTAAAGAAAGCTTAACCTTCTTTGGGTGTAGTCCTTGCTTTCGAAAAGCCTGTGGACTTTGGTTTTCATTTAACCATTGTCATATTTTACCATGTCGTGTTTTACCATTGTCATATTTTACCATTGCCGTTTGCGTTGCGTATTCTTGTAAAGAATGTATTCTTCATCTCCAGTCACAATTCTTTGCAAAAATGGTTCTCAATGATTCCTAGAAAATAAGATAAGTAAACAATTTTTGATTTTGTTGAGCGTCGGTCAAATCACAGGAAACCCAGTGTCCAAGTTTCAAAATTTTTCCGAACTCGTGAAGGCATGAAATGATTGTGGTATGGGTTGTATTGAATTGTTGATCTAATTCTTTGCTGGTTAATTTTGGATTACCCCCCCCCCCCATTCGTCTTTAATGGCATCTTCATCAAATGATTTTGGCGTTTCCACATGTTGCCGATCTGACAGATCACCAGAAGGAAATTTTGCAAACCACTGTTGACATTTTTGATCATTCAGAACATTCATCCCATAGACAGTTCCAATATTCCGTGTAACTTCTGCAGCTGAATTTCCTTTTTTGAATTCATAGAGCATGTCTCAGATGTTCCTCACTAATATCAATATTTTTGATGGTTGAAACAGTTAAACTTAATATTTTCCCACTAATTATTATATCTGAAAGGCAAAACAAGAGATTAAGACACCAATTTAACCTTGCTTGGGTGTAGTCCTTGCTTTGAAATAGGCTGTGGACTTTGGTTCCGGTTTAACCATTGTCTTTTGTGTTGGAGATTCTTGTTAAGAACTCAGTTTTAATCTTTAGTTACAATTCTTTGCAAAAATGGTTCCCAACCATTCCTTGTAGAAAATTATTTCCACTATTTTATTTTGTCCTTTCTTTCTCCCTTTTCTTCTCCTTTTCTATGTCATGTGATTCTGTTCTTGATGGTTGAAACAGTTAAACTTAATATTTTCCCACTAATTATTATATCTGAAAGGCAAAACAAGAGATTAAGACACCAATTTATCAAAAAAAAAAAAAAAAAAAAAAAAAAAGTCTAGAACTGTGTACAAGTTAGGAGTCAGCAAAATGATGAAGTTAAAAAAAAAAAAAAAAAAAATTTATTTGTGTGTGTGTGAATTTGTTTCTATGAACTCCTAAACGGTTGGGCTGATTTTTTTTTTTTTTTAAATTTTATGCAAATGTACTTTACATACATGCCTCGCAGTGTTTTGGGGTGAGTTTTGTATCGGAATTTCTTTTGATAAACATCGATAATCAAAAAAATCCAATGAGAAAAAGAACAGGCTATTTTGACTAAAATTAACACCTTATGCAGCCTAACATCATAAGTGCATTTGAGAAATTTTATGACCACACAAGCAGAAGGCCCAGCATAAAAAAATCAACAGTAAGTTCTTTGATATGACAAGGGTGCATTTGAAATGAATGATTCCGTTTAGAGCACAATTGAAGTAAGATTCTTGATTTTTGCATTTTAAACTTTAATTTAAGCCATTATAAAATTATTTTATAAAATCAAAACTGGTGCTACCAGATCAGGCTGTCTTTTGGCTTCCTGAGACGAAATGCACCTACATCGATGTTCTGTTTTTGTTTTCTATCCTCTTTTGTAAAACTTAAATATGTTCTGCAAAAACAGCTACCTTCCCCCTTTTTTACCGCCACTTCCTTACTTCACCCTGTTGGTGGGGCTTTAGAATATACCGCCCCCCCCCCTGCAGAGAGTAAAAGTCCCTCAATGGGGCCACCTGTTTGGTGTGGATAGCGACCTGTGACACCTTGGAACGGAATCCTGGTGGTTGAGGGTTGCGGAGGATAGAAATGATTTCCTTCCCTTCCCAACATACCACTTTGGCCCTTACCTCGGCTAGACGGCGGTTGGAGAGGCCCGCTCCAAACAATCGGCTGGTCACGCCTAGCCCTAAATCAGACAAACCTAAGAAAATATTCTCGTGCTCTACACATTAGACAATAAACTGATTTAGTAAGCAGTAGCTGAAGGGTCAATCAACTGGCTGAGTACGGATGAAACATGGCTGGAAAACCAACATTCCTTCCAAAAATAAGGCTCTTGGAGGGGATGAACGAAACACAGGTGCTGGAATCCAATAGTAAGAGTATACTTCTGCTGTATCCCTGTTGTGTTGGGGTGAATGAGTTTCCTCCCCAAAACACTTCCTACATAGGGCTCAGAGGCGGGTGGGGAGCAGCAGAAGTGAAAAATAACCAAAAATAGAAATGGAAAAAAAGAAAAAGCCTCCCAAAAGATATCACGTGGAAATATCAGATATTTCCAGTTCAGAGGAAGAACTACAAAATCAAAACTTTCCAAGATTTATTATCCTGGAAGCTGAAGATGACAACCCCCTGACAAGACTGTCCCCATTCTTGATACAGAAAGAAATCGCTGCAAGAATATTACCCAAAGCAGTTAACAATTTAAGGAATGGAACAATTCCAGTAGAAATGAATTAAAAAAAAAAAAAAAAAAAAAAGAGAGATGCCAATATCCTTCTAAAAATGGGAAAATTCTATAATAAAAAGATCAAAACATATCTCCATGGTAAAATGAATTCATCAAAGGGCGTTATAAGAAGCAAAGAACTATCATACTGCTCAACTGATGAAATAAAAACCGAACTAAAATCCCAAGGATTAACAGACATAAAAAGAATATCCATTAAAAAAAAATGGAAACATAATTTTAACTAACACATATATCATAACGTTTAACACACTAAATGCCCCAAAAGAAATAAAAATTGGTTATGCAATTGTAAAAGTTGAACTATTTATACCAAACCCCCTTAGATGTCAAAAATGTCAAAAATTCGGACACCATGAGGATGTATGCTACAATCAACATGTATGTGGCAAATGTAACCAAAGAAACCCAGACCACAATTCAAACGAGTGTACAAACAAATTCAAATGTGCAAACTGCCGTGAGGACCACCCAGCCTATGCAAGGAACTGTGACATATGGAAAAAGAAATTGTAACAGTAAAACAAAAACAAAATATATCATTCCCCGAAGCAAGGAAAATTGTAGACAGATATATGACTGAGAAAAGTTATGCACAAATTACCAAAAAATAAATTACAGAAAAAAAAAAGATAAATACGCGATATACTTGTTGAAAAATTAAAACTTGAACCAAACGACTGGCAAATATTCATAACTGAAATAAAAACAATAATTACAGATACCACAAAAACGAACACATACTCTGAAATAAACCAAAGAAAAGAAAAAAAAGAAAAAAAAAAAAAAAAAAAAAGCAACACCAAATCAAACAAATAGAATCTGCACAAATCCCTAGCACATCAGAATCAAAGAATTATCAACACAAGAAAGGATTAACAAAAAAGAGAACGAAACAAAGCAAGAACTAAAACCCTTCTACAGAACATCACGATCAAAAACAAATAAAAGTTTGCGATCCAAAGATAAAGACAAACAAAAAAACACTATGCCTCCAGGACTTGAAAGCCAGGAAGTCATGGAGATCGAGGAATCCAACAAACTAAAACAAGAGAAAGAAAATATAAACCATGGCTAACAAAATCATACGGATGGAACATAAGAGGATTAAAAATTGATATCGAAGAAATACAAATACTCATCAACAATTATCCAACAAAGCCACCGGTGGATCATCAATACTGATAAAGAAAACATTCCACACAGCAAAGTGAACTTAAAAACAAATATGCAAGCTGTTGCAATAACTGCAACACTACACAAAACAGTAACCCTGTGTTCACTCTATATACCACCAAACGAAACAATAAACGAAACAGAATTAAACAATATAATCAAACAACTACCTAAACAATCTTTACTGCTGTGAGACTTCAATAATCACAATGCATGGTGGGGCAGTAAAAAAAAAAAAAAGAAACAAAATAATAAATAATGCCTGAATAAAATAAACAAATGGGCTGTATAAAACGGATTTACGTTCTCAGAGGAAAAAATTAAATGCATCCATTTCTGCAAACTACGAAAATTCCACCGTGACCCCAACCTGAAACTGGATAACAAGAACATCTCACTCATCGACCAACATAAATATTTAGGTATTATATTCGATAAAAAATTGACTTTTATACCACATATAAAATATTTAAAAACAAAATGCCAAAAGACAATGCAATTGATCAAAGTCCTAGCACACACCGATTGGGATGCAAACAAAGTCACATTATTGAAACTATACCAAACTTTAATTATATCTAAAATGGATTATGGATGCTTCATATATGGAGCAGCAGGGAAGTCCTACATAAAAGAACTAAATACAATTCATAGAACCGCTCCAGTAGAAAGCCTCTATATAGAGGCGCATGAGCCTCCACTGATAGTAAGACGACAGAAGTTAGCACGACAATATTACTTAAAGCTTGCATCATGGCCATCAAATCCAGCATACCAATGTACCCTCCATCCACAATACACACACCTCTTCAACAGGAAAGAAAATATCATCAAACCCTATAGCCTCGGTATAAAGAACCTCCTCACAGAAGTCCAAATAGACATAACAAAAATACATAAATATACCAAATCAAAAACTCCACCCTGGATGATCAAAAACCACACAAAATATTAAAATTAAATAAATATCGCAAAACGAAAACCCACCCATCAATCTTCCATGAAGAACTCCTTACCATCCAGAATACATACAAAGAATATACACGAATCTACACTGACGGATCAAAAGATGGAGACAAAGTAGGATGCGCAGCCATCCACAAAAAAATAAAACTAAAGAAAAGACTCCTAAACGAATCTTCTATTTTCAGCGCAGAAGCAACAGCCATAGATTTGGCACTAAATATAATAACCAACGACGACCATCAAAAATATCTCATACTTACAGACTCACTTTCGATACTCATATCACTTAAAAAAAAAAAAAAAAAAAAAAAAAAAAAAAAAAAAAAAAAATTATCTTTTGCTGGATACCAAGCCATATCGGTATCTATATGAATGAACAAGCAGATAAAGCAACAAAGGAATCCCTGCAACAAAACCACACAAGTGGAAAAATCCGCCATACAGACCTAAAGACTAAAATAAAACATATTTGAAGAGAAAATGGCAAGAAAACTGGAGCTCATGTACAGAAAATAAATTATTCCAAATAACACCAAATATTGGAACGAGAGACACCAAAAAGTTAACAAGAAAATAGGTAGTAATGACCAGACAGCTAATAGGTCACACATCTACTAAAAGGGGAGGAGACACCTATCTGTATAACGTGTCAAGAACCCTACACAGTATACCATATATTGACGGAATGCATTGACATTGAACAAACCCGAACAAAGTATTACCAAGAAAACAATCTAACAACAATATTAAATAAGATCGATCCCCAAAAAATTATCAATTTTCTGAAAAAGATCAAAATATACACTAAAATATAAGATCCCCCCCACCCAAAAAAAAACATTAAGACGAACAAACCAATATATAACACATCATAACTAACGTTTCGCCATTAAATGAACCCAAAGTGGTTGATATGCCGTAAAACAAAAACATATAAAATCAAAAGTAAGTTCTCTACAGTGCAATGTAGACTACAATGTATTATGGACTTTGGGCTGAGATATATATATATATATATATATATATGTGTGTATATATAAAACGTTACAACTTTTTTTGTACCTTTGTATATTGTAATACAGATCCAGACGATCAAACTACACCACAAAATATTTTCTAAACTCTTTAAAAATGCTTTAAGAGATATATATATATCCACATGTGACCTTGTCTGTGTGCAGAAGATCTCTATCAAATTACTATTATTTTTTTATGCTACAAACTTGAATACGAGATTCAGACCCGTGGAGCAAATTCAATTTTTTTTTTTTTTTTTTTTTTTTTTTTTAGCTGGTAAAAAATACCTGCTTTAAGGGGGTCAAAACTGAAACACTGGCAGGGTAACCCAGACTGAAAGTGCTCCTCTATGCATGCACAATGGTAAAAAATAACACTGGAATTTGGTTTTGATTCTAGCTGATAGCACTTAAGTCATTTTTTTTTTTTAAATCACTATATTAGGTACAATATAATAATCAATAGAGTATTAGCTCTGTAATAATAAATACAAACTCTGCATAAATTAAATATCATATGTAAGTGTATTTTATGATTGGGCAATGACAGCTGTCATTGCCTAATCATAAATAAATGACAACCGGGTTTGTTTTATAATCCAGAGGTACGAAAACGTTGTCAAAAACAAAATATATAACAAATAAATGTTATGAAAGCAAGAAAAGTAACTTATCTTGCCTAACTCAAAAAGTTTTTAGTGTTTTTATTTAATGTAAGATGTTTATTTGGTTCGAAAAACAAGTTATATTGAGCGCTACTGGTGAACAAGTAAAAATGACTGTCTTTGAAGTCTCAATAATCACTTAAAAATAAAAAATTAAAAATGGAGCTAGAAAACAACTCGTTTGGGTGATCATCAGATGGCTAAGAAAACAATAACATTTAAACTGAAATGAATATTTGAATATGCATAGAAGAGCACTTTCAATTGACTTATACTTACAAAGTTCCAATTTTTATCACATTTTCAAACTTGTTCCGCAAATTCAAATCCCTTACATATCAAGTTTTAAGCCTGTAGATCAAAAATTGACAGGAGCTTAGAAGAGACCGTTTCTCAGACAGACACGGTCATATATATATATATATATATATATATATATATACTAGCCTGGGTGCCCAACATTGCCTGGGTGTTTGGAAGTTTGTGTTGAGCAAAAAAGGTGGCAGGCAGGCTCGAACCCGTGCCGCGAAGGCAGAAAGGAAAGTGAAAGAAAATCTGACATCTTAGCCGACGTCTCCTTGACGCAACCAGAAGTCAAAAGCGTTGAAAATAACCAAAGTCAATCCAACGATGATGATGACTTGCTAAAATGTCAACGAAAAAAAAAAAAAAAAAAAGACCCCCCCCCCTCCTTGTACACAACGGCTGAGTTTAGGGTGAAGGAATTAATTTTTGGCCAATTTTCAATATTTGTCGTCCAGGACGTTGAGCTTCAAAACGATACCCATCTTATGAAAATCTGTTGCCTCTGAAAGTTTTAGCGAGACATACATTTAAACAGACAGGTGATTATATATATATATATATATATATATATATATCTTGGGATGATTAATCGAAAAAAAAAAAATCAGAAGATTGGGGGGGGGGTATCAGAATCAGAAAAATTTGTATCGATTTTCCGATTCTTTTGTCCTTTTTCTATTTGATTTTGTTTAAAACAAAATCTTCCATTGCTGGTAATAATGATAAAATAAATATTTATTGATTTTAAAATACCAGTGAAGCTAAAATCGATAGATCACTCTCCACAAATGTATTTTGACGTTTAGGAAAATATCTGCATATTTAACGTGTTTTTTACAAAACTCGGGAAATAACTTTATAGTTAAATAAAGACAGATTCATAAAGAATTGGAATCAGTAATGTAGCACGGAATCAGGAAAAATATTAGAATTGTCCCATCACTAATGTGCGTGTGTTTTTATATATATGATTAGCAAGCCGCCAGCTGTAAAGTACACATAAATATTATATTTTAATTCATACAGAAACTGAGACTGCAGGTATTTTCTTAAAAAAAAAAGAAGACCTGAAGACCATATGGCCAGCTTGGTATGATCTTTAGTGTTTTCAAACCTACTTTTTTTTTTTTTTTTTTTTACATAAGGAATCTGTCATGTGAACGATTCCCGCATGCGCATTCATGAAATAGTTGACAATAACTCTTATACTTGAGTGGCCTCCGGGCCTTGATCAACGGTGACTCCTATGTGTAAAAAAAAAAAAAAAAAAAAGGTTTCAATCCTGTAAATCCAAAATTTGTTGAGTATATAGGTTGAGAATTGTCTTCGCACACATTCTGGAAAATCTGTTCTGCTACTTTTTTTTTTTTTTTTTTTTTTTTACTCATATCATGTTTAATGTTTGTGCAAAATTTCAAAAAATTCCAAGGCGTAGTTATTGAGAAAAGTGCGAACAAAGGTGAATTTACAGGTCCACCCTCCTTTTGTCGGAGGACCAAAAATTTCAGATTGATTCATGTTAAAGTAATTTTTTTTTTCATTTTGCTCAAGAAAAAAAAAAAAAAAAAAAATCAAAAGCAAATCGTATGATTACACAATTGTTGGTTTCACTGTTTGTCCACAGTAATCCATATCCATGTGCCCCCCCCCCACTGAAATAAGAATAATAAAAAAAAAATAAATAAAAAAAACTTCAAAATAAAAATTGCTTATTTTCATCATTAAACACTAAAAAAAAAGATAAAAACAATTATTTTTAAAATCTTTTTTTACTGCCAAATTAATTTTTTTTTTCTGTTAATTTTATTTGATGATGAATGAGATGAAAAAATCTTTTACAAATAGTCTTTTTTTTTTTTTTAAACTCTTCCTTCTTATTTTACAAATCCACATTCAGTAATAAAATTCTGAACCATCAATGGGAAGAGATGCACTTGAAACAAGCAATTCCATGTTTTAATCACCTATTTCAAGATGGGCAAAATAAAATGAGAGAAAGAAATGGATATATTATATATATATATATATATATATATGAAATAGAGAGGTAGATAAAGGAGAGAAAAAAAATGGAAAGAAAAGGGAGAACTTCTACCACCACCACTGAAATTATCATCTAAAATATTAAGGGGGGGGCCTGCTGTCACTTGATAAATATCCCATGCCTCACCTGAATATACATTACCTCAATCTTTAATAATCGGAAAATAGACTTTATATATAAAGATTACTCATCCATGAAGGAGTACCAACACGTAAAAAAAGGTTTTGCAATACTTATGTTTTCTTACAAAATTTGAAATCAAGATATAATAAGCTTGGCATCTAGATTCATTATTCTAATTGATAAAAATCCATTACATGATTTGATTCTCGGAAATGTCTAGAATTTAAGGCTTAAAGGGTCTTAATACAAAGAAATCTTCCTTAATTTGTGTATCAAATTTAATACAAATCTTGGTTATAAAAAGCTAACGTACTTCCTAATTTCCGGTGTAGCGCTATTATTGGTTTAAGTAAATAAGTCTGAACGATCTGGAACAATGGAGGCAGAGAATAAATTGGACATTTTTAAAGATTACATAAATATAAACAGAGACAAGCGGTATCGCATTCAGAAGAGGGGGCATTGGTGGAACCAATAAATTGGCACAGCTCTTTCTGAATCACATCCAAAACTCAGCATAAATATGACAAGAGTACTCCATACAAGTCCTGATAGTTGATTTGTTAAGACAGAATAGTTTCAGGTGTGAGAAAGTGTTTTGAACAATAGAAATAACTAGGGCTATGACATCAGCATTTTCTTTCTTATTGCTTTGAATCTCTAGTGTGTTTGTTTATTTAACCAGCATATCAATCTTCTTTGGGTTATTTAATGCTGTATACAAGATTTCAAATTTTGACGATTTTCGCTGGGTATATTCGGGCAATGTTTTTGGTATAGTTTGTTATTTGATGGTATTCATATTTTATATAAAGATTTGTTCTTTTTAAGAAATTTAGAATGGTTTTAGGATTTTCTTTATCAAAGAGTTCTTTTAAGCCTTGTAGTAGTGTTGGCGAATTTGTGTAGGTCAAAACACTCAAGCAAAAAGTGTTTCACTGTATGAGGTTCGTGACATGGTATATATTTGAGAGGTTCTTCACTTTTTAGTATATGGGGGGTGAGTTATGTATGTGTGCCCTATCCAAATACATGATAAGACTACTTCTTTACGTGAACTCTCGAGTGTGTATCCGTTGATATCTTATATGCTTTTATATAGTGATGTGGTTCTCGGTTGATTAACTGTGTCTAACTGTGAGGGATATATACTAGAGAGTCAAAACAATAAGAATATATTGTCATAGACCTAGAAATAACCAACTTTACGAGATACAGAAAAAGCAATGAATTTAATGTATCAACTCAAAGATTTGATGAGAAAAAAAGTCTTGAAGTTTCAGAATGAACTTCAAGAGAATAGAGCTATCTATATTACATTGCCAATAACAGAAGAAAATTGTCTTGTTAGAAGCAAAGTTTGATTTGTCTGTTTAAAGATTATCTGTGTCTGACCGATAATTTCAGTGCTTATAAAATCAGTAGTTTTTAAAAATTATATAGATTTTTTTTTTTAGACTATCCGTTCATTTTTTTTTGTAAATTTTTAAAAATTATCCTTTATTCTATCTTAGCCAAATGCAGTCACTAATCAAGATTTCAAAAAACTTTGAAACTTTTTACTTTTCTAGCAATCGAATGGCGATTATATATCCATTGTATTTTGACTAAATTATTTCAAATTATAAAGTAAATTTGTATATACCTCCAAGAAGCAAAGTGTATTTATTTGTGGATATATAACACCCACAAACGGGTTTTATTTATTTTTTATTTTGAAAACTCAGTTTTATTCAACCAATGCACAAACTTGCAGGTTCAAATACAAAACCTTCCGTCATCACCGATTTCGAATGCCCAATAGCTTCATTGTGTCCGGTGAATCGCCAGCTGATATAATGTAGGAACAATTTCACTAATCCATTTCAGTAGAAAATTCAATTCCACTGAGTGAAGGATCTTGCATACTAGTTTTTATAGCAATGATATTCAAAATGTTCATTCAGTCTTTAAAAAAAAAAAAAAAAAAAAAAAAAAAAAAAGCTATAAACAATTGCTATACAAGCCTGACACATCACACAAAGCAACAGTAAACAATTCTGTGCAAAGATTGTTAACTGTAAAACCCTTCAAGAAAGTCCTGGGAATTGTGCAGACTTTGACAAGTAAATGCATCTTATGCTTTTAGTTTGGATTTCTTTGTTTTTAATAAAACTGCTTTATTTTATTTATTTATTTTTTTTTTTACATCACTATAGTTCATTGTCAAGGGAAATAACTTTCTATAAAGATCGCCCTTCATATTAACGCTTTTCGTTTTCCATTTATAAGTGATATTTTCTGCTCTTTTTAGACCCCTTTTCACAAAGAGATGTTGCTAGTCCTTATTTACTCTGTGCAAAATTTAAAAAAAAAAAAATTCGGAGTGGCTATTGAGAAAAGTATGAACAAACAAACCGACATGATTTTGGGGGTAATTTTACCCCTATAATGCCCCCCACCCTCCTGCAAAAGCGCAAACAAATGGACGGGAGAGAATTACTAGGTCCAATCCCTCCTTTGTTGGGGGGACCAAAAAAATCAGCTAGATCAATCAACCAGCTGCCGATCCCCCTGCCCCATCTTTTTATTATATTGAAGCTGTTGTAAAAGCTGGTACAAGGACATGAAAGATTTCAGCACTTGCAGAAACCCAAGACAGGTACGTTAAGACATGGAAAGAAACTATCAGGCAAGACCATAAACAGAAGCAAATGGGCACCGCCAATGCCTACAATTGTGATTATTGAAGATTTAGCATAAAGACAGTCAGACAGCGTTGAACCTTTGGTTGACGAGAACAGAAAAACCCAGCCAATGAGTGAGTGAAGTTTTTAGAAATAGAAACGGCCATGTTTTGAGAATTCATTAAATAAAAATTTGTGCGTAGAGGAGGGTATCTCTATTGTATTAGGTTGCTGTAAAAATAGTTTTTTTTTTGACATTAAAAACAATATTTTTGCACCAATCTAATATATAAAAAAAAGGGATTGCATTTGTCTATTTGGTTAAAACTCAAAAACTACCAAACTTACAACCCTAATATTCTGATTCACTATGATCCTAAGCCAGTTGTAGTAAAAGAAAAACGAAATTCATTTGATTGGAGATCACAAGGTAGTGATGATTGGAGTTGGCAAATTAAATTATTTATTTCTTATTGATCGTAGAGAAAAACAAAAGCTAGACCAATCAACCGGCTGCCGATTATTCCCATCCCGTTCCTATGAAAGCAGATGTAAAAATTTATGCAAGACATACAAGAGGTTTTCAGTAAATGTAACTACAAAAGAGTTATATGTTATGCACACCGTTTTTTTTGTTTTTTTTTCTTAATTATTTTCTTAAACAAAATTTTGAATAATTCCAGATAACTCTGCTAGACATGTTAGTTTATAAAATGGTCTGGCCCATATTAGTAAAAAAATATTGCTTGCTGATAAACACCCTTGATCTCGAAGGGATTTAAAGAAAAAAAAAAAAGTCAGCCAATCTAATTCAAAGATATTAGGTTGGTGCAAAAATAATGCTTTTTTGAAGTTTAACTTCAAGTCAAAAAACGACATTTTTGCACCAACCTAATAATTTTATATAAAAAGAAAATTTACAAAACAAAAGGATTTTATGTTAAAATCTCATCAGTTAACTTAATTATAAAAAAAGGTTTTACATTTTTTTTTTTTTTTTTTTTTTTTTAAATCTGCCAAATTTATCTCCATGATTTTTATTTTGTTGTTGACTTATGGCCAGCAAGCAACATTGACTAATAGAAGGGCATTCATAATTCAGTGGTGGTGGAAACTGGATAAAAAAGCTGTACAGTAAATAAAAATAGAGTGATCCTTTCAAAGGGGCACATTTGAAGGAGGGCACAAGGCAAATAAGGGGGGGGGGCAAAGATATTTTTTTAAAAGTCAATACACGGGATCAAAAAATTTCCCTTCTCCTTTGCCTTTAAAATGTATACCACGTATACTACACTGGCTGAGTTTAAAATTTATTTTACTTTGTTGAACTTAATGTGCAAACAAAGCTTTTCTGCAATGTGGTAATCTGTCTGTGTGTCCTCAATTTGTTCATCTCTATGGCAATTTCCAAAAGCTGCCGTGCATCCATCTGAACCCAATACTGATAAAAACAGAAGCCATATGTGTGTGTGAGTGTGTGTGTATATATATATATATATATATATATACACATTGATAGTAGTAGTTACATTTATAAGGGAAGTGTTCATTATTGATGAGAGCATATATAGAGATACATTTGAAGATTGTCAACAGTTTAAACAGTGTATCTTGACCGGCATTTTCTCATCTGGTCCTCACAAGAAAAAAATAAAAAATAAATAAAAAACTGCTAAAAACTACATCTAAGAATTATATATAGATTATACAGAAGATCAGGAAAACATTTTGTGCTTCTATATTGAACGAACGATATTCGAAATACTGAATTTCAAGTAAAAGCAAATAGTAGATACATAATTATGTTGCAAATAGTAACATATCCTAAAATTATGAAAAACGATAAGATAGAAAAATAATGAAAAACTGTCCGAAATTTGGAATTACAATATTCACGTGATGTAAGCAACAAAACTTAATTATCTCCCCTGCCAACTAGCCTCTAAGTGAAATATAGTGATTTTGCTCGATTTCTTTTTTCATGAATAGTTATTTTTCTACCTTATCGTTTTTCATAATTCTTGGATATGTTACTATTTGCAACATAATTACAGAGGTACCATTTGTTTTACTTGACATTCAACATTTAGGTCCAGACATAAATAAACATTGAAGAGAATCTGGTAAAAGAGGCTTATTATAGGTTTCCTTTGTTTAGGATTTGAAACTGACAATACCAGTATTGTTTTGATTTTCTGCAATACGTATTTAATGCTTTTTTTTTTTTTTTCTTTCTTTTTAAACTTCACGCCAGTGCTCAATTATTTATGTCCAACTAACATATATATATAATATATAGATATATAATAATTTCCTATGTATGCACATATTATATGGTAATAATATATAATGTATTGTATGTGGGTATATACATATTTATTTCACTGCTCAGTATTTGGTCAGAGTTTAGTAGTCCTAGTATAAAAATATCTATGCTAAGCAAGCTACACAGAAACGTTCATTGTAGTATTCAGCTTGATTTTCTGCTAAAATAAACCAAACGTTTGTGTGTAGATTACTTGTCAGATATTCTCATACTATGAATTTATATACATATATTTTAATTATTTATTCGAGGGTAAACAGTTACATATGGTCGAATAAATAATTAAAAAATATTTTGCTCTTATTATTGAGCACTAACAACCTTATTGTATTCATTAGTTCCGACTTTTGAACATCTCAAACCTGAACACACACACACATACATATATAGTGTGTGATCCACAATAAGATTTAACCCTAACCCCACTCATAATAAAGGTGTTTTAATAAACTATTAAAAATGCTATTTAAAGTAAATCAGTATTTTTTTAAACAAAAAAAAAAAACTCAAAAATTATACAAAACAAAAGAAAAACAAAACAAAAAATATTAAATGTAAACTAAGTAATCTAAAAAAAAAAAAAAAAAATTTATTTTTCATATGTGATAGAGACCTTTATATATCAATGTTGCCAGATCACAGAAATAGAATAGATTGATGGGTTTGTGTGCTCCCCACCCCCCTTTTTCATCAAGGGGTTAGGTGACTGAAGGAGGCACTGTGATGACAGACGCAGCAAACAGCAGCAATGACAGCAGAGAAAGTGGCAGCAGCAGCAGCCAGTCATCCGAAAATCGAACAACCAGAATTAAAAAAAAAAATTAAAAAAAAAAAAAAGAGGAAAAAGCGACAATTCAGCTTCACTTTCGCCCGCTGCTGCTGCTGCTGCTCCCTGGACCAGTGCCACCAACTACAGAGCTACGTAATTTGTCGACAATGTTGCACAGCTTCAAGACAGGACCAAGTTTCAGACCCAAATATTTCAGCATCATATCACTGCTCAGCAGGAGGAGAGCTTTGCCATCAATCTCCTAAAAGAAATAAGAAAAATTCAAGTCATTTTCTTTTGACAATATATAATTTTGACTGGATAATCTATTAAATAACCAAGGCAGTTGTCTTTATGTATGACCAGCTAAAATTCTAAAACTTCAAAACAAACACCCACAAAGTTGCTATTTTCTTATTGGTAATGGCTTAGAAGAATAAAATCTAAAATTTAGAAAAAAAAAAAAGTATTTATATAAAATATACAGTGCTGACATAACATTTAGAGACCCATTCTTAGCATTAGGAGAGGGGGTCTTTTCTTTAAACTATTCTATACTTTCACCTAACAATGTAATAAAGATACCATAAAAATTTAATTTAATTTGAAAATCCTATCTAAAAAAAAAAAAAAAATTGCATGATCTACGTTCTGCATATAAAATTCATTTGTTGTCATTAAACTGGCACACATTTTGAGAGGCAAGGGGTCTGTTTTCCAGCCATTTGATTTAACTAAAGGAAAGTATAGTGCTCTTGCAGAATTGGACCCGGATCCTCAGGATTTTCCGTCAATTATGGTTAGAGCTCAACCGGCAATCACCGGATTAAGCTGAGCGAAGTAACAGACAAATTTCAAAAACAAACCAGAAAAGACAATAAAAATAAAAGCCTACGGTAAATTTACTGAACATATAATTTCTTTTTTCAAGAAAAGTTGCATTTTGCATTGTTTACTTGCATTATTTTTTGCAATTTTTTTTTTCTTTCAAGAAAAGAAAAAAAAAAATTTTTTTTTTATCTTAACAGTAAATTGTTAGGTGAAAGTATTTTTTTTTGCAAGAAAAGTTACATTTTAGGGTTTTTTTTTGTTGTTTTTTTTGTTTTTTAAATTGGCAATAAACCAAAAGTCGATTTAGCATTTCAACATTTGAACAATGCTCGGCTTAATCCAGTGATTACTGGTTGAGCCCAAAAAATAATTGAGAGAAAATCCTGCAGGAGTGCCGGAAATTTTTTTTTCAAGAGTTATTTCCCTTAGATCAACACATTTCTTAAATCTATAAAAGAGATGAATGGGTGGAGAAGACACGATTAGGCGTGGTGATGGGTAGAAATTTTAATAAAAATTTTACACTAATAGTTTGGCTGGTTAATAGATAAAAAAGGAAGTTTGATGGTAATTTAAAGGTTTCTTCAGTCCTTGAAGATGACCGCAATACACATGTGCAAAATCCAAGGGAGGTAATTCATCAAAAGTAAGTAAGATTAATACAGCTGTCATATGAGACCCACGTTGAGAAGCTCTGCAAGCAGCTAGCGATGCATAGGTCTGCTCTCAACTCTGGCAAACAGCTCAACAAGGCATGTAGGACAATTGCCGGTTACCTGAAATCAAGCCATCTGTTTACAGGTTGTTCGGAATCATTCTTCCACAGATTCATGGAGAGGTGACAGTGAAAGCAAAGCAATGACAATCGTTATCCCCTATATGGAAATCAAAAGGTGCTGCAACGCCTACAATTTCGCAAGAGCTTCATCACTATCACAAGCCTGAGACGGACAACACCAGCAGCCTTCCATGTGCGTCTGTTGAAGACGACAACAAGGTTCTGGAAGATTCTGAACCGGACCCGAGTGAAGGTCACTGAAACACTGGATAACATGCATAAGTTGGGATATGTACAGGACACTCTGAATCCCTGTGGCGCCATCTACAGATTGAGCGAAACGCTATGATGAATACCATTTTCTTTGTACCAGGTCAGCACAAAAGTTTTTGCCAGTTTGTAGAAATGGCATTTTAAACGATCGTAGTTTATTTTATGCATATTAAACGTATCACAACGATTAATTTATAACCTTTTTTCAGATTATTAAAGTAACATTCATATTTTTTCTGCAATATTCTCGCCCATGTTCACCCAAAAATTACCTCTAGTTAACAGACAGAAAGTCATCTCCCATGATGATAATGCTCTACTCACACAGCACTACTGACCATATGTCTCCTATGAGAATTTGGTTCAGAAATCCTTCCCCACCCTACATATTCTCCTGGCCTAACTCCCTTGAATTATCACTTATTTCCAGAATTACAAAACCATTTAGATGGCCTTAGGTTAACATCACAAGAAGACTGAACAAGAGTTCAGTTTATATTTGACATCAAAACCCAAAATAATTTCACAAGGGAGGCATTTATAAGCACATTGACAGATGGAATGAAGTTAGAGTCAACGTCATTATTGTTATATGAATAAAGATTTTCAAAAATATACAAGACGAAATTTTAAATTGGCAAAAACTTTTGTACCAACCTGATATATGCAAACAAGAAAATTACAACTGGTAGTTTTCAAATATCAATGTGGAAAAAACTTCTGTTGCGATGAGCAACTTACATTTCTAATTTGTCATTTGCTTAAAATCGAGACAATTATTTTCTTGATTTCACAGCATTGGAGGGAGGGAAGGATAGAAAGAGTTTCATTCCTAGTAATGTAAATTGACATAAATTTGGATGCTTGTTCATAACTCTCCCCATGAAAAAATAAAAATCTTTGATATGCATACATGAAATATCATACACCAAAAATCATGTAAATTGATGAACTTTTATCTTTAAGCAAATTTGAGAATTTTTCTCGCCTTGTCCTGCCCTACCCATGTTAAAATGGCTGTCTAAAATCTTTTAAAAGTTTTAATTTTAAATTATTTCCCTCGTCTTGCAAAAAAAAAAAAAAAAAAGTGTTCAGAGATTAATATTTGTCGTTTAGCCATAAAATTTGATTTTCATTTTTTTTTTTTTTTAATAAAACTACTATATCGAATTAGGTGATTTTTGGTGTACAACGTTTTCTTTTCATCACACGTATATGCAGATTTTGGGTTTGTATTACTGTACACATAGATTCGAAAAAGTTGTCAAAAAACAAATATAGAACAAATAAATGTTATCAAAGGCAAGATAAGTTACTTTTCTACCTAACTGGATATATTTTTTGTGTTTTTATTCAGTGTAACATGTTTATTCAGCTCGAAAAACATGCAGTGTTTACCGATGTATTGGAAAATTCAAAATGGCAGCCGACTCTCTCTCGGAGAGGGTACGTTCGGGAAAAGGTATTATAAATAATAAACTAGACAAAATACTGTTAGAAATTCGCTCAATATATGTTACCGTGACATAAGTTGATATATATTCGGTTGTTTTCTAACAGTATTTTGTCTAGTTTATTATTTATAATACCTTTTCCCGAACGTACCCTCTCCGAGAGAGAGTCGGCTGCCATTTTGAATTTTCCAATACATCGGTAAACACTGCATGTTTTTCGAGCTGAATAAACATGTTACACTGAATAAAAACACAAAAAATATATCCAGTTAGGTAGAAAAGTAACTTATCTTGCCTTTGATAACATTTATTTGTTCTATATTTGTTTTTTGACAACTTTTTCGAATCTATGTGTACAGTAATACAAACCCCAGATTTTTAATTTTATTTTTTTTTTTTCATGGTTGCGTGTGGTGGTCTTTGCTTCATAAATATTCCTAATATAATAACACCTTTCTTATTAGGTTGAGTACATCAAACTAACAAAGGAAAGGCAAACAAAGTACACTAAGTCTTACTGAAACAATAAGAGTTATTCCCCTTATCCGATTTTTTATTTTCAGTTTAATATTCTTGTAAATTAAATTGTAACAAAGATTCACAATCATTTTTTTTTTTTATATCAGCAAATGACATTTTTATTTCTGCTGTACACGTTTCGCAACCCATAACGAAAAATTGTTTTTATAGGTGGCTTTTTTTTTTTCTTTTTTTTTTACATAGGCATCACCGCTTATCAAGGCCAAGAGCCCACTCGAGAATAAGGGTTAAAGAGTGTACAGTAGTCAATTGGACAATATAGTAATCATTAGTAAGGGAAATTTGGTAAATTTGCTAACTTAAGTGGAACGGCTCATCAAAAACTTGTTTACGTTAAACTTGAAGACAACCATATTGTAGTCAGCAGGAAAACAGAAGACAGTTCCACAGGCGTGCAGTTCTAAGAAAGAAGCTTTGTTCATGGAATCTATGTTTAGGTTTAGGCACAGATAAAGAGTGGGGGGAATTATTGATAGTGTTTTCAACTAGACAAGTGTTTCTTGTGAAAGTTTGGCAAGGGAGGACCGATTGAAGCTTAGTCAAGCACTTGCCATGAAAATAACAATGAAGCAAAGACAAACTCACAACATCTCTTCTGTGAGAAAGAGGTTGCAGAGAAGAGAAAAGGACATCTCCTACGAGGCTACGAAGTCTATTTTGAACTCTATCAAGGCAGGATAAGTCCTTTCTAGCAGCTCTTGCCCAGATGTGGCAACAGTACTCCATCCTTGGATGTACCTGGCTCTTACTGGATCGATAGAAGGATCCCACCATTTTTCTAGTGGCCTTGGCAATGGATTTGATGTATATGTTCCATTTCAGATCAGGAGTAAAGGTCAAGCCCAGAAGCTTGTCAAAACATGAGGCCTCCCCAAGACGAGAGCCATTTATTTCAATTGATACCAGAAGGAGATCAGAGTGTTGATAAAAGCTTGGTTTTAGATGCATTAAAAGTAACCAGCCACTTCTTTCCCCATTATACCACATGCTCAAGATCAGAGGAGAGAGAATCAGAGAGAACTTGGTCGTTTACTGTCTTAGATATGCTACCATAGATGGTAGTGTCATCAGCATAAATGTCTACGAATGATGTAAGGATGTGATTTGGAAGATCACAACTGTTTTAAAACAAATTAAAAAAAAAAAAAACAGGCACACTATTCCAAAACAAAAAGGTAAAGTTAAGATTAGAATGGCATATCAAAAACAAAAAATTCACTTTAAAGATAATGATCAAAGATCCACCCCCACCCACTCCCAAAGCATCTAACAATGTTAGATCCTCAAGCCAGATTGTCTTTTTTTAAATTCAAAACTGGAGAGGACTTCATAGACATTATTGAATTGCTAGATACAAAATGATCATCTTTGAAATGATTGTCCCTGAAGAGCAGCTTATGAAATAAAACTAAATACAATATTTTTCATTATGTAATGGAGCGCTTATATGCATGTTAGAAAATAAAGAAAGTCAACGTTGAAGAAAATGGACGTGTAAATGTGAAGGCGAGAAATGGCTGGCTGCAGCCGTAGGAAGGAGAGTTGCTCACCAAGCAAGATGGATAGATGGCAGCGAGAGCCCTTTTCTTAAGTGATGCCGAAAGTAAAAGTAATAAATAAATTTGTTTTTTTGTTTTGTTTTTTTTTTTGTGTTTTTTTAATTCAATTTTCACCCCAAACAAGGCACAGTGCCACTTTGAAGTAGGGGGCTACTATCGGGGACATAATTTGCAGGGGCATTATGAAGGGAGATGAGTAGAAAGATGTCTGTTCACATTACACTTGAACTTCTGCATGTCAGTACAGTTGGGAAAGCAGAACCCCAGAAAGGAAGTTCCAAAGACTTGCAATTCTGGGGAAGAAACTATTGGAGTAAAAGGCTTTCTTACACCTAGGGATCTCTAAAGGGGTGGGACTTGGTTGCTTGTCGGGGGGGGGGGGGGGTAGTCACATTGAGGAGATACAAGTACTTGCAGTTCTTCACCATTAAAGTATTTGTAGAACAGGCAGAGGGATGCAACATTTCGTCGACTCGCATTTTTATTTATTTCCAGTTTTATTTTTATGAATCACTAAAGTAAAGCATGACGGCCATGTTACAATTATAGGTTGTGAAATGTGCATATGGCGGAAAGAAAAAAAATATATAAACATGAATTAAAAAAATAAATAAATATAAAATGATTGTGGACCAATTCTTTCTTTAGTCATCGGGATGCAACTAACCAATATGCATCTTATTATAAATTTTCCTAATGTCTGTTTGTATGTGTGAGATGCGGTTTATCTCAGCCTACAGGCAACCCACCCAAGCAAGTAAGGTACCGAAATGAAGCTTATGACCCAGCAGATGTTTTAGTGATATTTATATCCATGTTTGGTGTATGGAAATGCAAAAAAAAATAACGATTTACTAAACAACGTTTTATTTACTGGATATTTTTCCAGTACAAGGACTCAAGTTTGCCCAGCTGAGCAAACTTGGGTTCTTGTATTAAAAAAAAAAAAAAAAAAAATGCATGTCTAACTTGTACCTATCCCATGTTGCTCAGGATGCAGTGAAGCTGCCTTAGCTTTTAACTTTTTATTACTACGCTGCTTCCCAAATGAGTATAACAAGATCTTTTTTAAGTCCAGTGTTCAATTGCAAGCCCGTCCACTTCGATTTTTACCAATTTAGCGCATCGTTCAATTCTATCAAAAAGTGTTGTTCATCACCAACTAACAGTCTCACCAATCTTTATCCTTGAGTGGCCATTGCACCTCGATAAGCAATTAATCATTACCATATAATAAAATAATTTGTTTACACTTTAAGCTTATGGTAGATAACCATTAAATTGAAAGCAAGTTCTCCCCCTTGGTGATGAGTTAAGAAAATCTTTGGTTCCTCTTGTTATAATAGTGAAATTCAAAATATTGAATTTTATGTAAAAACCAATGATATCTATTTAATTGTCATGTCACACTAATGAACATATCCAAAAATTATGAAAAACGATAAAGCAGAAAATTAATAATTAATGAAAACAGTTTTCAAAAACAATTAGCTAAAATTAAGTTTTGGTAAATTGGCCAAAGATTTTCAGTTTTCAGAAAATATTTACCTCCATTTTGTTAGGATTACTTTTTTCATTTATAATTAATTTTTATCTTATTTTTTGTAATTTTTGAAGATGTTCATTACTGTGACATGACAAATCAATATCATTGGTTTCACTTAAAATTCAATATTTCAATTTTCACTAAAATAACAACAAAAAAAAAAATTTTTTATAAGATTATAAACAAGTGAAACTGAACTAATCAGAAGCAAAATTTGATTTGTCAGCTTGAATGCTATTTGGGTCAGTCTTCGAAAAATTTGTTTAAAAAAAAATCATTTTCACCAAATCATTGTAGATCAATAAATTTTACAAACTTAAGTGAATGTTCGAAAAGGTTTAGAGGTTAAATAAACTATTTAGCCATAGAAACAAAAAAATGAGGAAAATAGAGCAAAAGATGAAACTCACATGTTTCCGGAACGATTCTGTGTGGGATTTTAAAGCTGGATCAGTATCACAAATGTGGTTGATTACATCATCAATTGACCAAACTGAAGGGTCACCGGATGGTTTGTGTGGTCTGTGGTCCGATGTCGTAGAACTGGCTGCAACAGAAAAAAAATCTAAAAGTCTTAATTTTCTCGAAACAATGTAAAAGTCTGAATGTAAAAAATAAGACTCAATCAGGATTTTGTTTGTAACGTGACTCCCAAAAGATAGGAAATCTACAGAAAGCCATTGTTTGTAACGTGACTCCCAAAAGATAGGAAATCTACAGAAAGCCATTGTTTGTAACGTGACTCCCAAAAGATAGGAAATCTACAGAAAGCCATTGGTCAACCAGCCTTTAACTGATTTACACTGAGGAATGAATGGACTAAGGCCATTAGGTTTCAGCAAACACCAGTTATTGAAATCGGGAGAAATCTTACGACGAAACTATTAGAACTGAGCAGCAAGCTAGTGGCCGAACTGCTTGAATGAGCAAAATATGCTTGCCTATTAATAATGGTGCAATTCCAATATTTTTCCAATTTCAATACAACTAGCCTGGGTGCTGGGCGTTGCCCGGATGTTTGGCAGTGCGTGTTGAGCAAAAAAAAGTAGTAGTAGGCAGGCAGCAGGCTCGAACTTGTACCGCGAAGAAGGAAAAGAATGTGGAAAAAAAAAAAAAAAAAAAAATGTGACGTCCTTGTCGTTGCGTCCATCACCAAATCAGAGGTGGCGAAGGTTTAAATTAAGGCTAGTCAATCGAAAAACGGCGATGACTTTCAAAAACATCAGAAAAAAAAAAAAAAAGAAAAAGAAAAAAAAAAAAAAAAACGAGACCGCCTTATAGAAAAGTGCCCATTTGAGGGTGAAGGAATTAATGTTTTTAGCCAATTTTTTGATATTTGTTGTCCAAAGGGTTGAGCTTCAAAATGATACTGATCTTGTGAAAATCCGTCGCCTCTGTCGAAAGTTTCAGGCAGACATACAAACATACATACATTTAAAGACAGGTGAAATTTATATGATAGATTACTAATTCTGTTCTAAATTCCCGATTTCCATTCTCTAAATATTTATCTGTAGAGCTATTTTATTTCATTTTCATTTTCAGATTACTGTAAGAACCGGAGTGATATATGCATATATTTTTACAAAAATGTGGGAACGATCTACAGATTTGTTTTGCTGATATTTTATTAATAAATATTTATCATTTTCGTATTAATACCAACAAAAAAGACAATTTTTACAATTTCCTATTATTGGGATTAATCATCCCAACCCGTCTATACAAACACAAAATGTTATTGACTGGTCAGCAAAACAATTGCATAACTAAATAACTCATTCATTGTTTCGTTCAGATGTTCATCACCAAATGTTTGTTTGGGAAAGACATTTTTTCCTTTCTACTGCTGAGACAGCACAGAAGTTGGTGTCACCTCGGAATCTGTTGGTTGACATTGTCACCAGGTCAGTGTCCAATTCTTTTTCTGGATTCCCCCACTATACTTGGTATGATTTCTAAGTTACAGTTTATTAACCTTTGGAGATTATTTGATGTTGCAATAATACCTATGTAAAATTAGTTAACGGAAATGGGGATATGTTAACATGTTAATAGAAATAAACAACGCATCATTAAACCTGGATATATAAACTGTAAAAGTCGCTTAAAAAAAAAAAAAAAAATCTCACATCTAAAAAAACTAAACTAAAGAAATTTTTTAAACATAGAATGAAAACTAAAAAAAAAAAAAAAAAATATATAAAACTCATGTGATTTTTACCTTCTGCTTCGTATGCTAACATCTTCCGCTGAATTTTGTGCATCCGAATTCCTTTTTGGCTATCTATAGATTCTGTGGAATATCGTCTGTGAGCACCTTTGTGGTGTCTGGATTCTCGTGCCTCACGGGACTCCCTCGATTCACGAGATTCTCTAAATTCCCGAGGTTCGCGGGACTCTCTAGATTCGCGGGATTCCCTAGACTCATGGTTTTCACGCGACTCTCTTGACTCACGAGATTCTGGGCTATCTTCTGCAAGAACAAAGAAAGGTGGCATAAAAAAAAAAAAAAAAAAAAAGAAAACATTCTTACTCGGCTACAATATCAGGTCAGAACATAAAAGCACATTAATTTATTTGAAAAGGTTTCAATAACATAAAATACAAAGTTTACACACTCTTTAAGATGAAAGTCTACAAAGCTCTAAACCATCTCACCGCTACAATGTTGCATTATGGGCCTGTTTTACAAGTATTTTAATAGAACATGCTCTGATGAATTCATCATTTCGCAAGCAATTGAAGTCTACTCTCTCTCTCTCTCTCCTAAACAAGGTCCAAAAAAGTCTCCAATCTAATAGTTCCCACACTGTCAACCAAACTCAAATTTCTGTCCCATCACCACAACATTGTATTTGTGTTTGTTTTACAACTATTTTAATGGAATGTGCTCTGATGAACTCGTAGCACTTGTGCCCTCTTGACATAAATACTTTCAAGTAACCTAACAAGCAGCAAAATCCCACCCCTTCAGTGTAGAGATCCCTAGATACCGGAAAGCCTTCTACTCTAATAGCTTCTTCTCGTACTACTCGATTCCCTCCCTGCTCCTGGTTCCCTGACTCTACTGACATGCAGAAGTTTAAATGTAATGATCTTGCTCATCTCCTCTACACAGGATTCCAAATAGTAGCCCCTAACATTCAAGCGACAATATTCCTTATTTGGTAGTGAACATGACTAAAAAAAGAATAAATCCATACTCCTATAAATTTGTATTTTTTGTGTATTGATATTCATATTAAAAACTCTTTTTTCTATTTATTTAAAAAGAAAATACAACTTTATATATATATATATATATATATATATATATATATATATATGGGTCATGGTCTAGCTAATTTGCATACTCTTTTAAACAATCATTTTAATTCCCTATTAGTTTTTTTTTATTTTCTTATGGGATGATCATTTTTAGATAATTTATACATGTAATAATAATGCAGATATTCTACATGATTTATACTTGTGTAATATTTGTGTAAAAAGCTTATAGTAAACACAATCCTCTTTCTATATATATATATATTTGTTTAAAAAATTTTGCCTACCAAGCTCCACTGTCAGTTTTTAGTGTACAGACATGAAACTTAATATATAGGGTATTCAAACTCATGCAGAACTTTATATTTCGGTTTTAGCCAGGGAAAGAAAATTGGTGCAAGAGTGTGAAAATTAAATAAAAAAAAAGAAAAAGAAAAAAAAAAGAAATTTGCCAGATGAAGGTCGAATGGCAGCATTACAAATGCATAATGTAATATCTATTGGTTCATGTTTTAATTTTTAGCCTTGCAGCAAACATGTCTTCAGGTATTAACGTTGAAGTAAAAAGTAAATTGTAAGCCAAAAGTTTTGGTTTCAATTCTCAGTGGTGGCGCGCGAGGCATTTTTTTTTTTTTTTTTTTTTTTTTTAACTTTTTAAATCATTACTATATATTAGGTCCAATATAATAAATACGAAATCTGCATTAATCAAAATATATTTAAGCATATTTTACAACCAATGCTGCCAGCCTGCTAGTATATATAAAATGAAAAAAAAAAAAAAAAATGTAATCAGGTTCAATATGCCCTTTTTATTATTTATTAGTGGAATCCATGGAAATTTCAGTTATATTCTACATTACTTATATATTGCTACTGTACCTAAAAATATTTACGTTCTATGACGTCTGACACAAACTCAAACCTTACAATATTATTATACCACCTTTGTTCAAACTGAAACATACTTATCTAAGTACCTGGATTAATGTATTCTTTAAATTTATTTTCTGGCCAATTTCTTTTAAAATATTCTTTGTGTCTAGGAAAGTTCTTAGGTCTTGTATCGGAATGCCTCCTATAAATGTTGAGAATCGATAATCGAAAAAAAAAAAAAACTAATTAAAGAATGAACAGTCCGTTTTTGACCAAATTTAACACCCTTATACAGCCTAACATCGCAAGTGTGTTTCAGAAGTTTATCACCGCACAAGCAGAAGGGTCTGGTGTATAAAAATCAACATCGACATGAGCACGTTCAAAACGAATTGAAACATGATACTTGACTTTTGCATTTTAAACTTTCATTTAAACCATTATATAAAAATAATTTTATAAAATCAACGATAGATTCATTACATTGCAATGTAGACTAAAATATACTGTGGACCAAGTCACTGTGGGGAGGCATGTAAAGCTTTGTAAAGGTCCCCAAATAAAACAGGCAATCAATCGGTTTGATTGAAAAATGGGTGATTTCCCCAATTTCAATAGCAATAAAAGTATTGGAAGTTTTCAAAACCAAAATTAGTTGGCCCTGTGACTAATACTGCGGGGTTCATCTATTGTAATAAATGAAAGTAATTGGAAATAGGAAACGTTAGTGCAAGAAATGGAACTCCAAAATTTTGTATTTATACATTTAAAAGATATTGTGCGACCAGGTGGTCCCCCACTCAACATTGCCAACCAACCCAATGCTGTATGCAGTGGTATTTTTCTCCATCTTCTCTTCTGGCCACGTCCTCGTCTCTCATATTGGTGGCTGCCGAAGGGTGCACAGTGACTCACAAGTATATAAAAATAAAATGAAACAAAACTCAAAAGAAAACAGAAAAAAGAAGCCAAATTTTACATTATAGTTTTCTGTTGAGGCTGTGTTTGCCAGTCGGTTGATCAAGCTATTTTGATGTAGCGTAAGCCACAACCTGCATTAGACAGTGTCTAACTTGCGACTTCCTTCAACTGTGTCTAATTGGTAACTGTCATCAACCGTAACAAACCCAAGATTGTTCGCAACTGTTCCAAGATGTCATAAACTGTTGCATACACTTGGCCACGACTAAAACTACCTATAAACTCTAAATATATATCTACTTCTGTTCAGTCCTTTGTCTCCAAATAACTACACCATCTTGCTTAACAATACTATTTTTGCTTTCTTTTGCGTTCCTTTCTTCTGCTGATAAACCCATAAACCATGAGTGGGCCTTGATAAGTGGCGATTCCCTTGTAAAAAAAAAAAATAAATAAATAAAAAAAATAAAAAAACTATAGTACATACCAATTTTGATTCGATGGGTGCTAACTTTCAGACACTTGGAGCAACGTCCTTCGAGCGGTTGGCTTGATAAAAAGTTCTCACAACAACCCAGTTCCTCCATCATGCCTTCCAAATAATTCCAGAAATCAGAAATCTTGAATGCTGACGGTAATCGTTTTGTGTATGTTCTGTTGCCGTTGTTGGCTAAAAAACAAAAAAAATATATATATAATGACATGTTCGATAGATTTTGTAGCTTGTTTATTCACGTGTTTCGTCACAAGGGCAAAGTTACACACAATCGCAATGTTACATCTGTACGCTTGTTTTACAAATATTTTAATGGAATGTACTCTGATGAACTCATACTTGTGCCTCCTCAACATACATATCCCCAACAAAATCTCACCCCTTCACTGTTGAGGTCCCTAAATGCCAGAAAGCTTTCTATTCTAATAGTTTCTTCCCTCGAACAGCTAGACTTTGGAATTCCCTTCCTGCTACCTGCTTCCTAGACTGTACTGATATGCAGAAGTTTAAGTAATGTAAACCAACATCTTAATCTTTCCTAGGAATATAGTAGTCCCTTACATCTAAGTAGCGATAGGCCTTGTTAGGGGGTGAACGTGAGTATATAAAAAAAAGCACCTATAAGTTATATCTGTTAATGTAAGAAAATGTGAAATATTATTGAAATGCACACCTGCAGCACAGCATACAACCGGTGAAGCTAAAATTATGTATTTTACTAAATTCATCACAGTGTAATGGCTGGCAATCATAGTACATGTTAAGGAGAGAGTAAGATTGGCTCCTCTTTTCTGTGAATAAAAACAAAGGACTTTTCCTTTTCAGAACACAGACCTATATATTGCAAAATGAATTATGTAACTTTTGTTCATAAAATTGTTCTGGTCAATGAAATATGAGAAAACCTCATTTTATATATAAAAAATATACATATGCACAATAAATGATAAAATGTACTTTGTCTAACACTATATTGTCGTTTCACAGCATTAGTGGTCATCAGAAACCGAGATTGATTGAATGAGATAATATACATCCATTTCTCCCTTCCTAGTTGACTACTGTTTTTACAGAT
Organism: Euprymna scolopes; assembly: GCF_053919585.1. Lineage (NCBI taxonomy): Eukaryota > Metazoa > Mollusca > Cephalopoda > Sepiida > Sepiolidae > Euprymna > Euprymna scolopes. The sequence continues at coordinate 18,008,117 of NC_136492.1, read as the reverse complement.
AAACTATGAGGCATACAACAGTGTTAGTTTAAATGAATATAGCTAATCTCTTTCTTTTCTATAAGACACTTTACTGATGAAAAACAGGCAAAAGTTGACTAAAAATGAGTGCTTTATGCTAAATTGATGATTTAATTATGGTTAATTTGGGCTAACGTTTTTATTAATCCCTGCAACCTCTTTCTCACAGAAGAGATGTTGCAAGTTTGTCTTTATTTTATCATTATTCTCATGGCAAGTGCTCGACTGAGCTTAAATCTATGCCCCTCCCCTCGCCAAACTTTCACAAGAAACACTAGTCTAGCTGAAAACACTATCAATAATTCCCCCCACTCTTTATCTGTGCCTAACCTTAAACGTAGATTCCATGAACAAAGCTTCTTTCTTAGAACTGCACGCCCATGGAACTGTCTCCCGTTTTCCAGCTGACTACAATATGGTTGTCTTCAAGTCCAATGTAAACAAGTTTTTGATGAGCTGTTCCGCTCCAGTTAACAAATTTACCGAATTTCCGTTACTATCAATTACTATATTGTCCAATTGACTACTGTACATTCTTTAACCCTTATCCTCGAGCGGCTCCTGGGCCTTGATAAGTATCGATGCCTATGTAAAAAAATAAAATAAAAATAAATAAAAAAATCCTTAACTATGCATCAAACAGATACTACAATACTTAATTAGCAGCACCTTAAATACAAACACATTTTGCATCTAAAAGCATGTTCTAAACCAGTTTATTCATTCAAGATTTTCCATATCAAGTTTTTACTTGCTAATACTTTTTCAACTTCATATTTGGCGACCGCACGCCTTTCTGGCTTAATAAATAAAAAAGAAAACTAGAGAGTTCTACATGAAATATCAACTAGCACAACCTCGATAACACGACATGAGGAAAGACTTTTATTTCTGAGGAAAATTAAAAAAAAAATATATATATATAACTTTCTCTAATGAGGAATTTTTAAATTCCAAATTAGAAAAATAAACAAATGAAATTATTTTATTCGCATCTAAAAGTGTGTTCTAAAACAGTCTGTGTATTCTATATTTTCCATTTCAAGATGCTTTCACTTGCCGACACTGTTTCAACTTCATATATATATATATATATATATATATATATATATATATATGCGACTCGATAGTTTTTACTTTGAAAAAATAGACAGCCACATACAAATATACAAACACATGAGAAATATATAGGATTACTGGTATGAATAAATTAAAATTAAAAGGCATTTCTTTTTATAAATGAAAAGTTTGGCGGGAGACCCCCTCAATATTATTAGTATGAATAATTGAATTTTTTTTTTTTATTTAGAAACTATATGTTGACTGACTATATTGATTTTTTTTTGCAATTCATGTAAGAATGCATAATCAGAAAAAAAAATTTTTACAGCTAAGATCAAAGTGTAGTATCTGTTCTTCACATCAGCATCATTTGACACCGGAATCTTTCATGTAATTATCTCCCTTAAAAATGAAATGCGATAAATGTTTTTGAAGCAATTTTTCATTTTTTTTTTTTTTATTATTAATAATAGTAATGTAGATGAAATTGTATATCTACAATTAGTATTTGTCAATATCAATTAGAAATGTACATTATATAATTTATTAAAAACTGTTAAAGAACATATATAATATATATCAGTTTTGCTTGCGAGAATTTCAGAATGGATACATATACTGTATAATGCAATTTTTTTTTTATTTGTTAAAGATAAAAATACAGATTCACAAGATTAAGAGAAATGTGTGTGTGTGTGTGTGTGCGCGTTGAATAAATAACAGGTGAAAGCTTTGCGTTTCTTGGTAAAACCATATTCTATAATACTTTATCATATCTGCCTTCCTAAGAGAGAGACAGGGGGGAGAGAAAGTGGGGTATTACAGGAGAGAAGGGAGAGAGTGTTCCATTATAGGAGAGAGAGAGACAAAGTAGGGTACTATAGGAGAGAGAGAGAGACACAGTACGGTACTATAGGAGAGAGAGAGAGACACACACAGTAGGGTACTATAGGAGAGAGAGAGAGAGACAGTAGGGTACTATAGGAGAGAGAGAGAGAGACAGTAGGGTACTATAGGAGAGAGAGAGAGAGACAGTAGGGTACTATAGGAGAGAGAGAGAGAGACAGTAGGGTACTATAGGAGAGAGAGAGAGAGACAGTAGGGTACTATAGGAGAGAGAGAGAGAGAGAGACACAGTAGGGTACTATATGAGAGAGAGAGAGAGACACAGTAGGGTACTATAGGAGAGAGAGACACAGTAGGGTACTATAGGAGAGAGAGACAAAGTAGGGTACTATAGGAGAGAGAGAGACACAGTAGGGTACTATAGGAGAGAGAGAGACACAGTAGGGTACTATAGGAGAGAGAGAGACACAGTAGGGTACTATAGGAGAGAGAGAGACACAGTAGGGTACTATAGGAGAGAGAGAGACACAGTAGGGTACTATAGGAGAGAGAGAGACACAGTAGGGTACTATAGGAGAGAGAGAGACACAGTAGGGTACTATAGGAGAGAGAGAGACACAGTAGGGTACTATAGGAGAGAGAGAGACACAGTAGGGTACTATAGGAGAGAGAGAGACACAGTAGGGTACTATAGGAGAGAGAGAGACACAGTAGGGTACTATAGGAGAGAGAGAGACACAGTAGGGTACTATAGGAGAGAGAGAGACACAGTAGGGTACTATAGGAGAGAGAGAGACACAGTAGGGTACTATAGGAGAGAGAGAGACACAGTAGGGTACTATAGGAGAGAGAGAGACACAGTAGGGTACTATAGAAGAGAGAGACACAGTAGGGTACTATAGAAGAGAGAGACACAGTAGGGTACTATAGGAGAGAGAGACACAGTAGGGTACTATAGGAGAGAGAGAGACACAGTAGGGTACTATAGGAGAGAGAGAGACAAAGTAGGGTACTATAGGAGAGAGAGAGAGAGACAAAGTAGGGTACTATAGGAGAGAGAGAGAGAGAGACAAAGTAGGGTACTATAGGAGAGAGACCAAGTAGGGTACTATAGGAGAGAGACCAAGTAGGGTACTATAGGAGAGAGACCAAGTAGGGTACTATAGGAGAGAGACCAAGTAGGGTACTATAGGAGAGAGACCAAGTAGGGTACTATAGGAGAGAGACCAAGTAGGGTACTATAGGAGAGAGACCAAGTAGGGTACTATAGGAGAGAGACCAAGTAGGGTACTATAGGAGAGAGACCAAGTAGGGTACTATAGGAGAGAGACCAAGTAGGGTACTATAGGAGAGAGTACTATAGGAGAGAGACCAAGTAGGGTACTATAGGAGAGAGTACTATAGGAGAGAGACCAAGTAGGGTACTATAGGAGAGAGAGAGACAAAGTAGGGTACTATAGGAGAGAGAGAGACAAAGTACGGTACTATAGGAGAGAGAGAGACAAAGTACGGTACTATAGGAGAGAGAGAGACAAAGTACGGTACTATAGGAGAGAGAGAGAGACAAAGTAGGGTACTATAGGAGAGAGAGAGAGACAAAGTAGGGTACTATAGGAGAGAGAGAGACAAAGTAGGGTACTATAGGAGAGAGAGAGAGACAAAGTAGGGTACTATAGGAGAGAGAGAGACAAAGTAGGGTACTATAGGAGAGAGAGAGAGACAAAGTAGGGTACTATAGGAGAGAGAGAGACAAAGTAGGGTACTATAGGAGAGAGAGAGACAAAGTAGGGTACTATAGGAGAGAGAGAGACAAAGTAGGGTACTATAGGAGAGAGAGAGACAAAGTAGGGTACTATAGGAGAGAGAGAGACAAAGTAGGGTACTATAGGAGAGAGAGAGACAAAGTAGGGTACTATAGGAGAGAGAGAGACAAAGTAGGGTACTATAGGAGAGAGAGAGACAAAGTAGGGTACTATAGGAGAGAGAGAGACAAAGTAGGGTACTATAGGAGAGAGAGAGACAAAGTAGGGTACTATAGGAGAGAGAGAGACAAAGTAGGGTACTATAGGAGAGAGAGAGACAAAGTAGGGTACTATAGGAGAGAGAGAGACAAAGTAGGGTACTATAGGAGAGAGAGAGACAAAGTAGGGTACTATAGGAGAGAGAGAGACAAAGTAGGGTACTATAGGAGAGAGAGAGACAAAGTAGGGTACTATAGGAGAGAGAGAGACAAAGTAGGGTACTATAGGAGAGAGAGAGACAAAGTAGGGTACTATAGGAGAGAGAGAGACAAAGTAGGGTACTATAGGAGAGAGAGAGACAAAGTAGGGTACTATAGGAGAGAGAGAGACAAAGTAGGGTACTATAGGAGAGAGAGAGACAAAGTAGGGTACTATAGGAGAGAGAGAGACAAAGTAGGGTACTATAGGAGAGAGAGAGACAAAGTAGGGTACTATAGGAGAGAGAGAGACAAAGTAGGGTACTATAGGAGAGAGAGAGACAAAGAGGGTACTATAGGAGAGAGAGACAAAGTAGGGTACTATAGGAGAGAGAGAGACAAAGTAGGGTACTATAGGAGAGAGAGAGAGAGACAAAGTAGGGTACTATAGGAGAGAAAGAGAGACAAAGTAGGGTACTATAGGAGAGAGAGAGACAAAGTAGGGTACTATAGGAGAGAGAGAGAGAGACAAAGTAGGGTACTATAGGAGAGAGAGAGAGACAAAGTAGGGTACTATAGGAGAGAGAGAGACAAAGTAGGGTACTCTACTATAGTACCCTACTTTGTCTCTCTCTCTCCTATAGTACCCTACTTTGTCTCTCTACTTGGTCTATACATAGGTAAATGTCCGTTTGACCCCCAATTAAGCCCACTGTGCTGTAATGCCCCACCTTCTCTCGTCCTCTCCTGTAGTGTCCCACTTTTTCTCTCCACCTCCTATAATACCCCACTTTCTCTCAATCCTATAATACCCCACTTTCTCTCTCTCTTATAATACCCCACTTTCTCTCTCTCTCTTATAATACCCCACTTTCTCTCTCTCTCTTATAATACCCCACTTTCTCTCTCTCTCTTATAATACCCCACTTTCTCTCTCTCTCTCTTATAATACCCCACTTTCTCTCTCTCTCTTATAATACCCCACTTTCTCTCTCTCTCTCTTATAATACCCCACTTTCTCTCTCTCTCTCTCTTATAATACCCCACTTTCTCTCTCTCTCTTATAATACCCCACTTTCTCTCTCTCTCTTATAATACCCTTCTTTGTCTCTCTCTGCTATAGAACCCTTCTTTGTCTCTCTCTGCTATAGAACCCTTCTTTGTCTCTACAAAGTAGGGTACTATAGGAGAGAGAGAGACAAAGTAGGGTACTATAGGAGAGAGAGAGACAAAGTAGGGTACTATAGGAGAGAGAGAGAGACAAAGTAGGGTACTATATGAGAAAGAGAGACAAAGTAGGGTACTATAGGAGAAAGAGAGACAAAGTAGGGTTCTATAGGAGAGAGAGACAAAGAAGGGTTCTATAGCAGAGAGAGACAAAGAAGGGTTCTATAGCAGAGAGAGACAAAGAAGGGTTCTATAGCAGAGAGAGACAAAGAAGGGTTCTATAGCAGAGAGAGACAAAGAAGGGTTCTATAGCAGAGAGAGACAAAGAAGGGTTCTATAGCAGAGAGAGACAAAGAAGGGTTCTATAGCAGAGAGAGACAAAGAAGGGTTCTATAGCAGAGAGAGACAAAGAAGGGTTCTATAGCAGAGAGAGAGACAAAGAAGGGTTCTATAGCAGAGAGAGACAAAGAAGGGTTCTATAGCAGAGAGAGACAAAGAAGGGTTCTATAGCAGAGAGAGACAAAGAAGGGTTCTATAGCAGACAGAGACAAAGAAGGGTTCTATAGCAGAGAGAGACAAAGAAGGGTATTATAAGAGAGAGAGAGAGAAAGTGGGGTATTATAAGAGAGAGAGAGAAAGTGGGGTATTATAAGAGAGAGAGAGAGAGAAAGTGGGGTATTATAAGAGAGAGAGAGAGAAAGTGGGGTATTATAAGAGAGAAAGTGGGGTATTATAAGAGAGAGAGAGAAAGTGGGGTATTATAAGAGAGAGAGAGAAAGTGGGGTATTATAAGAGAGAGAGAGAAAGTGGGGTATTATAAGAGAGAGAGAGAAAGTGGGGTATTATAAGAGAGAGAGAGAGAAAGTGGGGTATTATAAGAGAGAGAGAGAAAGTGGGGTATTATAAGAGAGAGAGAGAAAGTAGGGGTATTATAAGAGAGAGAGAGAGATAGAAAGTGGGGTATTATAGGATTGAGAGAAAGTGGGGTATTATAGGAGGTGGAGAGAAAAAGTGGGACACTACAGGAGAGGACGAGAGAAGGTGGGGCATTACAGCACAGTGGGCTTAATTGGGGGTCAAACGGACATTTACCTATGTATACCTATAATGTAAGTGGTTATGCTTTTTTAGCTCTTTGAGTTAATTTTTGACATCAAATAGGGTGGTATACCATGGTACTGGCCAGGCTCAACTCTTCTTAACTTCGGTGATCTAGGGAGAACTGATGTGTAAACGTGATTTTGTGTATGTGTGTGTGTATATATGGTAGGTTGTTGGAAAGCTGATATTCAACATAAAAATCGTTCTTTTAAGAGTCCACGGACCAAAACATCATAAATTTGCTGATAGACAAATTTTAGGCATTTACGGACAAACTTTAAATGCCTGTATCTTTAAAACTATTCAAGCTAAGAAGACGAATGAGACGTCTACGTGATACTGCATGAAACAAGCTTTTCAAATATTAAGTTAGAATGAGAAAATACACTACTAAAAAGGTTACACAATGAAAAAAACTAATTTATTAATTCAATGTATCCGATAACTGATCATGCATCATGCATCAGTCAAAAAGCACAACAAAGACTCATATTCACTGTTGCAACCATGAATTGCAGTTTTAAGCTGCTCACAACTTCTAATGCTGTGACCTAATGACTTGTCTGCAGTTTTAACGTTCACTTGTCTTCATAACAATGGGATCACTCTTGTCCCAGAGTCTGTTAATTTGATAAATTGTTAAAATATACCGGCCACAGGCAAAGTTTGCGTCTTTTTTTTTTTTTTTTTTTTTTTTTTAATGGAAAAAAAATGTTCATTTTTATTGTAAAAAAAACAAAAAAACAAACTTGTTCATATGTTCCATTTTTTATAATGAAGTAAATTTACGGAATCTGACTAAGGTGCTTATAGCACATATTTCGGGGTTTCTGGAATGTGACGTCAGAGCAAAACGAACATTCAATCTCTCTACCTCTCTATCTATCTATCTGGCGTTAAGACTTACTTTCTATATATATATCTCTCTCTCTCTGCTTAAAATCTAATGAGCCAGACAACCCCCTCTCTCTGTAAATGATGTGGCGTGGCAGACACTTGGCTGAGGGAAGTGGGACAGAGGTTGGGTGTGAATATCGCCGTAACAAGCAGAAATACGTCGTCATGGCAACCAGACAGCAAACATTTGTGGCGGGAAAAGCGGACCACGAGGGGATTTGAAAAATATGAAATAAACAGTTGGCGAAAAGAAGCGATACAGCCCGGTGTACAAACATTATCTCCGAGAATCGAACCTCATCGAAGATTGAGATTTGAATCAATTCAATTGCGGATTATTAGTCAAATACAATCGTATTGTCGATTGAACTCAACATTAAATCTGATTGAGATTTGAATTAAATTGCAGATTATAATTCAAATACAATCGTATTGTCGATTGAACTCACATATATTCTTATTTGGAACTAAGATTCGAGGAAGAGATAGACTTTCGCCATCTCAACTTTTTTCTTGGATATTGTGTTTGCGAACTTATGATCCGTGTTTACCCTAACGGACTAAACAGCTAAGTTTGGCCTATCTCATGCCAATATCTTTTCTTATCCACAAACTTTTATACATATTGTACTGTAATTGCATGTCGCATACATCTGGCAAACATCCCAAAAATACGTCTATCTCACTCATTCTTTTTATCGGAGCTTTTTCTTCTTTTTTGTATATAAAAGTCTTCCTTGAATTTTAAACTTTGAGTGTTTGTTTCGTCATTCATTGGTCTGTTGTTCCATTCCCCTTAATGATATGTTTCGCTGGTTGATCCGACATCCGACGATTAACCGAAGATAATTATGAGATATTGGATATAAGATAAAATAAATTTTTGTGTCTCGATCTGATTGCCAATCAATTCGGTCATCCATTAACCGGGTCGTGACAGGAAGAAATTCAAATATACTCCTTGGTAAAATAACTAGTCGCAATTTTGCAAAAATTGCGAATTCACAAACTTCAAATAGGAATATCTTGAGAAATAATTGGAGTTTCAAGACAATTGAGCCTATTTTTTGCAACCTCACACTCTGAGCTATTCAAATATATAGGTTTCATAATGATTTGAGGAAGTTGCTAAAAATCCATATGTCCACTGTGTACAGGAGAGAAAGAGTGAGAGAGAAAGTGGGGTGTTACAGGAGAGAGAGAGAGTGAGAGAGTGGTGTATTACAACAGAGAGGAAGTGGCGTATTACAACAGAGGGGGAAAGAGAGAAAGTGAGGTATTACAGGAGAGAGAGAGAGATTAAGTAGAACATTATGAGCGTGAGGGAAGGAGTAAGAAGTATTACACGAGATACAAGTTTTATTTAATGGCTATTTTAATAAACAGGATTAAAAAAAGAAATCTAAAAACGGTTAAAAAAACGAAATGGAGAGTATTAAGTGAAAGATGGGAATACTGACATAGTCGTGTACCTGTGACAATGACTTTGCTGCTTCCATCTTTGAGTAAGTTGAACACTGTCTGTTCGTGATTGCCACATTCTATACAGCCTTGTGCCACCTCTCGAAGGACTCGTTGCAATGTACCAGGGCCATAATGAAGAGGTAACTGTTGCACTTTGCGTGGGTTCAAATAACTACCAGGATTACACGAACGGTTGATGTAGACGCACACTGAAAGAGTTGGAAAAAGAAACAAAATAATTAGAAAAAAAATTTTTTTCTTTTTTTTTTTAAAATAAAATAAAGAGATTTTCAAATTTTAGTTACACACACACACACACTAGCAGGTCACCCGGCATTGCCCGGTTTTAAAATAAAAATACGCTTAAATATGATATTTTGATTAATGCAGATTTCGTATTTATTATTATATTGGACCCAATATATAGTAATGATTTATTTAAAAAAAAAAAAAAAAAAAAAAAAAAAAAAAAGACTCATGCGCCACCACAGAGAATTGAAACCGAAACATTTAGCTTACGATTTACTTTTTCCTTTGCCGTTAATGACTGTACTATGAAAACATGTTTACTGCAAAGATAAAAATTAAAAAATGAACCAATAGCTATTAGGTCATGGATGCATATTCATAATGCTGTCATTCGATCTTCACCTGGCAAATTCCATTTTTTTTTTTTTTTTTTTTTTTTTTTTTTTTTTTTTTTTAATTTTCAGACTTTTGCACTGATTTTCCCCGAGCTAAAACCCAAATACAAAGTTTCACATACCCTATAAAGTTTCATGTTTGTAGATCAAAAACTGACAGGAGTTTGGTAGGCAAAATATTTTAAACAAAAATATATACACATACATAAATACATATATAGAAAGAGGTTTGCGTTTACTATAAGCTTTTTACGCAAATATTATGCAAGTATAAATCATGTAGAATATTTGCATGAATATAATTGCACGTAATAGTTAACTAAAGATGATCATCCCATAAGAAAACCGAAAAAACTAACAGGGAATTAATTCAAATGAACGTTTAAAATGCAAATTAGCTAGATCTTTTGCTGATGAATCCAATTCAACGATCCATCTAACAAAGTTGTATTTTCTTGTTAAATAAATAGAAAAAAGGGGTTTTTAATATGAATATCGATACACAAAAAAAAACAACAAAAAAAACACACACACACACATATATATATATATATATATATATATATATAAAAATGTAAAAACCTGAAGTCTGCTGGTTAGTACTAGCCATTGCACTGACTGAGATTAGAAGTTATACAAAATGTGTGGATGGTTCTATACACAGACTTCATCATTAGAAACAAATTTGTGGATTTTCGAAAACTTAGTTGTTGTGGCGGACTTCATACACTAAAAATCAACAAGAATATATATACATATATATATATATATATATATATATGTATATATTACACCCACACACCCCGGCAGGAATTGTCATCTTGCACCAATGATTGCATAAGTATGAAACACTAGTGTTTATAGATGTAAAAGAATTATTTAATTAAAATGATCAAGCACCTTTAAGAATATACTTAAGGATGGGCACTGTCTAGGAAGTATAAACTAAGAGACAGGCAACTGGCGTTTACGTTGTTCGAACACTCTGAATTGTCTAATATCTGCACCTGAATTGAGTGTTTATTAATTACTAATTCCTTTCATTCTAGTGGAAATTGTTTGGTAGCACGATGGTAAAGGCTTTGCAGTTAAAGTAAAAAATGATTTCATGGCTGGGCTCAAATTTCTCCACCGGCAGAAATTGTCATTCTACACTGATTATTGCATGAGCATGAAACACTAGTATCTAAGCATTAGATACTATATATGTGTGTGTGTGTGTGTGTGTGTGTGTGTGTGTGTGTGTGTGTGTGTGTGTGTCAGGCCAAGAATATCTCTGAAAGTATCAGTCAAAAGCATTAACTTTTTTTTATATTAAAACCAATCTATAGGATTATATCATTGCCAAGGGTAAAAGGGGTAACCAGATAAAATAAGTGATCATATTATACAGATTGATGTGGGATCTCCCAATATAATTTTATAGTTAGGCTTTTTTAGTTAACATTAAAATATCCGGCTCTAGTTTTAGTGGTTATTTAAGGAATACGGATTTTAGAAGAAAAAGTCTTATACCAGTGCAAAAACAATTATTAACGTTTTTAACATTTAAGTTGAGATAAAATCAAAGAGGCGTTTTTAGCACTGAAAGTCCATAATTTTGCCAGAGTCATCCATACTGGATTTATAGTAAGAACAATGGGTTCCACATTTTAGCCAAGTTTCAAAAAAATCTAATGGATGGATCAAAAGTTATGGGGCAAAATGTGTCATTTTAGGGCATTTTTGACCTCTTCAGCCCCTGTGGGCGCAACGTGAATTTTCGTAAAAATATTTTTTTACTGTTTTTTTTATTTTTATTTTTTATTACATTTTCACCCCAAACAAGGTGCATTGCCACTTTGGTGTAGGGGGCTACTATCAGGGGCAGCAACTACTGGGGCACTATGTTGGGATTTGGGCAGCAAGATGTCGGTTCACGTTGCACTTGAACTTCTGCATGTCAGTACAGTTGGGGAAGCAGGAACTTGGAATGGAATTCCAGAGTCTAGCGGTTCTGGGGAAGAAACTACTGGAGTAGAAAGATCTTTTACATCTGGGGATCTCTACTGTGTGGGGATGGGATTTAGCTGCCTGTCGGGTTTGTCGAGGGTGTCTACGTCGTGGGGGCACAAGTGTCTGCAGTTCGTCAGAGCATTCACCATTAAAATACTTGTAGAACAGGCAGAGGGATGCAACGTTTCGTCGATGGGACAGAGGCTGAAGCTTAGATGCCAGTTCATGGCCTATCAGATTGGCGATTCTTTTTTGAATCTTGTCTAGGAGCGAGAGACTAATAGCAGATCTGTGCACATCTATTTAATGAAATACAATTTGTGGCAAAATTTCAGGAAAAACTAATGGACGGTTATCTGGCAAGAGTATGGACGCATGGAAGCACGGACGCCATTGAATGAAAGCATAGGTCCCTCTCCGATAAATCAGGGGACCAATAAACTGTGCCGTTTGAAATTCTGGAGTTCAACATGATACACCTTAAGAATGTCGACGCTTACAGAGTCCGAAACGAAAGAATAACATCCAAAATTTAAAAAATAGTTCAAATAATATAGATTGGCTCTACTTCACTAAAAATGCACACACATTTACTAGCAGGGAGACCTAACATTGCCTGGGATTGAATGAGGATCAACACTTCCAATACTTTTATCATCAAAATTGGTGAAATCGCCCATTTTTCAGCCAAATCACTTAATTGCATGCTCTAGTCAGGGACTCCCCGTGGTGAACCAAGAGGAAGCTTCATATATCTCCCTGCAGTGGCTTAGTCCACAATACATTGTAGTTTACATTGCACTGTAGAGAACTTACTGTTGATTTTATTATTTTTATATAATGATTTGAATTAAAGTTTAAAATACAAAAGTCAAGTATCATGGTTTGATTATGCTCTAAACAGAAACATTTATTTCAAACGTGCTCCTGTCATATCAAAGAACCTACTGTTGGCTTTATGTTAGTGATAAAACTTCTCAAATGCACTTGTGATGTTAGGCTATATAAGGGTGATACTTATCAGTTGAGGCATTCTAATAAAAATCTATATAAGACACTCCCAGACACAAAGTACAGTTATGCAGAACAGGAAAGGAAAAAAATAAGAAAGAAAGAAATCAGCTCAGCCGTATCGGAATCCATAGGGACCAAACTCATACAAAGTGCTTCATGTATATATATATAAGTAGAGATACATATATAAAACTAAATGTGACTGCTTCGTGTTTCTTGTATTACATTTCTGTATTTATTATAGTGAAAAAAAAAAAAATCTTTAAGAATAATAAATGCCTTCTGTCTAAAACTGAAAAAGCAAGTTTAATTTCTTCCTCCCCCACCCCCCGTTTATTTGTGAGACTTTCATCTACAGCGTGTTGGGTCCGTTAAAATATTACAGAAGATTATCCTGAACTGTTAAAAAAGTGTACAGTGTTACATTAAGAGTTTCAGATGCTGGTGGTGTCATATAACATTTGAAATATAGTTTAAATACGATTGCTAAAATGCTGAATCAGTCATACATTTCATTTGTGTGCACTTTTTTTTTTTTAAAGTCTTCTAATAACTAGCACATTGCAAGGTGACGATGGTCTAGTGGTTAATGACATTGACTGACAACCTGGGTATCCCATGTTCGAATCTAATTCATTCCACATGTCACTTTCACTTAGGAAGTTGGCAACCCTCATGTAGTCCCTCCTGTAATCTCTGATATCTTTCTAGAAAGAAAGAAAGAATTCTGACTAGAAAAAAAAATACCAAGAAAACGATAGAATCTGATTCATACAATATGATGCTGACTACCACATTTTAAGGTTTCATTTTATTTTGCTTTGGAAAACAAAAAATTTTTTTTGTAAATTTAAGAAATGCATTTAATATATTTTTTATTCAATTTAAAGTTACTTTTCAAAAAGGTAATTATTTTCTTCATTTTTAAGAATGTAATTAAATTTTTGTATTCACTTATATAAATCTGTGTCTATTAAAGTCTTTTTCATAATATTCATCTGATAAAGATAAATATTATGAAAAAGACTTTAATCAAAATTTTAATTTATAACATACTAAAAGAATTTTTTTAAGTCAGGGGTAATTTTATGGGAGAAAAAAAATAATTGAAGCCTTTTGAACATATCTTCAAGAAAATGTCTGTGGAAAATGGACAGGAACAATAGTATGAATTTTTTCTTAAATTCAAAACACACATAAATATGCATTGCTCTTCATTATTTTTTTTGTTACCTTGTTCATGCATATCTTAAACATGATACAAAATAGGCACATAAATATTTTTAAAAAAAAAAAAAAATCCATATTTTTTTTTTTTTTTAATATTTTGACATTTACTGGTCAATTTTTTCTGTGGAAAAAAATACAAAAAGCATAAAAAATATTTTAATCAACAAATTTGCTTATTTTTGTTTAAAAAAAAAACAAAAAAAAGACACCTAAGACACTGAATACCATTCCCAACAAAATTTTCTTTACTGGATTTTTTGGAATACTATGGATTAAACACAAAATGTTTGAATAAAAAAGTTTATTATTATTATTATTTTTTTTTTTTAACACTTGTTTAATGTTTTAGAGCAGGGACAGTTTTCCATATTGAATTTGCATTTTATTGCTTATAAATGCAAGGATGGGGAGAAGCTTTTTTTTTCTTGAAATAATTTTGTGAAAATTAAATGTTTAAAGGATTCCTTCCAAGCCAGGAAATGATTTGCATTAAAATTGAGAAAACAATACATTTTTTAAATTACTCGTATAAAACAGCCTGGAAGTCAGTACACATATATATATTATTGGATTCCACTGTTGCTTTTTTTTTTTTAAGCATATGAGGTTCACACAACAATTAAGTTGTTCAAAATCCACGCATTTGTTTGTAGCAAATAGTAAAGGTTTGTGTAGAACCATCCACACTTTTTGGAATAACTGCTAATCTCAATCGGTTTGACACACCAATTTTTGTTAGATGATTCAAGTAAGCAATGATGAGCCTGTCCAGTACAAGATGGGTGACCACTTGGAAATACTAGGCACTGTATGTACTGTGCCAGTATGTAGAAATTTTCATTTTTGTATTTAGGAATGAATGTAAAACCAGTAGGAGAGATGTACCCTCAGTCTTCGTTAAGATATGCATCTAGGAGAAGGAAAACTGATACAAAATCTGCGGGTTACTCTCTATGGGATTAAATTGGACATGTATACACATACATATATTATACTAGCAGGCCATCCTATTGGCTACAAACCAAACTGAATTTGTTCCATGGGTTCAAATCCCATACATGTCAAGTCTATAGGCAAAAAATTAATGGAGGAATTTTGGTAGACTGTTCCTAATACAAACAGACAGGGTTTACATCCCCCCACCAAACTCCTCCAATTTTTTTTTCTATAGACTTAAAACTTCATATATAGGGAATTTGGACCCATGGAACAAATTTGATTTGATTTGTAGCCAATTTATTAACTTAACTGAAAACAAATTTTAGAATAACACTGTTTGCATAAAAACACAAAATCATTACAAAAATGAATTTGCTGTGGAAATTGGACTCATACCCTTATGATGGTCACTATTCACTGTTTCCCCAGGAACCAATGAAAGCCTCTGTCTAATTCTTAACCTTAGATTACCATTTAACTTCCTTTTTTTTTCTTTTTTTTTTTTTTTAATTTCTATCATTTTCAACTTTTAAATAAAGTCCTATGTTTCCTTTTTAATGGGTATGCTAACACAGATCCCATGATAACATTGTAGTTGGTTTGATAAAAAAAAAAAAAAAAATGAAAATATACTTATCCAAGTATCCTGGGCAATATACTTTCAGAATATTTACAGTAAAATAAAGTGTTCTCCAAAACTTTAAGTGGAGTTTAAGAACAAACACAGCCAGTACAACTTTTGATAAGATAATTCATTTCTAATATTAAATGTTTTTTTTTTCCATATAACCCCCCCCCCTACAATATTTTAACAAATGTCCATAGACGCGTGAATAAATATTTGTTACACATGTATACACTTATTAATTACACACACTGTCATGTGTGTACAATCTCTCCTGCATCATTATTTTCATGGCAAGTGCTCGTCTGAGCTCCAATCTATGGTTCCTCCTGGCTAATCTTTCATTTCACATAAAACAGTCGACTATCAACAATCTCCCCTCACTATATCTGTGCCTCAATCTAAATGCAGATTTCATGAACAAAACTTCTTTCCTAGAACTGCCTGAGCAACACTGTTCCACTGGCCTGTTTCTGGGCCAACTACAATATGGTAATCTTCAAGTCCAATGTAAACAAGTTCTTGTTGAGTCGTCCCCTTAAATAATCCAAATTCTACCCAGTCTACACCATTAACGATTACTATAATACCACCTTACATTCATTAACCCTTATCCTCGAGTGGCCTTCGGGCTTTGATAAAGGCGACTCGCTTGTAAAGAGAAAGGGAAAAAAAGCACTAAGAATTATGCAAAAGACATTAAACAGAAGCAAATGAGGGGGTTTGTGTGTAAGCCAAATACAAAAGGGAGACAAAGTCATGCTTGTTTGAAAATAAAAGTGATGGCACGTTTTTTTTTTTGTTTTTTTTTTTTTGGCAAAATATTAAAAAAAAAAAAAAAAAAAAAAAAAAATTATTTTAATCCCCCCTACAGTGTTATTTTTCTACATTCAAGCAATCAAGCATAAAATAAATCAAAAAGCAAAAGAAGGCACAAGAGAGTTTTTTTTTCTTTTTTTTTTTATGTTATGCAATTTTCAGGAGAAGACAGGTGAATGACTATTGCTTCTAAATGTTAGTGTTTTAGTTACAGCATGGCGACATTTAAGAAACTAACTTAACTTAGCAAACAAAGCAGTTTTTTTAATATTAGAATGGATGCTTGATTTTGTAGAATTTTATTTTATGTATATAAAAAAAAATGAATACAAGTATATTTGATTAAATAAATAACATGAACATTTTATTTATTTACTTTTTTAAATTTATTTTGGTAGTCTTTGTTGCAGGTGGGAACTGACCAAGAAATCCTCATTGGTTGCAATTCTAAGTATTTTAGTCTGATTTGTAGACCATTTTCAGAGTAAAATGTATTGCGAATATAATGAAATATTTAAATATTCACATAAATCTCAAGAAAAGGTTTAGAATTCAACCTTTAAAAACAAAACTATAGAAAAACTTTGTTGCACATACTCGTCACAAAACAAAAATGTCATATTCCAAAAATCACAAATTGATCAAGTAGGTTTTTTTATTATAATGAATTTGTTTTTTTTATTATATATATATTATATAAAAAAAAAATCATTTTTAAACAATTTTAAGTGATTAATGTGAATTTGGTTGCATTCCAAGGCTGATGTTGCAACTTCAAATTTGTAAACTTATCTGAACCTTTTTTTTTTTTTTTTTTTTTTTTTTCAAGATGGCGATGCAAGACGGTTCCTTTTTGCTCACTGATAAAATTTAATTTTCTTAGTTAAAAAAATAAAACTACTTGATCAATTTACATAATTTTTGGAATATGACATTTTCGTTCCATGACAGGCATGTACAAAAATATTTTACAAAGATTTTTCTGTATTTTTGTTCTATTATTTAGGTTGAACTGTGAACTTGCATCCAGGAAAATTTATGTTCTATGGTTGAAAAGAAATTAGTATTGCAATTAAAGAGATCTTTGTATATCTATACTGAATGAAAAATTCACATTAGTTTCTTTGCTTTCTTTTTTTAATAATAAATTTAATGTAAGGTTTCAAGAATTTGCAGTAATTTTTGATATTCAATGAAATTATTACCATAGTGAATTTATCAGCAAGTTCCCATTTGAAACAAAGCTCATCTGGAAATTTGAAAGGATATCTATGATATACATAATTTTATATATATATATACATATATATATATATATATTTATATAACCAAATATTTGTTTGTGTGTGTGTGTAACTTGATGAAAATGAAAAATATAGTTTTGTTGGGGAAGGGAAGAGGGAAAAGAAAAAAAATTGGGGTCGAATGATTTGGTTTTATGGATATTTGACAAAACTGGTAATATGAATAAAAAAAAAAATTAAAGAAAAGTAGCTGTAAATAATTCATAGATTTCAACATTTGACTTTGTTAGAAAAAAGGGGGAAGGGCAGGATCATAAAAAAATTTAAGGGATCTTAAAATATGTTGTTGCTTCTACCATTCTTTGAAAGAAAAAATGGTGTAGGCTTTTCAGGATGGTATCAATTATTCACAGCAACTTAGGATTTTCAGGGCCTTTTCTCTATTGTCATAGGGTCATATGCAATTTTTAAGAGATGATGATGATATGACAATGATGAGGATGATGATGAATTGTGATGTTGTCTTAGCAACAAACTGAAGGAAAAAAAAACGTTTTAGAACAGAAGTAGGAGGAAGAGGAATAAAAGAGTGAAAAAAAAGTAAAAATGAGATTATTTTTAACAATTTGAGTGGAATATGTCAGTAGTAGGTATTGTTGTAGTCAAAAACAAAAACAAAAACAAAAAAAAAACAAGGAAGAGGCGGATGTATGTGTGTGTGTCAACAGTAGCAACAGGTGGTTAGAACTGAAGAGAGTTTACTGACCTGTGGTGCTGTTTAGTGTGGAACTTGTATCAGGTTCTGTGATCGTGACTACCGGGGAATGGGCCTCTCGTGGCGAGAGCTGTTGGTCAGGGCTGGAGGGGCTGGCGAGAGAGGAGCGCGACTGCCCCCCACCCCCTGGGCTTGAGGCTGGGGTGGTGGTGGTCGTGGTGCTGGTCTGACCGTGGGTGGTCACTTGACTGGATGACGGAGCCCCAGGAGCAGGCAGGTTCAGCACCAGCGGCTGGTGTCGTAACACCTTGTTCAGTTTGTACTGCGACGTGCCTACGAGTCAGAAATCATCAACCAGGGTCAGAAACTCGTCACAAGACGAAGATTCACGTCCACACATCGAGGATTTTTTTTTTTTAAACATTAAAAAGGGCCTTAAAAATATTTTACTTATTCACTTAATTTTATATATATATATTTTAAATATTACTATTCTATATATAATATAATAAAAAAAACAAAAAAAAACTTGACAAAACAATCGCTACAAAATAGAGACACCGATCTATTTTTATCTTATATAAATATCTCAAGAGATAGCTTTCAAATGTTTTCTCATTAAAATAGAAGTTTAACATTTATTTTTAATATCCAAAAATTATAGAAATACAAGGATGCTAAAATACTGGAATTTTCTTTATAAACTAAAATAATCTAAGCTTTCTAAAGTAATATATTAAAACATCTACATTAATTTCAGATATAAGTTCTAAAAAATATATATATTTTTTAAATTGAGATCAAAAACAAATAGCAATAATACAGAATTATTTTTAAAAACAAAATCCAAAAATTCAAAAAATTCACTCAAAAAATTCAACAAGCAATTTTTAAGTAGAAAGATTCAAATTTTTTTTATTTTCTCTCTTCCTCTTGGCTAATTATTTATTAAACAAACCAAAAGTAAAACCAAAATTAAAATAAAAAGGCATATTCAAAAGTAGCTAGTTATGTGTGTATGTATATATACACACACAGGCACACACGCACATATATATATATACACACACACACATTGCATAGACATGTTTATCCTTAAATTTAATAGCAATATTTAAAGAAAAAAGGAAATTTAAAAAAAAAAAATAATAATTAAAAAAAAAACGAAGATGGCTAACATTTAATCTTTTGGATGAGATGAAGTCTTTAATGAGAATTAAATACATGCAAGAATATACAACACCATTTTTGAAAAAAAAATTTAAAAATGATAAAAAAAAAAAAAAATCATATGAAAAATGAAGTTTGTCAATAGTAAAAAGATCTTAAAATGTGCCCTCAGATTCTAAGTAAGTTTTATACCAGAGTCAGGATTTAGTTTTAAATAAAATTTGTCACCGGTCTCATTTTTTTTTTTTTTTTTTTTTTTTTTTTTTAAAGTTTGAAATGAACACCTATCTATTGTTTTAAAAGCAAGAGAAAGGGAATGCAAGTTAGACCAATAAACAAAGTTACCAAAAAATTGAGAATACAAATGATAAATAATAAACCATGCCTGCTTAAGACCATGAAATCCTACAGGAAGGGGAAGACACCGTTTTCCAGAGTGGCCATTTTGGAATATATTTGAAGGAGCCATTGTCAGAAAAATGTACAGAATTTCTAAGGTGATGATGATGACAAGAAAGGAGATTAAATGATAAAATGGAAAGAGAGATTATCCTCCTCCTCCTCCTCCTGATGCCAAGAACAAAAGATGAGATGAATGATATGAATGGGGAAGGAAAGGATTTTGCTTTCTTTTAAGGGAGGGGGGACAGAAACAAAATGGCTGCAAACAATACAATGAACTTTCTATTTAAAGATGTCTTTCTCTCTCTTACCAGCATCAACTAGCAGGGTAAGGGAGGTTGATAAAAAAAAAAAAAAAAAAAAAAAAAAGGGGGGGGTGACAGAGTGGACCTTTGGTTTTTTTAAAGGAATAAATAAAGATAAAATTATGAGATATTTGTTTCTTTTGTTTGTTTTTTTTAAAGGTAATTTTTGTAAAAAATGAAAATTAATAAAAGGGAAAGTTAAAAACAGAAATTTGGAAAGAAGTTTTAAAGAGATGGGATGAAAAAAAAAAAAAGGCAGGAAGACAAAGGAAAGGGGAGGAAGGTTTCAAGCAAAAAAAAAAATAAATAAATAAAATTAAAAAAAAATAAGCTCCAAATGTTAAAAAGGTATTGGTTGTTAGTTGGCTCTACAAGGAGGTTAGCTATAAAAAGTATACTTTTAAATGGCAATGATTAAAGTTAAAAAAAAAAAAAAAAATTAAAAAAAAAAAAAAAAAAAATCGCATTGAAGTGCCAGCTGAAAAAAAAAAAAAAAAAAAAATTGAAGAAAAAGCAAACAATTGGGAAGGATTTTTTTGTCTTGATTTTAAATAACCATGTAGTTTGAGAAAAAAACTGTCAATCCTCACTTTCCATAAACCATGTTTCTGACAAAGGGGGAAGAATTGTAGTTTTCTGGGTCATAATCTACATCTAATGCTTATTGTTAGTTAGTTTTTTACTTTTTTTAGCTCCTTGCATCAAGTGGCTTGATACCTTGATAGTTTAAAAAAATAAATATAAAATAAAATTAGAAAGATTTTTATAATGTCAAGCACCTACATTCATGAATTTGCATATTATTAAACTAATTATAAAGTTTTCGGGGAAACAAACTTTTTTTTTCTTGCATACTCTATCAAAATATACATAAAAAATGGATTTTATAAATATATAAAAGTTATGTTCAGAAAAGGACACATCTTACTTTGTGTTGTATAGGCATATGCATGTTGATGGATTTTTCATCAGCCAGAAAAAAACTCTTAACACAAACTTTGTTTTGTATAAAAATATAAAAATATTTTCTTTATTTTTTATTGCCTCGTGTGCAGGCACCAAGCTAGAAATGAAGTGTGGATAGGAGAGTGGGTGAATGGAACCACAAGCTCGTCTAATGTTGCTTTGCCGGGCGACTGTTTGCTTCTCTTGCCTTTTTCTCTGGGCTATATATATGACCTGCTCTCTGCAGGTGCACTAACCTCAGCAGCTGTGTGCATTAAATAGTTGATCTTTCACCACCAACGACATCAATTTGACAACCTGACAAGCATCATTCAGTGCGTTTTGGCTACGAGCTATCATACATGCGTGTGCTTGTTCACCCTCAACACGCAACAATTAGCCACAATTTATAAATGACTGCACAAGTTTAATCTTAGTTTGCTATGCATGTGTCTCACCCCTTCCTACTTTGTTTAATCCCGCTTTAATATTCCTATTTACTTGCCTCCCCACAAGGGCAGAGTTAAACACAAGGTCAGTTTTTAATGTAGGGGAAAATCCAGCTCTCCAAAAAAAGGTGCACTCTGGATAGGAACAAAAATAAAAATTGTCTCGGTCATGAAGGATTTCTCCTCCACTAACCAAGGATAGAAAAGGTGAAGTGTAGCATCAGAACAGATACTACACTGTGATCTTGGCCCAAAGGCCAAGGAACAAATTCCGCTTTAATATTTCTTAAAGTCTTAGGATTATTTTTCAGCATTGTTTATCTAATTTACATATGTGTGTCTTTCACAACTAGATATAAACATTACTCTTACATAACACTTCTATATCTTTTACAAATGGCGATTTGATATACATCTGTCTAAAGTTCTAACTATAATTCAGGTTTTAGTCATTATACTCTCAAATGCTCAATTTCTTTTAAACTAATATACTATCTTTGTGCATGTCAGTGGCATTCACCCTGGGCGGGTTGAATCGTCTTCCTCCTTTGGAGGAAGTTTCATAGGAATATCAAGTTTGCAAGCAGTCCCCAGTTGCATGTAATATACTATCGTTCAATCCTCAAGTCAAAGAAAAGGGAATAGAGTATATTTCTAGTTTCATGAGACTATCCACCTACGCACTGCATTCTCTGGAGAGGGGATATCTGTTTCTGTGCTTATGATACCATCCTATCAGGGGCACTTTTTGAAGGGAAGGGTCACTAGAAAATCATTCAACCTCACTATGTTCCTGATTTTTTTTTTTTTTTTTTTTTTTTTTTAGATGAGGATTAATAATATATATTTGGATTATTTGGACTGCTGTTCTCATCTTGTGTTATTTTTATGCTTCAGTCAATGTAACCTCCGACCTTCTTCAGGTCTATTTTGTCAAACGTGGAATCTGCACAGAATTTTGAATGGAATTGTTTAATTAACAGGGATAGCTTGTTCTTGTTCTGTTAGCTATAACTGGGTAGAAGTTCTAAATAATTCGCAATTGTATTTTTAGTGTTGCCTGCACTGAGGATTGAACTTTCAACCTCCAGAAAAGTAACTGGATTTTACAGAGTACATTATCCACGAGTAAATAAGTAACACTCTTCTGGAGATTGAAAAAACTGAAATATTTCTAGTGTGGGCGACACTAAAAATACACTTGCGAATTACTTAGGACTTCTACCCAGTCATGGCTGACAGAACAAGAGCAAGCTACCCTTGTTAATTAAATAAACGGCTTTGTTCAAGATTGCATGCAGATTCCTGAATTAGACAAGAGGTTACATTAATCGAAACATTGTGTGAATGACACTCAAGATGAGAATAGTAATTCGAATAATCCAGACAATATGACACGTGCGACCTCTGACAAAACATTTCTTATATAGAAGTACACCAACTTGTTACGCAATAATACCTAAACAGACATGTCACAGTTTATGAATTTTCAAATTAAATCAAAGTGAAAGAGGTAGCAATCCCGATCCAATGGATCATGGGTCCATTTTATATATTTACTAGCAGGATGACCTGACGTTGTCCGGGATTGAATGATGATCAAACGAATGTTTCACACTGCCATATTTTTATTGTCATCGAAATTGATGAAATCGCCCATTTTTCAATAAAATCGATTAATTGCTTGCTCTAGTTGGGGGAACTATCGTGGTGCACATAGTGGAAGCTCACATGCCTCTTGCAGTGACTTAGTCCATAATACATTGTAGTCTACATTGCACTGTAGGGAACCTACTATTGATTTTATAAAATTATTTTTAATGACCTGAATTAAAATTTAAAATGCAAAAGTCAAGTATCATACTTCAATTGTGCTCGAAACAGAATGATTAATTTCTAATGCACCCCTGTCATATCAAAGAACTTACCGTTGATTTTATATGTCTAGCCTTTCTGCTTGTGTGGTAATAAAACTTCTCAAATGCACTTGTGATGTTAGGCTGTGTAAGGTGTCAACTTTGATCAAAATCGATGTTTCCTTCTTTCATCGGACTATTTCAATTATTAATTATCAATACTTATCAAAGACATTCTGATATCTGAAAACACTTCTAGGCACATGAAGTACCTCCGTGTGAAATTTTATAAAAATCGGCCCAGCCATTTTCTAGTCCATAGGGAACGAACTCACCCATAAACAGACAAAGTTCTTTTTATATGATAGTAAATAAAACATCCAATGAATTTAACGAGGTTTATACAAGTGCTCAATACCAAGGTAAAGCAAGATATACTTTTGATTTGTTTTTACATAAACATTTAGGTGTCGCTTCACAATCAGGAGTATGTTTCAGTCAACTCGCTATAACTAGTTGACTGAAACATACTCAGTAATGTGTAGCAATACCTAAACCAATATGTGAAACTAAAAGTATATATATATATATATATATATATATATATATATATATATATATACACACACACACATCAACACACACAATATTATAAATATTTAAATTTATATCCACACGTTTCATCCTTTCCTGGGAATCATTAGTGTGGAAGATGATTGTTCTACTTGTCACACAATCTGAAACTTGCAAACCGAAGTCAACATTTTAACCATTTTATAAACAATCTAGACAATATGGCCATAATAACAGCTACAGTGAAAGGAAAAGAATCAAGATATATTCATGTCTATGCAAAGCATATCAAGAAGGCTGTCACAAATAGTGTTCTACAAACCAGTTGGGCAGAACTTCGCAATTTTTTTTTTTTAAACCTATACAGCTCCTTTTGAAAGAAAAGAAATAAGGATAAATGCAAATGGAAGCAGATGAATTAGCTCTGACAATCAGATTCCTCCCCCATGCAGATGCATCATGCTTAACATGCCCACAAAATTTGATAAGCTTAAATACATCATCTCTATCAAAGTAATTCGATATACAAAACATTTCTTAGAATATAAGCAAAACATTAACGGAATAATTAGTTCTCCATCCCAATATTATTACTAAACACGAGCAGAACTCATAGAAATTCCATGGAATGAGAAATTAAATCAACTGTTTTAAGCTGACATTTTTCTGGATAGCAAAAAAATTAGTTTTTTGGGCAGAAAAACCAATAACATGCAGCAAATATGGATTTGCTAACATTTCTCCAAAAATAGTGCCCATTCTATTTTAAATATACAACTGACCAAAATGAGATAAATTAATAAGTACTAATAAATAATCATAAAGTAATATTGTGCTACATAGTTCAATACAAATAATAAAATCACATTGCAAAAGGCAATCTTTAATTTTCTCCTCCAGTTCAGCATCTCTTGGTAGACAATGTGCCCCCCCCCCCCGTTTTCTTTCAAATGTTTCCTTTTTTACATTAACATCTCGTTAACTTCTTTCTTTGGTGAAGGACCATTACATGTAGAAATTACGAGTTTCTTTCTCATACCATTACGATAATGATCACATACAACTGATATCCAAAAACGAGGCTACATCAAAAGGAGGTCACTTATTCTTTTTTTGAATCTATAAATTGTGATATCACTTGTTTATTGCTTCTATGTGATTTACATTTTCTTTTATTGTTGAAATGAAAACATGGTATTAAAAGTTATTTCTATTAAAATTTAATTACAAATTAAATGCAGCAGAATGAAAAAGCTATTTTAATCTGTTAATTTTGACCTTTTGTAATTTGAAAGGAATTTAGGAACAATTAGACTGTCATCAAAGTAATGTCTAGCTTAAAAATTATCAACAAATCCTTATGTATGAAAAAAGTTGAACGCTGTGGAACCATCTAATTTTTAATTTATACGTCCAGTGTCACAAAAAACATTGCAAAGATTAATTAATGAGAAACGAATTACCTCCCTTTATAGTCGCTCTTTATCAGTTAAAAATCATTAAAACCAGTTTCTCTCCAAAAATTTTAAAAAACATAGCTGTCTGTTTACGTTTTCAAATGGGCTACTTCATTTTATAATTAAAATGAAGTCATGTTGAGGTGACTAAGTCTGTTTTTATTATAGTTCCTTTTTAAAAAATTTTAAATAATGTGCAAGTGAACTGACATGTTTCTTTATAATTTATATAAAAAAGATTATTAAAAAAACAAAAAAACAATGTGTGATGTGTTGAATTTTCATTTTAAAAAAATCTAATTTTTTTAAATCAATTCTTTTTAGCTTTAAAAGATTTTTCTAAAAAATTGTTTTAAATTCATTTTTGTTTTATTTTTTTTATTCATTTTATTTCTAATGCATTTTTAAAAATTTTGAAACTACCATGGAATTTCCATGGGTTCTGCTAGTTTAGATTTAATAGATTAAAAAAATCTTAACTTATCAAAAAAAAAAAAAAAAAAGTTATAGTTTTGTACCAATTTGATACAATCAATAATTTAATGACCAGTAAATTTTTACCATAACTGCAGCTCAACATTCACCTTTAAATTAATGACTTATAGGTTTTCAGGTTTGCCAAAAACAAATATCACATTCAAATTTAGAGCAGAAAAGTAGTTTTCTGAATATTAAGGCATTTTTCCTCAATGTATTACTTAATGTCAATGGCAGTCACCATTCTTAACATGAGGAGGATGAAGTCTTTTGTAACACGCATGTACATTATTACTTGTTCAGTTGGGAAAAAACATTGCCGTCATTGAAAACATAATGGATTCTATTCGATAAGGATCTTACAATCCAGAAAACTGCTCGTCTGTCTTAAATTTAAATGTAATATTCGTTTTTAGCATACCCCAAAACATAAGTTGTCATTTTAACAGTGAATATTGAGTTGCTGTTAAAGTAAAAAAAAAAAATACCCAGTAACCAAACATTGTTGCAATAATTTTAACTTTCAAAACCTTACTTTTAGAAAAAATAATTTGGTAGAAAAAAGATTGGGAGTGGGGGGGGGGGGAGAAATGAGTTCAGAGATAATGTCAGGTAGGTACAGCAAGATTAAATGATTTATTTTAAAATAAGTTTTGTAGACTTATATCTATAATCTATTCATCATAACAGGTTTGCAAAAATTTTCATAAAGTTTAACATTTAAAACAACCGTTTGAGGTGAAGGAAAATCTGGAGACAATCCTATTTTATTTCTTACATAAATTGTAAAGACAAATTGCAAAGAAAAAAAAATGTTAACAATTCAAGAGAGACAACCGATTCATACAATGGAACAATGGAACAAAGGAACAAAACCCAAATGTATTCATCAAACATTTTCATGGCATACGTATGCACTAAAAAATTTTTTTTTTTAATATTTGTTAAATTGTCTGAAAGTTCTCAGCATTTTAAAAGTATACGTTTCTGAAGACTTAACGGTTTACTTAAATCACAGATGAAACTTAGCAGGTGTTACATATTTTTTTCCATAGCTGATTAAAAAAGAGGGGAGAAACTTATAACTTTCAACGAGATTTGTGAATTGTATAGTGACAACGCTATAATAGAATCAAACATTCAAAATTAAAAATGGGAAACACCAATCTTGAAAATGACATTTGCAGAAGACCCTTAAAATTTGATATTGATGTTTTGAAGACAAAAATTGAAAGAAAATCCAAATATCACAACTAGAACACTTACACAGGAGTTGGAAGTTTCAAGAAGTACAGTTCATGATGATTTTTATTGAATAAATAAAAAGGAGAAATCTTATATCTATCCTTTTCGTGTACCTTAGAAACGTTTGAAACTTTCCAAACAACCTAATAGATATGCTTGAAAATATTGGCAACATTTCTTGATGTAACTTCTATTAAGCATCTTATATTAAGATGAACATTACAGAGTACAATGGTATACATTTACACAATTATACATTTAACCTGAGCGTTTAAAAAGATGAGTGGAAGTATTCATAAAGCAGGGGAGATAAGTCAATGTCATTTAACCAAGTAATAATGAATATCTCTCTACAATTATATTGTCTGTGTGTCATGTGTGTGACTTTGTTCTTTATAGAGTTGGAAGTTTCAAAAAGTACAGTTTATGATGATTTTTATTGAATAAATATTGTTAAAAAAGGAGAAATCTTATATCTATCCTATTAGTGTGCAAAAAAAAAAAAAAAAAAAAAAAAAAAAAAAAAAGACACTTGAAACTTTCCAAACAACCTAATAGATATAATAGATTTCACACTCCTGTATTTTTTATTTTCATCAAAATCCGCGAAATTGCCTGAAGCTTCACATGCCTCCATGCAGTAACTTAGTCCAAAATATGTTATTTTACGTTG
>NC_136492.1:17968124-17978124 GCF_053919585.1 Euprymna scolopes | reverse complement strand
ACAAAAATTAAACCCAGGATTTCATAACTTGTATGAATAGAAACATAAGTATGTTTTACTTAATCTAAGAAACAAATACAACTACAGCCACTGGCACATTAGTAAGTGTTATTTCTACTGCAGTTATTTGCTGTACATGCAGTTTATGAAAATGTTATGATTGCTAGTGCAATTTATGAAAATGCTATGGAACAACTAAAGATGTTATGATTGCTAGTGCAGTTTATGAAAATGCTATGGAACAACTAAAGATGTTATGATTGCTAGTGCAGTTTATGAAAATGCTATGGAACAACTAAAGATGTTATGATTGCTAGTTCAGTTTATGAAAATGCTATGGAATAACTAAAGATGTTATGATTGCTAGTGCAGTTTATGAAAATGTTATGGAACAACTAAAGATGTTATGATTGCTAGTGCAGTTTATGAAAATGCTATGGAACAACTAAAGATGTTATGATTGCTAGTGCAGTTTATGAAAATGCTATGGAACAACTAAAGATGTTATGATTGCTAGTGCAGTTTATGAAAATGCTATGGAACAACTAAAGATGTTATGATTGCTACTGCAGTTTATGAAAATGCTATGGAACAACTAAAGATGTTATGATTGCTAGTTCAGTTTATGAAAATGCTATGGAACAACTAAAGATGTTATGATTGCTAGTGCAGTTTATGAAAATGCTATGGAACAACTAAAGATGTTATGATTGCTAGTGCAGTTTATGAAAATGCTATGGAACAACTAAAGATGTTATGATTGCTAGTGCAGTTTATAAAAATGCTATGGAACAACTAAAGATGTTATGATTGCTAGTGCAGTTTATGAAAATGCTATGGAACAACTAAAGATGTTATGATTGCTAGTGCAGTTTATGAAAATGCTATGAAACAACTAAAGATGTTATGATTGCTAGTGCAGTTTATGAAAATGCTATGGAACAACTAAAGATGTTATGATTGCTAGTGCAGTTTATGAAAATGCTATGGAACAACTAAAGATGTTATGATTGCTAGTGCAATTTATGAAAATGCTATGGAACAATTAAAAGATGTTATGATTGCTAGTGCAGTTTATGAAAATGTTATGGAATAACTAAAGATGTTATGATTGCTAGTGCAGTTTATACAAGAAAATCATTAAAAAAAAGAAAAAAAAACTTATTTCATAGCTATCACTTCTTACTACTCTTTATGTTTTACCTATTTCTTACATGTAATCATATACATGATGGGAAGGAAATTTTTTAACATATTTTTACAAAAACATTGGCTACATATAAATATAAACGGACCTGAGGGGATTGCCAATTATATTGTGATGATGACTGAACTTACGCATTCATGACCTGAAAGTTTCATCTGTTGCAAATATTGACAGTGTGAGACTAAGAAAGCAATCCTTGTCATAGACATGCATCAGAAGCATAGATGCTTCATTAAATTCCTGGCAGAAGTGCTTTGAGAATGGTGGTGACTATGCAGTAAAATAATTTCTGGAAAACAAAGGTTTGACTTAACTCTTTAAACATTGTTCTCATGTAAGGAAAGAATGTCTGTGGAAGTATTCATCTGGTGTGAGTGGAGTTGGCTCCAAACAGATTCACTACATTTCACACCAGTGCAGCCCATCCATGTCGACAGCCCTCTGCATGAATGAACCACTCTAGATTCCAGTGACAAGCACCAAAGATTTGAAGGCCCAAAACAGTATCCCGATCTGCTTTGATCATTGACAGCTCTGTTTAAAACTGCCTATTTCTGTTTCTTCCACTCTACAGGTGTATTCAGAATCACCAGTTAGCAAGCAAACTCATTTGACCGGAGATGCTTAAATGTCTGGAATATCACACTCAACATGGATTGTGGAATTGAATACTGTCATAGATTCTGAGTAGAAGAATACGACAAAGACAGTAGAGGTCAAAATCTTTGAGTTGATGGAGATCCTCCTTGCATTTGGAGTCGGGTTTCGCAGCCGTAGAATAGAATGGTTCAGACAAGAGCTTGGTAGATGCAAGTCCTGGTGGAACGTTTGATCTTCCAACGGGATCAAAGGCACCTTTGAAGACGACAGAAAGCACTTGATCAATCTGAATGAAAATTTCATATTTTGATTGACTTGTAACCATGAAGGTTGAAGCAAGATACTTGAACTGTTCAACTCCCTCCACTCAAGAAAGGGTGACTATCACTGTATATGTGCAACAGATAAAATGTATATAACTAGCTGTGTCTACCAAGATTTACTTAGACACTACTTTCACAAAGGAGAAAGTAAAATGAAATGAATATGATTTTCGAAATGTATGTTTAACTTGAAAAAAAAAAAAAAAATTTTTGAATCATAATAAAAAAAAAAAAATATGTTGGGGGAGGGCAAGTTCCAGCATCGTCACCCATTAAAATAGAGGAAACCAGGAATAACCTCTAAAAGTAAATAAATTGAAAAGGAGCAGAATGACTCTTTTCACCCAAAATATTAAGCCTTTAGCAGTGATGTATAAAAGGAGATGATGGTTAAGTGATTAATGACAGACAAACGACCGGGATGTCCTCAGTTCGAATCCAGTTCGTTCCACTGAGACTTCCACTTAGATTCTAACTAGAAAAATATCGGGGAAACCAATGCCAACAATAGAATTATCTACTTCATATGAAACTAGCCTGGGTGTCCGACGTTGCTCGGGTGTTTGGAGGTGTGTGTTGAGCAAAAAAAAAAAAAAAAAAGTGGTAATAGGCAGGCAGAACCGAACCCGTGCCGCGAAGGCAGAAAAGAAAGTGAAAGAAAATCTGACGTCTTAGCCAATGTCTTCATGATGCGACCGAAAGTCAAAAGCACTGAAATTAACCAAAGTCAATCCAACGGTAATAATGACTTGCTAAAATGTTGGCGGAAAAAAAAAAAAATAAATAAATAAAATATCGACCCCTCCTTGTACAAAACGGCAGAGTTTAGGGTGAAGGAATTAATGTTCTTGGCCAATTTTTCGATATTTATCCAAGATGTCGCGCTTCAAAACGATATGGATCTTGTGAAAATCCGTCGCCTCTGTTCAAAGTTTTAGTGAGACATACATACATACATACATATATACATTTAAACAGACAGGCGAGATTTATATTATAGATGGATGAATGATATAAAAATAAATCATTGTAAAAAGATGGGAGAGGTGGGGGGGGACTACTCAATGAATTGTTTGCTTGGGTGTGCTCTGTGCAGGTTACTTTGGGGAGGGTTGGCATTTAACAGAATAAAGTAACTGCTTTATTTAGAAATTAATTTTGTCTTGAAATTAATTTTGAAAATTCTTTGTAATGTACTATATGGATCACAAACTCTAAAAGTAAATTGCCCAGAAACGATTGGAAAGACTCCTTTCATCCAAACTGCTAAGTTTCTATCTACGATATAAAAACATGCGTTAATAGAACTATGCATTATAAACTTAAACTCAATAAATTAGAAAACTGAAAATGAATAGTGAATTAATGAGATGTCCTTTTGCAAAGCAATATGAAAATTACTTTAGCTTGGAATGTAAATTGCATATTGATCTAATCAATATATTATTTTGTTTTAAATATTTATTTGGCATAATAATCTCTCTCTGCTCATGCTATAAATGTTTCAACTTTACAGAATTTCTAATATTTGTGTAAAGATTATAAATATTAACACCATTTTTTTTTTTTTTTTTTTTTACTTGTTAAAAGCAAACAAAAAAAAATGAGAACACTTGAAATTTAAAAACATTTTCTTTTGCCCATATGATGCTAATAATTTTTTTATATTACATGAATTTAAGAAAATTATCTATATAATTATAAAACTCTGGACCGTCCCAAGTGTACTGCCTTCTTCGACGATTGAGTGATTCCATCTTTTAAAAAAAGGGATGACAGGTGAATTTATATGTGTGCGTGTGGCTCAGAGGCTAAGGAATGAGAGTGGAGAGTTGTGTTTTGGTTTTGATGTTAATTAATGTCAACCAAGTCATATATGTATATATATATATATATATATATATATATATATATATATATATATATAGTTTTGATCTCACGACTATGTATTAGGTTTAATGTAATAATCGATAGAGAATATTCTCTATAATAATAAATACAGAATATGCATGAATTAAAATATCATATTTAAGCATATCTTACAACCGAACAATACCTGGTAGCCTGCTAATTATATATATATATATATATATATATATATATATATATATATTAGTGATGGGACGATTCCAACATTTTTACCTGATTCCAATACAATTATTGATTCTGATTCTTTATAAATCTCTAATTATTTAACTATAAGAGTTCGTAAAAGCACATGTTGAATATGCAGAGATTTTTCTAAACGTCAAAATACACTTGTGCAGGATGATCTATCGATTTTAGTTTTACTGGTAATTTAAAATCAATAAATATTTATTATTTTATCATTATTACCAGCAATGAAAGATTTGGTTTAAACAAAATCAGATAAACAAGACAACTAAAAGAATCGTTTTGGCATCGGAAAATGGGCATTAATTTTTCTGATTCCGATACCCACAAATCTTCCGATTTTTTCGATTCCCGATTCCGATTAATCATCCCAACCCTAATATATGTGTGTGTGTATATATATATATATATATATATATAAAAATGTGGCAATATTTTGTGTAATGGTTTGTACATTAAGAGAAAAAAAAACATTTCACAAAATGAGAAAATGTCCAGATTTTCATGTTTCACATTCAATTTTTATCAACAAATACATTTTCTGATAAGAAGCAGGCGGAAACTTGAAATATTAAAATTCTAAATTAGAATATGCATAAGTTACATGCTTTTATGTTTTCCAATAGGCTATTTATCAAATGTCAATTTTTTTTTTTTCTTTGCAATAAACATACACATATTAGTGGCCTGGCAAGGCCACAGGGGAGACAACAAAGCAAAAAGAAAAATAATAAAAATCCTAAGCAAAATTCATCCTAAAGCAAGAAAAAATGAAATTGACCTGACAGGACTATATATATATATATATATATATATATATATATATATATATATATATATGCACACAAATGTAGAAAAATTTAAGTATATTTTACTGATTTAAAAATATAGCTTCTTTTTAACCAATTGTCATAAAATTTTAACCATAAAATAGTATTATAATCTTCAAAAAACCTGCAAATTTTCATGTAGTTCCGTCCCATAGAATCAAAGATATGAGCATTACAATATTTAATTTGGCTACCAGTATAGATATACTACCTTTTTTGGCAATTTTATAAGTTCCAAATCTCAATGACTATTGATCAGAATTTAACAAATGAAGGCTCGTTGGAAAAGTAATGACCTGAATTGTGTAGTGGCCTATATGACATTTGCTCTTAAGGTCACAAGGAGGATCATCCATTATCCAAAGCCTATTTTTGGCACTTTTTTTTTTTTACAACCATAAAATGTTTCAAGCATAGTCATTTGTTTTCCTAATTTTGCATATGAATTACAAAATATCTGATATTTCCTCAAACCCTCTGACTTTGATGGAGGGACAAACTAAAACTTGCTATGGTTTCAAATGATCTTAAATAACAGCAAGGGGAGACTTGATTCCAAATATTTCTCATGTTATATATCTCCTCTTTGGTTTTCATACATAAAGTAAATTTCACAGTGTATAAGGATTATTTGAGACTGGAGATATTCATAATCTTACCCTATTTTCAAAAGAGGGGAGATATAACATATGAGAAATATTTGGAACCAAGTCTCCCCTTGCTGTTATTTTAGATCATTTGAAACCATAGTAGCAAGTTTTAGTCTCCCCTCCAAGGCAAGAGGTTTTTGGAGAAATGTAGATATACATGTAATTATTTGGCATGATCAAAGGCTCGGCTAATTTTAGTTAAAAATATTTTAAAATAATGTGCAAGACAGAAAAACGTATAAAAGAAAAAATGTAAGGGAGACAATCTATTCTTACCTTTTAGTTAAAATAATTATCTACCTTATATTGAGCTTTTAAAGTTATTCAAAATTGTTACCATTGTAATAATTTTTATCAGAAATAATTTTCAGAAGAAAACTTAAGCAACTTATACTTTTTACTGTAAAGAACATGATGCGAGGATGAAAAGGAAATAATGGCTAGTTAGAATCAAATATGTTAGATTTAAGATGATTAATTAACTTCATATAGATTAGACAAATTTTAAGCACTTTTCTTTCTTAGTAATTATCAAACTCACTAACAGATTTTCCCCTAACCTCAATTCTATTGAATTTAATAATTTCATTGATTTAAATCTATAACACAAAATGTAATTAATACTGACACTTTTAAACTACAAAAAAAAAAAAAAAGAAAAAAAAAGTAAATTTAATATCCGGGCAACACCAGGTACACTGCTAGTGTTATATATGAAAAGATTTGAAAAAAAAAAAAAAAAAATTAGTCTGTTCATTATTATCAATTTACAATCATAAGAAAAAAAAAGTATAATTTAATTTCTCTTAATTGTTTAAGTGAGATAACTTTTTTTGTGCGATTCTACAGAATTGGGACAAACTTTTGTAGTCGATAAATGGACTTTTCAGATAAAAAAAAAAAACAATGGTTTCAACTGATTTTTTATCAATTCTAATAAGTTACAATGGTAGCTTCCAAATTATGCAGTCAAAATTACCTGAATATTACAGAATTATTTAAAAAAAACAAAAAAACTTAGCAGGTGAAAAATTGCCGTCATCTCGTTTGAATCTAAACAAATTACCTCCCTTTTGAACTGTTTTACAATCGTTTTCTTCAAATTCTATTTTTATTTTCTTTAATAAATAATTTTCTACCTTATCGATTTTCATAATTTTTTTTATATAAACATCTTAAAAATATAAGGAATATGCAGATACCATTGTTTTCATGTGAAATTCAATTTTACAATTTCCAAAATCTCGTCCCAATAGTGTAGAAGCACTGTTTTTGGTTTTCTTTTGTTTTATTAGGGGGAGGAGGATTTGGAGGGACCATTACATATAGCCAACATCCAACATTGAGATGTCGAGATAAATACACTTAATATGGCTAAGATTTTTTTAACATCCCAAAACAAATTGCACTTTATATCTCTAAAACTATCATAAAAATAACTTGATGTGTGCATGTGTTCGTTCCCTACAGACTTCTGAAAGGCTGGGCTGATATTTTTGAAATTTCACACAAATGTACTTTCTGTATCTGGCAGTATATTCTTAGATCAGTGTTTTTTTTTTTTTTGTTTGTTTGTTTTTTGTTTAATCAGAATGTCTTGATAAGTATTGAAAATCAAAAAAATCTGATGAGAAAAGAACAGGTGATTTTGACTAAAGTTAACAGCTTATACAACCTAACATTACACTTGCATTTCAGAAATTTTATTACTGCACAAGCAACATAAAATCAACAGTATGTTCTTCGATATGACAGAGGCACATTCAAAATGAATACAAGTTTAGAACACAATTGAACAAATATACTTTACTTTGGCATTTTTAATTCAAACCGATATATATAAAAATAATTTTAAAAAATCAACAGTAGGTTCTCTACTGTGCAATGTAGACTACACTGTATTGTGGACTGCAGGGAGGCATGTGAAACTTTCTCCGCGGTGGGTCCCTAACTAGAGTAGGCAATTAATCCATTTGATTGAAAAATAGATTTCATTGATTCCGATGACAAAATATGTGATGGTTAGACATTCATTGATCCTCATCCAATCCTGAGCAATGTCGAGTCTCCCTGCTAGTTTAAATAAATGTATTTTCCATTTAGCATTCTCTACATTACAAACATACTAAGATTTTTTTTTTGTTTACTAGACCACCCGTGAAACCTTGCGGTCAGTTTTCATTATAACACTGTAGAGCTCGTCATCTTGCTTGTCACCATACACAGTGAATGATATCAAAGGCAATTGGCATAAATTAGAAAAGGTTGAGAGGGGAGGGCGGGTAACAAGAAAAGGGGTGACCAAAGGAGGGGGGGGGGATAACAAGAGGAAAAGAAGAGTGAGAAGAGTGAGGGTGCCAAAAGAACATAGTTAGGGAAGCCAGATTGGGAGTGTAAAAAGAGACTTATCCAGAAGGATTCACAGACACACACACGGATTGTCAGTTTTGACGTATGAGGTTCACATAATTGTTTTTTTTTTGTTTTTTTTTTTTTAAATTGCATTTTACATTTTTGCCCCCAAACAAGGCACATTGCCACTTTGATGCAGGGGGGGGGGCTACTATCAGGGACATAAGCTACAGGGGTACTATGTAGGGAGTTGGGCAGCAAGATGTTTGTTCACATTACACTTCAACTTTTGCATGTCAGTACAGTTGGGGAAGCAGGGACCCAGAAGGGAGTTCCAAAGTTTAGCAATTCTGGGGAAGAAACTACTGGAGTTGTTCGAAATCAACACAGATAAATTTTGTTTATCGTGGTGAAGGCTTTCTGTAGAACCATCCACACCTTTTAGAACAACTGCTAATCTCAGTTGATGCAATTGAATGCAGAAAGTAGACTTTAGGTTTTATATCAGAATTTCTGTCGCCGAGATGCATATCTTAACGAAGACTTCAGGTGTATTTCTCCTGGTGTTATTTTTATTTTATTTATTTATTTATTTTTTTTAAGCCTGCTCCCAGATATAAACCTGGAAATTTCTGCATCCCGACGCAGTACATACAGCGCTTAGCATTCCCAACTGGTCACCCATCAGGTACTGACCAGTACCTTTGTTGCTTAATTTTGGTGATCTAATGAGAACCTATGTCAAAGTGATTATGTTATATATAAACAAATACTGACACGAGTCACTGACTGAATCGCATATCATGAAATTTTTTTTTCCAGCCTTCTCCAATACGTATCAAACAAAGCTTTTGGTAACTACCATTCATCCTTTGAGATGTCATTCATTTTGAAGTAACTAAGTTTGGTTGTTTTGTTTTATGGCATATCAACCCTTTTCAAGTTATTTAATGCCGAATTCAGTTATTTTGGAAACGGTTTTTATGCTTCAAGTTCTTTATATCTTTAAATAGTTATTCATAGAGTTTGGTTTGGTTGTTTTATGGCATATCAACCTTTTTCAGATTATTTAATGCTGAATCATGTTATTTTGTGGAAGGTTTTTATTTAATTCTTCAAGCTCTTTGTATCTTCAATCGTTAGTTTGTAGTGTTTGGTTTGGTTGTTTTATAGTGGATTGTATCGTTTTTGTTCCCTGCCCTGTAGAACATGAAGGAATTTTGCAATGGGAGAGGGAAAAGGGTTACAGTATTAATGTTTGGTACATTTTAAGTTAAGAAACCAGTCAGGAAGTGGGGGAGACAGAAAGAGAAAGGAGAAATGGGAGGAAGGAAAAGGGGGGGGGGTTGCACAACATAATTAAGTTTTGCAAAAGGAAGTAGAAAAACAAAAAGCAGCAATGTTAGGCGCATTTTGTCTCAGGAAACCAATATCTTCAGACAGCCTGATCTGGTAGCACCAGTCAAAGTAAATATACACATTTTTTTCTTGATGATAATCATAAAGTGTGCCTCGTGAAAAACAAGATGACAAACATTCAGCCTGTTATAAGCATAGATATGCAACAAGCCTTTCGAAAGACAATAATATACAAGTAGAACAAGAAACCTGATGTATTTTGAACCATGCAGCACAAGAAACGGAAGCAATAATACCATCGGTGATGAAAAGGACTTTGATGACAAGGGCTACGACAACAATGAGGAAGAGCAACAGTTGAGAGGGGGGAAAAAATTTTAAAAGAAAAGAGAAAATTACCTTTTTGCCCTGGTGGCTGCAAAGGGTGTCCATTTTTCGTACACCACCCCACTGGGAAGATATCACGGGAATCGAACCGACACCAATAGTCGAAGGCTCCTCGCCAGCCATCAAACGTGATGTAGATCTGGTCATTACTTACAGCGCCAACTGTAGCAGGACATA
>NC_136492.1:17945624-17963124 GCF_053919585.1 Euprymna scolopes | reverse complement strand
TTTGGAAAGGGCGGGGGGGGGGGGGACACAGATGAATCTTATTTAAAATGACATGGGGGGGGGGAGAAAAAGAAAGAACAATCAGTTTCAAACTTTTCTCAGAAAAATTGTTCTCCTATACCAGGTCATTTTAATGCTTGTGTAGATTTTAAAAAGTGGGTAGAGGTGTGAAACACCTAAAAAGACACTCAGAAATTTGAGAATAATCAATCCCCTCAGCATTCTCTTACAAATGAAAGCACCTTAAGTGACAAACAAAATACAGCTCTTCCCTTTGCTAAGAAGTATTACCTAGAAACAATGAGTAAGGGGTGATAACACATAAAATAAAGTTGTCATAATCAGAAAAAGAACATTTTCCAAGAAATAAAATAGCTTACCACTTTGAAACATTTATGGGGTGCAATTTCAGCTCCATTCAAAGTTTTCTGTAAAAAAATTGGCCAGGAAGATGCATTCATCCTAAAACCTGTATATAGAAAAATAAAATTAAAGTTAGGAATTTAATAAGATTGATATTAATGATTAATATTCTAACATTTAAAATTATCTTGCAGAATTTTCAGAGTTTGTTACTAGAAATTTATGAGACATCTATATTTGATTCTTACTAGCCAATTTTTATTTCTTTCCTTTTAACCACTTTTTTTAAGAAAAAAATAATTTGCTTCAGTTTTTTTTTTTTTTATATATACTACTTATTTACATTCGTAATTTTTTTTTTCTTTTTACTGTCCACATTTCTAGAACAGCTTCAAAAATCAGTTCAAGATGTTAACAGACTTTTTATCGTTAATCCAAATTTTATTTTCTATAAATATTAGCCTATTCATTTTTTTAATATTAAATCTAGGCAAAGCTTAAGACAAAATTATTTTGGGGGTCAAACGAACAGTTATATTATTTAATGTTATGTACATTTTCTAACCACTAACTAAAGAGAAGTAAACGATTTTTTTTTTTTTTTAAAATTATTTCCCTTATACCAACTAGAGCTTTATGTGTGCATGCCGAGAGAGAGAGATAGAAAGAGAGATATGAATGGGCTGTGTAAAGAAGAGAGGGGGCAGGGTAGAACCTATGTTACATGTTTGCCCAGGCAATGTCGAGTAGTCCTGCTAATCTGCATAAAGAAAGATTGTAACAAAATCTTGCTTTATTGCTAAATAACATGGTACAACAATAAGAAATTAAAATTGGCTAGTCAGAAGCACAAATTTAATTTGGCTACTTAAGTCCAACATATATAAGGTTTTGAATATATTGAATATGTTATTTTTGCTAATTTTTACCACTTAAATTGTTGGTTTTCCAATTTCACACGTAAAATTTTTAACGCAAGAAACAATTTACAAAATCATTGTACACTTTTGATTCTGCACAGAATACATTAAAGTAAAACATGGTGGCACATTTATTTTTGAGATGAGGATTGATTATTCATATTTATTTTTAGATTCTTTGGACTACTATTCTCCTTTCAAATTATTTGCACAATGTTTCCATCGCTGTAACCTCTGACCTTTTTCAGATATATACACACAAAATCTGAAATAATAAATGACACACAATATCGCGAAATTATAGGTAGTCATATATTTAATGACTGCAACCAGGCCCGACATATGCTATACAGTAACAAAACTGTCACAAAAATTATCACGGCCGACAATGAAGGATTTAAACAGAGCCAAACAAGTCCTACGTTATTTAAAAGGAACTAAAGAACAGAAGTTAGTATTTAGAAAATCAAGAAATCCCCTAAAATTAGGTTTTCCGGATTCAGACTGGGCAAACGACGAAGATCGTAAGAGTGTATC
Organism: Euprymna scolopes; assembly: GCF_053919585.1. NCBI lineage: Eukaryota > Metazoa > Mollusca > Cephalopoda > Sepiida > Sepiolidae > Euprymna > Euprymna scolopes. Next base: position 17,961,304 of record NC_136492.1, on the reverse strand, counting down.
TGGATATTGTTTCAGACTCTCAGAAAATGGGCCTATTATTTCATGGAAATGTAAAAAGCAACAGATTGTATCTCTACGTGTGAAGCAGAATTTATCGCGATCACACACATGACCCAGGAAGCACTCTACCTTAAAAATATCCTGAAGACTATTTTAGAGCCAGAATTGATTACAAGCCCCGTAGTAATTAATTGTGATAATCAAGCCAGTATAGTCTTAGCACAAAGATCTAAGCATATAGATATAAAATACCATTTCATAAAAAAACGAGATAAAAAAGGAATCCATTATTTTGAATTACATATCATCAGAACAAAATATCGCTGATGTATTTACGAAACCGGCGACATGGATAAAGCTACAATGTTTTTTCTTAAAACTTGTTAGGGAATTCGACCGAATTTTTTTTTTCTTTCACTGCCCTGTATGTATATAGATTTCTATATATTAAAATACAGACCCGCAAAGTTCCACTTATGAGAAGGCTCTTACTTTTTTGCATGAATATCAGCGGAAAACCCTAGGGGTAATGCTCAGAGTATATAGATTTCTATATATCAAAAAAAAAAAAAAAAAAAAAAAAATAGTCCTGGACAAGACGTTAAGCTGTATCCATTTTATTTGTATTAACACTTTAACCTACTAATGCGTAACTAATACTTTTGCTTTTAACAAAAAAAAAAAAACTCTTTGTAATTTTCCTTTTTGACATTTAAACACAATTAAAAATGGCGTCTTTTTAAATGCTACAATTCTAAGATCCAAATGATTTCTAATTTTTGTTATGTCTAAGTGAATATAAAAATATATATTTATTTTTGAGCAGAACAAACACAAGGAACTTCCCCATTATAAAAATATAGGGAGGATGTTGCAATATTTTGGACTTATAATGGGGTATGATCCCAAACAGTCGGACGATTCTATTTATAAACGATGCTGCTAAGAACTGACGAATCAAATTAATTCACGTTCTGCTACCAACCAATCAGAAACCAGAATTGCTTCATAAATATTAAACCTTTTCTGGAGCAATTTCACATGTTCTTTTCCCGGGTTTCGACACGGTAAGAATATTTTGTTCTGTGGAACTGTCTACTACAAACAAGTCACCTCCCAGGACTTGTTTGTAACAGCGAACCATCTGAAACTTCTGAAACTCAAAATGGCTTACACTTCTAGATTCTTTAAACTGAGTGTTTTTTGTTTTTTTTTTATATGTTGCATGTTTAATACCTCTAGACTCAAACACATCACAGCTATATCAACTGAAACATTTAAGATGAGAACAGTAGTCCGACCAGACTAAAATCAAACTTGGTCTTATACTAGTAACAACTCAGTGAGAACATTTAACAGAAACGTGCGCTCGTGTGTGGGTGAGTGGTGGTATTAGAACAAGTAATTTGTATTCCCTGGGATTCAATGAAGAATCAGATTTTCCTACATTATTTTTTCTAATTTTTTTTACATGCTCCCTGCCCCACCCTATCCACATATGCCACAACCTTTCAAAACAATAATTACTCGTCTTTGTAATGCTTTCTCCTCCTCCTTTCACCAGCTGTTACCCTGACAATAACGGAAAGTGACAAGTTCAAATGATTTATTAGTTAATAAATATTTTTGTTATAAAAGAAAAAAAAAAACAAAAACATTCTTTTGACAAGATTTTTAATAGGTCAAATAAATAAAAGACTTAATTTTAAAGGTTTCACATCTAAATTGATTTGTTGTATATTATACACATGCACACAAAGTTCAGTTATTTTGTTGCACTGGCATTGATATTAAAAGCATACTTTTTTCTATTTAAAAATTAAAACAAACTTCTTGATATATACAGTCATCGATATGCAAGAGACTTCATAAAGGTTAACTAATTTTCACATTTCTTTGAAGAACGAATTTTAATTATTCAGTTTTTATGACTAGTTTCATTTAAATATTACACCGAGTTTGATGCATATTTTCTATATTGTGCATAATTGTGTAGCATTTAAAAGTAAAGTTCTAGCACAAATACATATAAATAATACACACACATCCTGGACTTCACCTTGCCACTAGACTCAAGCAGTGTGGATTCAGGAGAGGTGTGGTTGGAGATTGCACAACCCTTCCCTCATAATTACACGCACAGTTACTCTTACACGGGGTATCCATTATCTTTCGAGACTGAACGGAGGCTTCTACACACACAAGCAAGCAGGCTAGTCATTAAATACACTTAAATATGATAGTTTAATTCATACACATTTCTTATAAATACATAAGATTGTGTGTGCGTGTACACACGCACAATCATATTCTCACCATACAGATAAATATAACATTTCTATATACCTACAAAACAGATTTTTTTTTCTTGCTCTGACAGAGGAACTAGACTTTTAATGTCTACTTCCTCTATTTAAACATTATTAAAACAAACTCGTTAATATACTCAGTCATAGATATGCGTGCGACTATGGGAAGATTAACTGATTTGCATATTCCTTATAAAAAAAAAACACAGTATTAATTACTTTATAGTTTCTGATTATATGATTGGTTTCATTTCACTATTATGCTGAATTCTATTTATGCATAGTTTCTACATTCTGTAATAATTGTATAGAATAAAAGATGAAAACATTCTAGCACACAGAGATATATATATATATGTGTGACCCCATGTGTGTATGTGTGTAAAAAATCTACCAAGCTCCTCTGAATATTTTGTTTACAGTAGCAATTCTGTTGTATTTAACTGTTTCACTTACCTAAATGATGAGGGAATTTCCCGCCCTTTGTTTTTATTCACGTCACCCTCTATTTTTGGGGGCATATATTTTTGTTATTTTTATTTATTATCATCAGCATGGCTAAACTTCTTTAACAAGGATCAAACTCGTAACTGCTCAATTGGTAGCCTGACATTTTTTTGCTGAGCTACGACATCCTGTCAAATTTTTATGCAAGATGTTATAGTTTTTATTTTTTAATTGTATTTAATATATATATTTTTTCAAACATATGCTAGTGTATATTATTATTCATCGGACTACTGTTCTTATCTTGAGTGTAATTTTCACGTTTCGGCCGATATAACCTCCGACCTTCTTTAGGTGTATCTGGTTGAACTCAAGAATTTAGACTGAATTTCAAGTGGAATCCTTCACGCGTAGCATGCTCGTGTTCTGTCAGCCATGACTGGAAAGAAGTCCTAAGTAATTCACAATTTGCAAGTGTAGTTTTTTCGGTTGCCCACACTGAGGATTGAACCAGCAACATTCAGAATGTTACTTTTACAATTGATTTCTCCCAGTACTCTAACCACTGCGCCACGGGTCTGCAAAAGACACAAACATTCCAGAGTTCGACAAGATACCCCTGAAAAAGGTTGGAGGTTATATCGACAGAAACGTTGTGAAAATCACTCAAAATGAGAACAGTAGTCCGATGACTAATACAAATAACCAATCCTCATCTCAAAAATTCAGAAACGTCATGTACGAGTATATAATATATTTTTACTGATTTTATCTGCTGATAAAATACTTTATCTTTGGAAATCCATAAGTTAAGGATTAAGAATTTTATTTTAATTCCTTTGTTTGAATTTGATGTATTAATAACTATTTTAATGTATCAAATTTTCACTATATATACATGTGTATGTTTGGGTGGGTCATCTACAGACATTTTTGTTGTATGACACCTCTTCAGTATAGCTAGGCTAGCAACTGCCTCAAACCAGGGTCGAAATCCAACCTCCTAGACAACAGTCGGCGCTTCTAACCATTATGCTATTTGCCTGCTGCAAAGTATGTAAATGAAATTCCAATGATGAAAATTGTCCAAAAAGGTCAGAGAAACGAGTAAGAAAGTATCAATTGCATGTGGAAAAAATAGATTCGATTTTTCATCTTCATAACTTTGTTCGCAATTTAGATTGATGAATGAAAATATGAAACTGACCTAAAGGAGGATGAAGCAACTCTCCAATTCTTTCACAGTAACCAACTGGATGTAAGTCTGCGGAATCCACCAGCCGCCAGAAATCATTCTTGTTGTCACTGCCATCAAGTCGCAAACGTAATCGTGCTCCCTGCATTGCCAACAACGGTAGCAACGCTTATGGAAGTTAAATTACGAGGATCAGACGCTTCGATTTTCATCCCATTCTTAAACAAATTCGTTGGGGGGCCAATGGACTGGAGCAGAGGAAAAAAAAAATTTAAAGAAAAGAAAAAAAAAGTTAAAATAAAAATATAAAAAATTAAATTTTTTTAGTCAGAATTACAATTGCAACTATAAAAATAAAAATGACTAAATTAGTTTTGATGAATTATACAAGGAAAAAAAACTTTTTTTCTTACTTAAAAATTGTAAGAAATAAAAAAGTTAAAATGATTTTTTTTTTAAAGAAAAGTAAAACAAATAAAAAATGAAAAAAAGTTGAAACATTGAAAAGAAAGTAGAAAAAATAATAAACATGGAAAAAGGACAAAGTATGGAATAAGGGTCCTATTCCCCATGTAGCTCAAAAAGTGGACACGTTTCAATTGACACCAGTTGACTGCCAACAAAAGTGTCATTTGTAAACAAACACACACACCCTGAGTTGTTTATTTTATTTATTGATTTTAAATATTAAGGAAAGATTTAAAGAAAAGTGTGCCTTGGGGGATGGGCTTTTCCCTTTTTTTTTTTTTTTTTTTTTATTTTTATTTAACTTTACAATAAACAAACACAATTCTCGTTTTAAAATGAGTTCATTTTCTACGATTATTCAATTTAAAAAAAAATTTTTTTTATTAACGCATTTAAGAAAAACATTTTTAATATAGGTTGCGTTTTCTTTCTTTTTTCTTCTTAGTTCTCATGTACTTTTTGTATCTGTTTATATTCCTTCATTTTTTTTTTTCTTTGGTTATTAAATCTTAAAAAGTTATTCTAACAAATTTAAAGGTTCTCATGAACCTTTCTTTAATTGATTAAATAATTCGAAATAAAAATGAGAACCATTCATACGCGCCAAAAACTTGGATATATAAAATCAAAAAATTCAACCATGATCGCCCTTTGGGGCCTGTGGCGCAATGGATAGAGATGTTGAATCTCTACAGTTCCAGGAAAATAGCGACTTCAATCCTACCGAAAGCCAACCAGAGGATTAGTTGGCCAAAGGTGGTGAGACGACAACTATGGAAGGCAGTAATTACTGAGGATACAATTATAAGACTCTGCATTCCTATCCCATCGTGGTTTACCACCTGACGAAGGGCCAGAGGAATAGTTGACCGAAACATTGTGAAACAACAACTAGAAGATGAAGATAATAGTCCGCAAATAAAATTGCGAATGTTGACAAAAACCATTCTTTACATGTGGAGAGTGCTTAACTATTCTGAACCTTTATTTAACAAGCTATGAATTCGGAATCGGGAAATGTGAGCGACAAAAAAGGAGTAGAAACAGGGATAAAAAAAGTGCATGAGAACAAAAAAAAAAAAAAAAAAAAATGCAGCCTACATTAAAAATATTCAATTTTTTTTCTTAAATGCAAATAAAAAAAATGAAATTGAGTAATCGTAGAGAATGAACTCATTTAAAAACAAGAAATTACAAGCCACCATCTCGACGTTCGTTTATTGAAAAGTTTTTATTTTTAAAAAAAAGAAAAAAACACCCTACATAAAAAATATACCTCCCTCCCCGACTTTTCATTAAATCTTTGCTTAATATTTAAAATCAACGAATAAAATAAACAAATCAGGTGTGTGTTTGTTTACAAATGACACGTGCGTTGGCAATCAACTAGTGTTGCTTGGAAAGTGTCCCTTTTGAGTCTCTCAGCTTCCAGGGTCCTTACCCATACTTTGTCAAGAAAAAAAACATGAAAAAGCAACGAAAAAACGTGATAGAGAGCAACGAAAAAACGTGGAAGAGAGCAACGAAAAAACGTGGAAGAGAGCAACGAAAAAACGTGGAAGAGAGCAACGAAAAAACGTGGAAGAGAGCAACGAAAAAACGTGGAAGAGAGCAACGAAAAAACGTGGAAGAGAGCAACGAAAAAACGTGGAAGAGAGCAACGAAAAAACGTGGAAGAGAGCAAAGAAAAACGTGGAAGAGAGCAACGAAAAAACGTGGAAGAGAGCAAAGAAAAAACGTGGAAGAGAGCAACGAACAAACGTGGAAGAGAGCAAAGAAAAAAACGTGGAAGAGAGCAAGAAAAAACGTGGAAGAGAGCAACGAAAAAAACGTGAAAGAGAGCAAAGAAAAAACGTGGAAGAGAGCAACGAAAAAACGTGGAAGAGAGCAAAGAAAAAACGTGGAAGAGAGCAACGAAAAAACGTGGAAGAGAGCAAAGAAAAAACGTGGAAGAGAGCAACGAAAAAACGTGGAAGAGAGCAAAGAAAAAACGTGGAAGAGAGCAACGAAAAAACGTGGAAGAGAGCAAAGAAAAAACGTGGAAGAGAGCAACGAACAAACGTGGAAGAGAGCAAAGAAAAAACGTGGAAGAGAGCAACGAACAAACGTGGAAGAGAGCAAAGAAAAAACGTGGAAGAGAGACAAAGAAAAAAGAAAAATATGGAAGAGAGCAAAGAAAAAAGAAAAAATATGGAAGAGAGCAAAGAAAAAAGAAAAAATATGGAAGAGAGCAAAGAAAAAAGAAAAAATGTGGAAGAGAGCAAAGAAAAAAGAAAAAATATGGAAGAGAGACAAAGAAAAAAGAAAAAATATGGAAGAGAGCAAAGAAAAAAGAAAAAATATGGAAGAGAGCAAAGAAAAAAGAAAAAATGTGGAAGAGAGCAAAGAAAAAGAAAAAATATGGAAGAGAGCAAAGAAAAAAGAAAAAATATGGAAGAGAGCAAAGAAAAAAGAAAAAATATGGAAAAGAAAAAAGAAAAAATATGGAAAAGAAAAAAGAAAAAATATGGAAAAGAAAAAAGAAAAAATATGGAAAAGAAAAAAGAAAAAATATGGAAAAGAAAAAAGAAAAAATATGGAAAAGAAAAAAGAAAAAATATGGAAAAGAAAAAAGAAAAAATATGGAAAAGAAAAAAGAAAAAATATGGAAAAGAAAAAAGAAAAAATATGGAAAAGAAAAAAGAAAAAATATGGAAAAGAAAAAGAAAAATATGGAAAAGAAAAAAGAAAAAATATGGAAAAGAAAAAAGAAAAAATATGGAAGAGAGCAAAGAAAAAGAAAAAATATGGAAGAGAGCAAAGAAAAAAGAAAAAATATGGAAGAGAGCAAAGAAAAAAGAAAAAATATGGAAGAGAGCAAAGAAAAAAGAAAAAATATGGAAGAGAGCAAAGAAAAAAGAAAAATATGGAAGAGAGCAAAGAAAAAGAAAAATATGGAAGAGAGCAAAGAAAAAAGAAAAAATATGGAAGAGAGCAAAGAAAAAATATGGAAGAGAGCAAAGAAAAAATATGGAAGAGAGCAAAGAAAAAATATGGAAGAGAGCAAAGAAAAAATATGGAAGAGAGCAAAGAAAAAATATGGAAGAGAGCAAAGAAAAAATATGGAAGAGAGCAAAGAAAAAATATGGAAGAGAGCAAAGAAAAATATGGAAGAGAGCAAAGAAAAAATATGGAAGAGAGCAAAGAAAAAATATGGAAGAGAGCAAAGAAAAAATATGGAAGAGAGCAAAGAAAAAATATGGAAGAGAGCAAAGAAAAAATATGGAAGAGAGCAAAGAAAAAATATGGAAGAGAGCAAAGAAAAAATATGGAAGAGAGCAAAGAAAAAATATGGAAGAGAGCAAAGAAAAAATATGGAAGAGAGCAAAGAAAAAATATGGAAGAGAGCAAAGAAAAATATGGAAGAGAGCAAAGAAAAAATATGGAAGAGAGCAAAGAAAAAATATGGAAGAGAGCAAAGAAAAAATATGGAAGAGAGCAAAGAAAAAATATGGAAGAGAGCAAAGAAAAAATATGGAAGAGAGCAAAGAAAAAATATGGAAGAGAGCAAAGAAAAAATATGGAAGAGAGCAAAGAAAAAATATGGAAGAGAGCAAAGAAAAAATATGGAAGAGAGCAAAGAAAAAATATGGAAGAGAGCAAAGAAAAAATATGGAAGAGAGCAAAGAAAAAATATGGAAGAGAGCAAAGAAAAAATATGGAAGAGAGCAAAGAAAAAATATGGAAGAGAGCAAAGAAAAAATATGGAAGAGAGCAAAGAAAAAATATGGAAGAGAGCAAAGAAAAAAATATGGAAAAGAAAAAAGAAAAATGTGGAAAAGAAAAAAGAAAAAATATGGAAGAGAGCAAAGAAAAAAGAAAAAATATGGAAAAGAAAAAAGAAAAAATGTGGAAGAGAGCAAAGAAAAAAGAAAAAATATGGAAGAGAGCAAAGAAAAAATATGGAAGAGAGCAAAGAAAAAAGAAAAAATATGGAAGAGAGCAAAGAAAAAAGAAAAAATATGGAAGAGAGCAAAGAAAAAATATGGAAGAGAGCAAAGAAAAAAATATGGAAGAGAGCAAAGAAAAAAAAGATGGAAGAGAGCAAAGAAAAAAAGATGGAAGAGAGCAAAGAAAAAAAGATGGAAGAGAGCAAAGAAAAAAAGATGGAAGAGAGCAAAGAAAAAAAGATGGAAGAGAGCAAAGAAAAAAAGATGGAAGAGAGCAAAGAAAAAAAGATGGAAGAGAGCAAAGAAAAAAAGATGGAAGAGAGCAAAGAAAAAAAGATGGAAGAGAGCAAAGAAAAAAAGATGGAAGAGAGCAAAGAAAAAAAGATGGAAGAGAGCAAAGAAAAAAAGATGGAAGAGAGCAAAGAAAAAAAGATGGAAGAGAGCAAAGAAAAAAAGATGGAAGAGAGCAAAGAAAAAAAGATGGAAGAGAGCAAAGAAAAAAGAAAAAATGTGGAAGAGAGCAAAGAAAAAAGATAAAATGTGGAAGAGAGCAAAGAAAAAAGAAAAAATGTGGAAGAGAGCAAAGAAAAAAGAAAAAATATGGAAGAGAGCAAAGAAAAAAGAAAAAATATGGAAGAGAGCAAAGAAAAAAGAAAAAATATGGAAGAGAGCAAAGAAAAAAAAAAAAATATGGAAGAGAGCAAAGAAAAAAGAAAAAATATGGAAGAGAGCAAAGAAAAAAGAAAAAATATGGAAGAGAGCAAAGAAAAAAGAAAAAATATGGAAGAGAGCAAAGAAAAAATATGGAAGAGAGCAAAGAAAAAATATGGAAGAGAGCAAAGAAAAAATATGGAAGAGAGCAAAGAAAAAATATGGAAGAGAGCAAAGAAAAAATATGGAAGAGAGCAAAGAAAAAATATGGAAGAGAGCAAAGAAAAAATATGGAAGAGAGCAAAGAAAATATATGGAAGAGAGCAAAGAAAATATATGGAAGAGAGCAAAGAAAATATATGGAAGAGAGCAAAGAAAAAATATGGAAGAGAGCAAAGAAAAAATATGGAAGAGAGCAAAGAAAAAATATGGAAGAGAGCAAAGAAAAAATATGGAAGAGAGCAAAGAAAAAATATGGAAGAGAGCAAAGAAAAAATATGGAAGAGAGCAAAGAAAAAATATGGAAGAGAGCAAAGAAAAAATATGGAAGAGAGCAAAGAAAAAATATGGAAGAGAGCAAAGAAAAAATATGGAAGAGAGCAAAGAAAAAATATGGAAGAGAGCAAAGAAAAAATATGGAAGAGAGCAAAGAAGAAATATGGAAGAGAGCAAAGAAAAAATATGGAAGAGAGCAAAGAAAAAATATGGAAGAGAGCAAAGAAAAAATATGGAAGAGAGCAAAGAAAAAATATGGAAGAGAGCAAAGAAAAAATATGGAAGAGAGCAAAGAAAAAATATGGAAGAGAGCAAAGAAAAAATATGGAAGAGAGCAAAGAAAAAATATGGAAGAGAGCAAAGAAAAAATATGGAAGAGAGCAAAGAAAAAATGTGGAAGAGAGCAAAGAAAAAATGTGGAAGAGAGCAAAGAAAAAAGAAAAAATGTGGAAGAGAGCAAAGAAAAAAGAAAAAATGTGGAAGAGAGCAAAGAAAAAAGAAAAAATGTGGAAGAGAGCAAAGAAAAAAGAAAAAATATGGAAGAGAGCAAAGAAAAAAGAAAAAATATGGAAGAGAGCAAAGAAAAAAGAAAAAATATGGAAGAGAGCAAAGAAAAAAGAAAAATATGGAAGAGAGCAAAGAAAAAAGAAAAAATATGGAAGAGAGCAAAGAAAAAAGAAAAAATATGGAAGAGAGCAAAGAAAAAAGAAAAAATATGGAAGAGAGCAAAGAAAAAAGAAAAAATATGGAAGAGAGCAAAGAAAAAAGAAAAAATATGGAAGAGAGCAAAGAAAAAAGAAAAAATATGGAAGAGAGCAAAGAAAAAAGAAAAAATATGGAAGAGAGCAAAGAAAAAAGAAAAAATATGGAAGAGAGCAAAGAAAAAAGAAAAAATATGGAAGAGAGCAAAGAAAAAAGAAAAAATATGGAAGAGAGCAAAGAAAAAAGAAAAAATATGGAAGAGAGCAACGAACAAACGTGGAAGAGAGCAACGAACAAACGTGGAAGAGAGCAACGAACAAACGTGGAAGAGAGCAACGAAAAAACGTGGAAGAGAGCAAAGAAAAAACGTGGAAGAGAGCAAAGAAAAAACGTGGAAGAGAGCAACGAAAAAACGTGGAAGAGAGCAAAGAAAAAACGTGGAAGAGAGCAAAGAAAAAACGTGGAAGAGAGCAAAGAAAAAACGTGGAAGAGAGCAAAGAAAAAACGTGGAAGAGAGCAAAGAAAAAACGTGGAAGAGAGCAACGAAAAAACGTGGAAGAGAGCAACGAAAAAACGTGGAAGAGAGCAACGAAAAAACGTGGAAGAGAGCAACGAAAAAACGTGGAAGAGAGCAACGAAAAAACGTGGAAGAGAGCAACGAAAAAACGTGGAAGAGAGCAACGAAAAAACGTGGAAGAGAGCAAAGAAAAAACGTGGAAGAGAGCAACGAAAAAACGTGGAAGAGAGCAACGAAAAAACGTGGAAGAGAGCAACGAAAAAACGTGGAAGAGAGCAACGAACAAACGTGGAAGAGAGCAAAGAAAAAACGTGGAAGAGAGCAAAGAAAAAACGTGGAAGAGAGCAACGAACAAACGTGGAAGAGAGCAACGAACAAACGTGGAAGAGAGCAACGAACAAACGTGGAAGAGAGCAACGAAAAAACGTGGAAGAGAGCAACGAAAAAACGTGGAAGAGAGCAACGAACAAACGTGGAAGAGAGCAACGAACAAACGTGGAAGAGCAACGAACAAACGTGGAAGAGAGCAACGAAAAAACGTGGAAGAGAGCAAAGAAAAAACGTGGAAGAGAGCAACGAAAAAACGTGGAAGAGAGCAACGAAAAAACGTGGAAGAGAGCAAAGAAAAAACGTGGAAGAGAGCAACGAAAAAACGTGGAAGAGAGCAACGAAAAAACGTGGAAGAGAGCAAAGAAAAAACGTGGAAGAGAGCAAAGAAAAAACGTGGAAGAGAGCAAAGAAAAAACGTGGAAGAGAGCAACGAAAAAACGTGGAAGAGAGCAACGAACAAACGTGGAAGAGAGCAAAGAAAAAACGTGGAAGAGAGCAAAGAAAAAACGTGGAAGAGAGCAACGAAAAAAACGTGGAAGAGAGCAAAGAAAAAACGTGGAAGAGAGCAACGAAAAAACGTGGAAGAGAGCAACGAAAAAACGTGGAAGAGAGCAAAGAAAAAACGTGGAAGAGAGCAAAGAAAAAACGTGGAAGAGAGCAACGAAAAAACGTGGAAGAGAGCAACGAAAAAACGTGGAAGAGAGCAACGAACAAACGTGGAAGAGAGCAACGAACAAACGTGGAAGAGAGCAAAGAAAAAACGTGGAAGAGAGCAACGAAAAAACGTGGAAGAGAGCAACGAAAAAACGTGGAAGAGAGCAACGAAAAAACGTGGAAGAGAGCAACGAAAAAACGTGGAAGAGAGCAACGAAAAAACGTGGAAGAGAGCAACGAAAAAACGTGGAAGAGAGCAACGAACAAACGTGGAAGAGAGCAACGAACAAACGTGGAAGAGAGCAACGAAAAAACGTGGAAGAGAGCAACGAAAAAACGTGGAAGAGAGCAAAGAAAAAACGTGGAAGAGAGCAACGAAAAAACGTGGAAGAGAGCAAAGAAAAAACGTGGAAGAGAGCAACGAACAAACGTGGAAGAGAGCAACGAACAAACGTGGAAGAGAGCAACGAACAAACGTGGAAGAGAGCAAAGAAAAAACGTGGAAGAGAGCAAAGAAAAAACGTGGAAGAGAGCAACGAAAAAACGTGGAAGAGAGCAACGAAAAAAACGTGGAAGAGAGCAAAGAAAAAACGTGGAAGAGAGCAACGAAAAAACGTGGAAGAGAGCAAAGAAAAAACGTGGAAGAGAGCAACGAAAAAACGTGGAAGAGAGCAAAGAAAAAACGTGGAAGAGAGCAACGAAAAAACGTGGAAGAGAGCAAAGAAAAAACGTGGAAGAGAGCAACGAAAAAACGTGGAAGAGAGCAAAGAAAAAACGTGGAAGAGAGCAACGAACAAACGTGGAAGAGAGCAACGAACAAACGTGGAAGAGAGCAAAGAAAAAACGTGGAAGAGAGCAACGAACAAACGTGGAAGAGAGCAAAGAAAAAACGTGGAAGAGAGACAAAGAAAAAAGAAAAAATATGGAAGAGAGCAAAGAAAAAAGAAAAAATATGGAAGAGAGCAAAGAAAAAAGAAAAAATATGGAAGAGAGCAAAGAAAAAAGAAAAAATGTGGAAGAGAGCAAAGAAAAAAGAAAAAATATGGAAGAGAGACAAAGAAAAAAGAAAAAATATGGAAGAGAGCAAAGAAAAAAGAAAAAATATGGAAGAGAGACAAAGAAAAAAGAAAAAATATGGAAGAGAGCAAAGAAAAAAGAAAAAATATGGAAGAGAGCAAAGAAAAAAGAAAAAATGTGGAAGAGAGCAAAGAAAAAAGAAAAAATATGGAAGAGAGCAAAGAAAAAAGAAAAAATATGGAAGAGAGCAAAGAAAAAAGAAAAAATATGGAAAAGAAAAAAGAAAAAATATGGAAAAGAAAAAAGAAAAAATATGGAAAAGAAAAAAGAAAAAATATGGAAAAGAAAAAAGAAAAAATATGGAAAAGAAAAAAGAAAAAATATGGAAAAGAAAAAAGAAAAAATATGGAAAAGAAAAAAGAAAAAATATGGAAAAGAAAAAAGAAAAAATATGGAAAAGAAAAAAGAAAAAATATGGAAAAGAAAAAAGAAAAAATATGGAAAAGAAAAAAGAAAAAATATGGAAAAGAAAAAAGAAAAAATATGGAAGAGAAAAAAGAAAAAATATGGAAGAGAAAAAAGAAAAAATATGGAAGAGAGCAAAGAAAAAATATGGAAGAGAGCAAAGAAAAAATATGGAAGAGAGCAAAGAAAAAATATGGAAGAGAGCAAAGAAAAAATATGGAAGAGAGCAAAGAAAAAATATGGAAGAGAGCAAAGAAAAAATATGGAAGAGAGCAAAGAAAAAATATGGAAGAGAGCAAAGAAAAAATATGGAAGAGAGCAAAGAAAAAATATGGAAGAGAGCAAAGAAAAAATATGGAAGAGAGCAAAGAAAAAATATGGAAGAGAGCAAAGAAAAAATATGGAAGAGAGCAAAGAAAAAATATGGAAGAGAGCAAAGAAAAAATATGGAAGAGAGCAAAGAAAAAATATGGAAGAGAGCAAAGAAAAAATATGGAAGAGAGCAAAGAAAAAATATGGAAGAGAGCAAAGAAAAAATATGGAAGAGAGCAAAGAAAAAATATGGAAGAGAGCAAAGAAAAAATATGGAAGAGAGCAAAGAAAAAATATGGAAGAGAGCAAAGAAAAAATATGGAAGAGAGCAAAGAAAAAATATGGAAGAGAGCAAAGAAAAAATATGGAAGAGAGCAAAGAAAAAATATGGAAGAGAGCAAAGAAAAAATATGGAAGAGAGCAAAGAAAAAATATGGAAGAGAGCAAAGAAAAAATATGGAAGAGAGCAAAGAAAAAATATGGGAGAGAGCAAAGAAAAAATATGGAAGAGAGCAAAGAAAAAATATGGAAGAGAGCAAAGAAAAAAATATGGAAAAGAAAAAAGAAAAAATGTGGAAAAGAAAAAAGAAAAAATATGGAAGAGAGCAAAGAAAAAAGAAAAAATATGGAAAAGAAAAAAGAAAAAATGTGGAAGAGAGCAAAGAAAAAAGAAAAAATATGGAAGAGAGCAAAGAAAAAATATGGAAGAGAGCAAAGAAAAAAGAAAAAATATGGAAGAGAGCAAAGAAAAAAAGATGGAAGAGAGCAAAGAAAAAAAGATGGAAGAGAGCAAAGAAAAAAAGATGGAAGAGAGCAAAGAAAAAAAGATGGAAGAGAGCAAAGAAAAAAAGATGGAAGAGAGCAAAGAAAAAAAGATGGAAGAGAGCAAAGAAAAAAAGATGGAAGAGAGCAAAGAAAAAAAGATGGAAGAGAGCAAAGAAAAAAAGATGGAAGAGAGCAAAGAAAAAAAGATGGAAGAGAGCAAAGAAAAAAAGATGGAAGAGAGCAAAGAAAAAAAGATGGAAGAGAGCAAAGAAAAAAAGATGGAAGAGAGCAAAGAAAAAAAGATGGAAGAGAGCAAAGAAAAAAAGATGGAAGAGAGCAAAGAAAAAAAGATGGAAGAGAGCAAAGAAAAAAAGATGGAAGAGAGCAAAGAAAAAAAGATGGAAGAGAGCAAAGAAAAAAGAAAAAATGTGGAAGAGAGAAAAGAAAAAAGAAAAAATGTGGAAGAGAGCAAAGAAAAAAGAAAAAATGTGGAAGAGAGCAAAGAAAAAAAAAAATATGGAAGAGAGCAAAGAAAAAAGAAAAAATATGGAAGAGAGCAAAGAAAAAAAAAAAATATGGAAGAGAGCAAAGAAAAAAAAAATATGGAAGAGAGCAAAGAAAAAAGAAAAAATATGGAAGAGAGCAAAGAAAAAAGAAAAAATATGGAAGAGAGCAAAGAAAAAATATGGAAGAGAGCAAAGAAAAAATATGGAAGAGAGCAAAGAAAAAATATGGAAGAGAGCAAAGAAAAAATATGGAAGAGAGCAAAGAAAAAATATGGAAGAGAGCAAAGAAAAAATATGGAAGAGAGCAAAGAAAAAATATGGAAGAGAGCAAAGAAAAAATATGGAAGAGAGCAAAGAAAAAATATGGAAGAGAGCAAAGAAAAAATATGGAAGAGAGCAAAGAAAAAATATGGAAGAGAGCAAAGAAAAAATATGGAAGAGAGCAAAGAAAAAATATGGAAGAGAGCAAAGAAAAAATATGGAAGAGAGCAAAGAAAAAATATGGAAGAGAGCAAAGAAAAAATATGGAAGAGAGCAAAGAAAAAATATGGAAGAGAGCAAAGAAAAAATATGGAAGAGAGCAAAGAAAAAATATGGAAGAGAGCAAAGAAAAAATATGGAAGAGAGCAAAGAAAAAATATGGAAGAGAGCAAAGAAAAAATATGGAAGAGAGCAAAGAAAAAATATGGAAGAGAGCAAAGAAAAAATATGGAAGAGAGCAAAGAAAAAATATGGAAGAGAGCAAAGAAAAAATATGGAAGAGAGCAAAGAAAAAATATGGAAGAGAGCAAAGAAAAAATATGGAAGAGAGCAAAGAAAAAATATGGAAGAGAGCAAAGAAAAAATATGGAAGAGAGCAAAGAAAAAATATGGAAGAGAGCAAAGAAAAAATATGGAAGAGAGCAAAGAAAAAATATG
>NC_136492.1:17837936-17945524 GCF_053919585.1 Euprymna scolopes | reverse complement strand
ATAACGTCATAGTATTTCCATTATTCTCATCATTATATATATATATATATATATATATATAAATGTATGCACACACACACACACGCACTAGCAGAGAGACCCGATGTTGTCCGGGATTGAATGAGGATGAACAAATGTTCCACCCTCCCATACTTTAATAGTTACTAAAATCACCCATTTTTTTAATCAAATTGATGGTTTTGCCTTCTCTAGTTGCAGCCCCCCCCCTCAGCAGTGTACAAGAAAGAAACTTCACATACCTCCCCGCAGTGACTTAGTCCACAATACATTGTAATCTATATTGCACTATAGAGAATCTGTTAATTTTTTTAAATTATCTGTAAATGGCTTCACTTAAAATATGAAAATCATGTATCATAGTTCAATTATGCTCTAAACAGAAACATTCATTTTGAACGCACCCCTGTCATATCAAAGAACCAACTGTCGATTTTATGAAATCATTTTTACATAATCACTTGAATTGAAGTTAATTGTACAAAAGTCAAGTATCATGGTTCAATTATACTCTAAAAAAGAAACATTCGTTTCAAACGCACCCCTGTTTTATAAAAAAATTTACAGTTGATTTTAAAAGCTGGGCCTTTCTACTTGTGCGGTGATAAAACTTCTCAAATGCACTTGTGATGTTAGGTAGTATAAAAGTGTTAACCTTAATTAAAAGCTGACTTCCTTCTATAATCAGACATTTCGATACAAAACCTATGTAAGAACACCTCCCAAACACATCAAGTACCTTTGTATGAAATTAAAAAAAAATTTTTTTTTAAATCATTCCAGTCATTACAGAGTTCGTAGGGAACAAACTGACACACAAGATTCCTTTTCTACAATATTAGATGAAAATTTTATATATGGATTTTTAGATTTATTATTCAGACTAGCAGGCTGCCCGGTCATAAAATACGCGTAAATATTTTATTTTAATTCATATAGAAACTGAGACATGTCCATGCGATTATTATGCTTTTTCTAAACAGTTTCCTTGTAAGTGTAAAAATAAAATAAAAAATTAAAGAACTCGCTGAGATCGAAACCAAAACCTAAAGACAGTGAGTCAAGTACAATAACCATGAGGCCAGCTTGACATGATCTTTAAGAAAGTATTTTCAAACCTACTTATTAACATAAGTCACGTGAACAATTCACGCATATGCACTCGTGAAAGTTCACAAACCGATAAAAATCTGATTACCTTCCCCACATAGCAAATTTTTCAATTTTAACCCCTTAGCAGCCCTTTTTTCCAAATGAAAACGGATTAAAAAGTTTTCCCCTATGTCTGAATACCCTATATACCAAATTTCAAGTCTGTAGTTCCAAATTTTATTGAGTATATAGGTTGAGAAGTGTCCTCTCACACACACACACATTCTCGCTTTTATAGTAAATACACTTCTGACAAAGGACATCTTATATTGAAAACTTGAATTCAAAAAACAAGCCAAACATGCAAGGTTACCCTCCAAGAGGGAAAAGTTTACTTTCACCATGAGTAATGTTTATGCAACATTTAAAAAAAAAAAATCCAAGGCGTGGTTATTGAGAAAAGTGTGAACAAACAAATGGGAGCGGTCCAAATCCTCCTTTGTGTGTGTGTGTGTGTGTATGTGGGGGGGGGACCAAAAACTCATTGTATTGAGTTTTTAACCACCTTTTTACATTCAAACATTACAATACTTTCAAACAGACGAACTCTAACTTGTAATATATTAAGTTTGGAAAGGGCGGGGGGGGGGACAGATGAATCTTATTTAAAATGACATGAGGTGGGGGGGGGGGGAAGAAAAAGAAAGAACAATCAGTTTCAAACTTTTCTCAGAAAAATTGTTCTCCTATACCAGGTCATTTTAATGCTTGTGTAGATTTTAAAAAGTGGGTAGAGGTGTGAAACACCTAAAAAGACACTCAGAAATTTGAGAATAATCAATCCCCTCAGCATTCTCTTACAAATGAAAGCACCTTAAAGTGACAAACAATACAGCTCTTCCCTTTGCTAAGAAGTATTACCTAGAAACAATGAGTAAGGGGTGATAACACATAAAATAAAGTTGTCATAATCAGAAAAAGAACATTTTCCAAGAAATAAAATAGCTTACCACTTTGAAACATTTATGGGGTGCAATTTCAGCTCCATTCAAAGTTTTCTGTAAAAAAATTGGCCAGGAAGATGCATTCATCCTAAAACCTGTATATAGAAAAATAAAATTAAAGTTAGGAATTTAATAAGATTGATATTAATGATTAATATTCTAACATTTAAAAATTATCTTGCAGAATTTTCAGAGTTTGTTACTAGAAATTTATGAGACATCTATATTTGATTCTTACTAGCCAATTTTTATTTCTTTCCTTTTAACCACTTTTTTTAAGAAAAAAATAATTTGCTTCAGTTTTTTTTTTTATATACTACTTATTTACATTCGTAATTTTTTTTTTTCTTTTTACTGTCCACATTTCTAGAACAGCTTCAAAAATCAGTTCAAGATGTTAACAGACTTTTTCATCGTTAATCCAAATTTTATTTTCTATAAATATTAGCCTATTCATTTTTTTAATATTAAATCTAGGCAAAGCTTAAGACAAAATTATTTTGGGGGTCAAACGAACAGTTATATTATTTAATGTTATGTACATTTTCTAACCACTAACTAAAGAGAAGTAAACGATTTTTTTTTTTTTTTTTAAATTATTTCCCTTATACCAACTAGAGCTTTATGTGTGCATGCCGAGAGAGAGAGATAGAAAGAGAGATATGAATGGGCTGTGTAAAGAAGAGAGGGGGCAGGGTAGAACCTATGTTACATGTTTGCCCAGGCAATGTCGAGTAGTCCTGCTAATCTGCATAAAGAAAGATTGTAACAAAACCTTGCTTTATTGCTAAATAACATGGTACAACAATAAGAAATTAAAATTGGCTAGTCAGAAGCACAAATTTAATTTGGCTACTTAAGTCCAACATATATAAGGTTTTGAATATATTGAATATGTTATTTTTGCTAATTTTTACCACTTAAATTGTTGGTTTTCCAATTTCACACGTAAAATTTTTAACGCAAGAAACAATTTACAAAATCATTGTACACTTTTGATTCTGCACAGAATACATTAAAGTAAAACATGGTGGCACATTTATTTTTGAGATGAGGATTGATTATTCATATTTATTTTTAGATTCTTTGGACTACTATTCTCCTTTCAAATTATTTGCACAATGTTTCCATCGCTGTAACCTCTGACCTTTTTCAGATATATACACACAAAATCTGAAATAATAAATGACACACAATATCGCGAAATTATAGGTAGTCATATATTTAATGACTGCAACCAGGCCCGACATATGCTATACAGTAACAAAACTGTCACAAAAATTATCACGGCCGACAATGAAGGATTTAAACAGAGCCAAACAAGTCCTACGTTATTTAAAAGGAACTAAAGAACAGAAGTTAGTATTTAGAAAATCAAGAAATCCCCTAAAATTAGGTTTTCCGGATTCAGACTGGGCAAACGACGAAGATCGTAAGAGTGTATCTGGATATTGTTTCAGACTCTCAGAAAATGGGCCTATTATTTCATGGAAATGTAAAAAGCAACAGATTGTATCTCTACGTGTGAAGCAGAATTTATCGCGATCACACACATGACCCAGGAAGCACTCTACCTTAAAAATATCCTGAAGACTATTTTAGAGCCAGAATTGATTACAAGCCCCGTAGTAATTAATTGTGATAATCAAGCCAGTATAGTCTTAGCACAAAGATCTAAGCATATAGATATAAAATACCATTTCATAAAAAAACGAGATAAAAAAGGAATCCATTATTTTGAATTACATATCATCAGAACAAAATATCGCTGATGTATTTACGAAACCGGCGACATGGATAAAGCTACAATGTTTTTTCTTAAAACTTGTTAGGGAATTCGACCGAATTTTTTTTTTCTTTCACTGCCCTGTATGTATATAGATTTCTATATATTAAAATACAGACCCGCAAAGTTCCACTTATGAGAAGGCTCTTACTTTTTTGCATGAATATCAGCGGAAAACCCTAGGGGTAATGCTCAGAGTATATAGATTTCTATATATCAAAAAAAAAAAAAAAATAGTCCTGGACAAGACGTTAAGCTGTATCCATTTTATTTGTATTAACACTTTAACCTACTAATGCGTAACTAATACTTTTGCTTTTAACAAAAAAAAAAAACTCTTTGTAATTTTCCTTTTTGACATTTAAACACAATTAAAAATGGCGTCTTTTTAAATGCTACAATTCTAAGATCCAAATGATTTCTAATTTTTGTTATGTCTAAGTGAATATAAAAATATATATTTATTTTTGAGCAGAACAAACACAAGGAACTTCCCCATTATAAAAATATAGGGAGGATGTTGCAATATTTTGGACTTATAATGGGGTATGATCCCAAACAGTCGGACGATTCTATTTATAAACGATGCTGCTAAGAACTGACGAATCAAATTAATTCACGTTCTGCTACCAACCAATCAGAAACCAGAATTGCTTCATAAATATTAAACCTTTTCTGGAGCAATTTCACATGTTCTTTTCCCAGGTTTCGACACGGTAAGAATATTTTGTTCTGTGGAACTGTCTACTACAAACAAGTCACCTCCCAGGACTTGTTTGTAACAGCGAACCATCTGAAACTTCTGAAACTCAAAATGGCTTACACTTCTAGAGTATTTAAACTGAGTGTTTTTTGTTTTTTTTTATATGTTGCATGTTTAATACCTCTAGACTCAAACACATCACAGCTATATCAACTGAAACATTTAAGATGAGAACAGTAGTCCGACCAGACTAAAATCAAACTTGGTCTTATACTAGTAACAACTCAGTGAGAACATTTAACAGAAACGTGCGCTCGTGTGTGGGTGAGTGGTGGTATTAGAACAAGTAATTTGTATTCCCTGGGATTCAATGAAGAATCAGATTTTCCTACATTATTTTTTCTAATTTTTTTTACATGCTCCCTGCCCCACCCTATCCACATATGCCACAACCTTTCAAAACAATAATTACTTGTCTTTGTAATGCTTTCTCCTCCTCCTTTCACCAGCTGTTACCCTGACAATAACGGAAAGTGACAAGTTCAAATGATTTATTAGTTAATAAATATTTTTGTTATAAAAGAAAAAAAAAAACAAAAACATTCTTTTGACAAGATTTTTAATAGGTCAAATAAATAAAAGACTTAATTTTAAAGGTTTCACATCTAAATTGATTTGTTGTATATTATACACATGCACACAAAGTTCAGTTATTTTGTTGCACTGGCATTGATATTAAAAGCATACTTTTTTCTATTTAAAAATTAAAACAAACTTCTTGATATATACAGTCATTGATATGCAAGAGACTTCATAAAGGTTAACTAATTTTCACATTTCTTTGAAGAACGAATTTTAATTATTCAGTTTTTATGACTAGTTTCATTTAAATATTACACCGAGTTTGATGCATATTTTCTATATTGTGCATAATTGTGTAGCATTTAAAAGTAAAGTTCTAGCACAAATACATATAAATAATACACACACATCCTGGACTTCACCTTGCCACTAGACTCAAGCAGTGTGGATTCAGGAGAGGTGTGGTTGGAGATTGCACAACCCTTCCCTCATAATTACACGCACAGTTACTCTTACACGGGGTATCCATTATCTTTCGAGACTGAACGGAGGCTTCTACACACACAAGCAAGCAGGCTAGTCATTAAATACACTTAAATATGATAGTTTAATTCATACACATTTCTTATAAATACATAAGATTGTGTGTGCGTGTACAGACGCACAATCATATTCTCACCATACAGATAAATATAACATTTCTATATACCTACAAAACAGATTTTTTTTTCTTGCTCTGACAGAGGAACTAGACTTTTAATGTCTACTTCCTCTATTTAAACATTATTAAAACAAACTCGTTAATATACTCAGTCATAGATATGCGTGCGACTATGGGAAGATTAACTGATTTGCATATTCCTTATAAAAAAAAACACAGTATTAATTACTTTATAGTTTCTGATTATATGATTGGTTTCATTTCACTATTATGCTGAATTCTATTTATGCATAGTTTCTACATTCTGTAATAATTGTATAGAATAAAAGATGAAAACATTCTAGCACACAGAGATATATATATATATGTGTGACCCCATGTGTGTATGTGTGTAAAAAATCTACCAAGCTCCTCTGAATATTTTGTTTACAGTAGCAATTCTGTTGTATTTAACTGTTTCACTTACCTAAATGATGAGGGAATTTCCCGCCCTTTGTTTTTATTCACGTCACCCTCTATTTTTGGGGGCATATAGTTTTGTTATTTTTATTTATTATCATCAGCATGGCTAAACTTCTTTAACAAGGATCAAACTCGTAACTGCTCAATTGGTAGCCTGACATTTTTTTGCTGAGCTACGACATCCTGTCAAATTTTTATGCAAGATGTTATAGTTTTTATTTTTTAATTGTATTTAATATATATATTTTTTCAAACATATGCTAGTGTATATTATTATTCATCGGACTACTGTTCTTATCTTGAGTGTAATTTTCACGTTTCGGCCGATATAACCTCCGACCTTCTTTAGGTGTATCTGGTTGAACTCAAGAATTTAGACTGAATTTCAAGTGGAATCCTTTATTTACTTCACGCGTAGCATGCTCGTGTTCTGTCAGCCATGACTGGAAAGAAGTCCTAAGTAATTCACAATTTGCAAGTGTAGTTTTTTCGGTTGCCCACACTGAGGATTGAACCAGCAACATTCAGAATGTTACTTTTACAATTGATTTCTCCCAGTACTCTAACCACTGCGCCACGGGTCTGCAAAAGACACAAACATTCCAGAGTTCGACAAGATACCCCTGAAAAAGGTTGGAGGTTATATCGACAGAAACGTTGTGAAAATCACTCAAAATGAGAACAGTAGTCCGATGACTAATACAAATAACCAATCCTCATCTCAAAAATTCAGAAACGTCATGTACGAGTATATAATATATTTTTACTGATTTTATCTGCTGATAAAATACTTTATCTTTGGAAATCCATAAGTTAAGGATTAAGAATTTTATTTTAATTCCTTTGTTTGAATTTGATGTATTAATAACTATTTTAATGTATCAAATTTTCACTATATATACATGTGTATGTTTGGGTGGGTCATCTACAGACATTTTTGTTGTATGACACCTCTTCAGTATAGCTAGGCTAGCAACTGCCTCAAACCAGGGTCGAAATCCAACCTCCTAGACAACAGTCGGCGCTTCTAACCATTATGCTATTTTGCCTGCTGCAAAGTATGTAAATGAAATTCCAATGATGAAAATTGTCCAAAAAGGTCAGAGAAACGAGTAAGAAAGTATCAATTGCATGTGGAAAAATATAGATTCGATTTTTCATCTTCATAACTTTGTTCGCAATTTTAGATTGATGAATGAAAATATGAACTGACCTAAAGGAGGATGAAGCAACTCTCCAATTCTTTCACAGTAACCAACTGGATGTAAGTCTGCGGAATCCACCAGCCGCCAGAAATCATTCTTGTTGTCACTGCCATCAAGTCGCAAACGTAATCGTGCTCCCTGCATGCCAACAACGGTAGCAACGCTTATGGAAGTTAAATTACGAGGATCAGACGCTTCGATTTTCATCCCATTCTTAAACAAATTCGTTGGGGGGCCAATGGACTGGAGCAGAGGGAAAAAAAAAATTTAAAGAAAAGAAAAAAAAAAGTTAAAATAAAAATATAATAAAAAATTAAATTTTTTTAGTCAGAATTACAATTGCAACTATAAAAATAAAAATGACTAAATTAGTTTTGATGAATTATACAAGGAAAAAAAACTTTTTTTCTTACTTAAAAATTGTAAGAAATAAAAAAGTTAAAATGATTTTTTTTTTAAAGAAAAGTAAAACAAATAAAAAATGAAAAAAAGTTGAAACATTGAAAAGAAAGTAGAAAAAATAATAAACATGGGAAAAAGGACAAAGTATGGAATAAGGGTCCCTATTCCCCATGTAGCTCAAAAAGTGGACACGTTTCAATTGACACCAGTTGACTGCCAACAAAAGTGTCATTTGTAAACAAACACACACACCCTGAGTTGTTTATTTTATTTATTGATTTTAAATATTAAGGAAAGATTTAAAGAAAAGTGTGCCTTGGGGGATGGGCTTTTCCCTTTTTTTTTTTTTTTTTTTTATTTTATTTAACTTTACAATAAACAAACACAATTTCTCGTTTTAAAATGAGTTCATTTTCTACGATTATTCAATTTAAAAAAAAATTTTTTTATTAACGCATTTAAGAAAAACATTTTTAATATAGGTTGCGTTTTCTTTCTTTTTTCTTCTTAGTTCTCATGTACTTTTTGTATCTGTTTATATTCCTTCATTTTTTTTTTCTTTGGTTATTAAATCTTAAAAAGTTATTCTAACAAATTTAAAGGTTCTCATGAACCTTTCTTTAATTGATTAAATAATTCGAAATAAAAATGAGAACCATTCATACGCGCCAAAAACTTGGATATATAAAAATCAAAAAATTCAACCATGATCGCCCTTTGGGGCCTGTGGCGCAATGGATAGAGATGTTGAATCTCTACAGTTCCAGGAAAATAGCGACTTCAATCCTACCGAAAGCCAACCAGAGGATTAGTTGGCCAAAAGGTGGTGAGACGACAACTATGGAAGGCAGTAATTACTGAGGATACAATTATAAGACTCTGCATTCCTATCCCATCGTGGTTTACCATCTGACGAAGGCCAGAGGAATAGTTGACCGAAACATTGTGAAACAACAACTAGAAGATGAAGATAATAGTCCGCAAATAAAATTGCGAATGTTGACAAAACCATTCTTTACATGTGGAGAGTGCTTAACTATTCTGAACCTTTATTTAACAAGCTATGAATTCGGAATCGGGAAATGTGAGCGACAAAAAAGGAGTAGAAACAGGGATGAAAAAAAAGTGCATGAGAACAAAAAAAAAAAAAAAAAAAATGCAGCCTACATTAAAAATATTCAATTTTTTTTCTTAAATGCAAATAAAAGAAATGAAATTGAGTAATCGTAGAGAATGAACTCATTTAAAAACAAGAAATTACAAGCCACCATCTCGACGTTCGTTTATTGAAAAGTTTTTATTTTTTAAAAAAAGAAAAAAAACACCCTACATAAAAAATATACCTCCCTCCCCGACTTTTCATTAAATCTTTGCTTAATATTTAAAATCAACGAATAAAATAAACAAATCAGGTGTGTGTTTGTTTACAAATGACACGTGCGTTGGCAATCAACTAGTGTTGCTTGGAAAGTGTCCCTTTTGAGTCTCTCAGCTTCCAGGGTCCTTACCCATACTTTGTCAAGAAAAAAAACATGAAAAAGCAACGAAAAAACGTGATAGAGAGCAACGAAAAAACGTGGAAGAGAGCAACGAAAAAAAGTGGAAGAGAGCAAAGAAAAAACGTGGAAGAGAGCAACGAACAAACGTGGAAGAGAGCAAAGAAAAAACGTGGAAGAGAGAAAAGAAAAAACGTGGAAGAGAGCAAAGAAAAAACGTGGAAGAGAGCAAAGAAAAAACGTGGAAGAGAGACAAAGAAAAAAGAAAAAATATGGAAGAGAGCAAAGAAAAAAGAAAAAATATGGAAGAGAGCAAAGAAAAAAGAAAAAATGTGGAAGAGAGCAAAGAAAAAAGAAAAAATATGGAAAAGAAAAAAGAAAAAATATGGAAAAGAAAAAAGAAAAAATATGGAAAAGAAAAAAGAAAAAATATGGAAAAGAAAAAAGAAAAAATATGGAAAAGAAAAAAGAAAAAATATGGAAAAGAAAAAAGAAAAAATATGGAAAAGAAAAAAGAAAAAATATGGAAAAGAAAAAAGAAAAAATATGGAAAAGAAAAAAGAAAAAATATGGAAAAGAAAAAAGAAAAAATATGGAAAAGAAAAAAGAAAAAATATGGAAGAGAAAAAAGAAAAAATATGGAAGAGAGCAAAGAAAAAATATGGAAGAGAGCAAAGAAAAAATATGGAAGAGAAAAAAGAAAAAATATGGAAGAGAAAAAAGAAAAAATATGGAAGAGAGCAAAGAAAAAATATGGAAGAGAGCAAAGAAAAAATATGGAAGAGAGCAAAGAAAAAATATGGAAGAGAGCAAAGAAAAAATATGGAAGAGAGCAAAGAAAAAATATGGAAGAGAGCAAAGAAAAAATATGGAAGAGAGCAAAGAAAAAATATGGAAGAGAGCAAAGAAAAAATATGGAAGAGAGCAAAGAAAAAATATGGAAGAGAGCAAAGAAAAAATATGGAAGAGAGCAAAGAAAAAATATGGAAGAGAGCAAAGAAAAAATATGGAAGAGAGCAAAGAAAAAATATGGAAGAGAGCAAAGAAAAAATATGGAAGAGAGCAAAGAAAAAATATGGAAGAGAGCAAAGAAAAAATATGGAAGAGAGCAAAGAAAAAATATGGAAGAGAGCAAAGAAAACATATGGAAGAGAGCAAAGAAAAAATATGGAAGAGAGCAAAGAAAAAATATGGAAGAGAGCAAAGAAAAAATATGGAAGAGAGCAAAGAAAAAATATGGAAGAGAGCAAAGAAAAAATATGGAAGAGAGCAAAGAAAAAATATGGAAGAGAGCAAAGAAAAAATATGGAAGAGAGCAAAGAAAAAATATGGAAGAGAGCAAAGAAAAAATATGGAAGAGAGCAAAGAAAAAATATGGAAGAGAGCAAAGAAAAAATATGGAAGAGAGCAAAGAAAAAATATGGAAGAGAGCAAAGAAAAAATATGGAAGAGAGCAAAGAAAAAATATGGAAGAGAGCAAAGAAAAAATATGGAAGAGAGCAAAGAAAAAATATGGAAGAGAGCAAAGAAAAAATATGGAAGAGAGCAAAGAAAAAATATGGAAGAGCAAAGAAAAAATATGGAAGAGAGCAAAGAAAAAATATGGAAGAGAGCAAAGAAAAAATATGGAAGAGAGCAAAGAAAAAATATGGAAGAGAGCAAAGAAAAAATATGGAAGAGAGCAAAGAAAAAATATGGAAGAGAGCAAAGAAAAAATATGGAAGAGAGCAAAGAAAAAATATGGAAGAGAGCAAAGAAAAAATATGGAAGAGAGCAAAGAAAAAATATGGAAGAGAGCAAAGAAAAAATATGGAAGAGAGCAAAGAAAAAATATGGAAGAGAGCAAAGAAAAAATATGGAAGAGAGCAAAGAAAAAATATGGAAGAGAGCAAAGAAAAAATATGGAAGAGAGCAAAGAAAAAATATGGAAGAGAGCAAAGAAAAAATATGGAAGAGAGCAAAGAAAAAATATGGAAGAGAGCAAAGAAAAAATATGGAAGAGAGCAAAGAAAAAATATGGAAGAGAGCAAAGAAAAAATATGGAAGAGAGCAAAGAAAAAATATGGAAGAGAGCAAAGAAAAAATATGGAAGAGAGCAAAGAAAAAATATGGAAGAGAGCAAAGAAAAAATATGGAAGAGAGCAAAGAAAAAATATGGAAGAGAGCAAAGAAAAAATATGGAAGAGAGCAAAGAAAAAATATGGAAGAGAGCAAAGAAAAAATATGGAAGAGAGCAAAGAAAAAATATGGAAGAGAGCAAAGAAAAAATATGGAAGAGAGCAAAGAAAACATATGGAAGAGAGCAAAGAAAAAATATGGAAGAGAGCAAAGAAAAAATATGGAAGAGAGCAAAGAAAAAATATGGAAGAGAGCAAAGAAAAAATATGGAAGAGAGCAAAGAAAAAATATGGAAGAGAGCAAAGAAAAAATATGGAAGAGAGCAAAGAAAAAATATGGAAGAGAGCAAAGAAAAAATATGGAAGAGAGCAAAGAAAAAATATGGAAGAGAGCAAAGAAAAAATATGGAAGAGAGCAAAGAAAAAATATGGAAGAGAGCAAAGAAAAAATATGGAAGAGAGCAAAGAAAAAATATGGAAGAGAGCAAAGAAAAAATATGGAAGAGAGCAAAGAAAAAATATGGAAGAGAGCAAAGAAAAAATATGGAAGAGAGCAAAGAAAAAATATGGAAGAGAGCAAAGAAAAAATATGGAAGAGAGCAAAGAAAAAATATGGAAGAGAGCAAAGAAAAAATATGGAAGAGAGCAAAGAAAAAATATGGAAGAGAGCAAAGAAAAAATATGGAAGAGAGCAAAGAAAAAATATGGAAGAGAGCAAAGAAAAAATATGGAAGAGAGCAAAGAAAAAAGAAAAAATATGGAAGAGAGCAAAGAAAAAAGAAAAAATATGGAAGAGAGCAAAGAAAAAAGAAAAAATATGGAAGAGAGCAAAGAAAAAAGAAAAAATATGGAAGAGAGCAAAGAAAAAAGAAAAAATGTGGAAGAGAGCAAAGAAAAAAGAAAAAATGTGGAAGAGAGCAAAGAAAAAAGAAAAAATGTGGAAGAGAGCAAAGAAAAAAGAAAAAATGTGGAAGAGAGCAAAGAAAAAAGAAAAAATGTGGAAGAGAGCAAAGAAAAAAGAAAAAATGTGGAAGAGAGCAAAGAAAAAAGAAAAAATATGGAAGAGAGCAAAGAAAAAAGAAAAAATGTGGAAGAGAGCAAAGAAAAAAGAAAAAATGTGGAAGAGAGCAAAGAAAAAAGAAAAAATATGGAAGAGAGCAAAGAAAAAAGAAAAAATATGGAAGAGAGCAAAGAAAAAAGAAAAAATATGGAAGAGAGCAAAGAAAAAAGAAAAAATATGGAAGAGAGCAAAGAAAAAAGATGGAAGAGAGCAAAGAAAAAATATGGAAGAGAGCAAAGAAAAAATATGGAAGAGAGCAAAGAAAAAATATGGAAGAGAGCAAAGAAATAATATGGAAGAGAGCAAAGAAAAAATATGGAAGAGAGCAAAGAAAAAATATGGAAGAGAGCAAAGAAAAAATGTGGAAGAGAGCAAAGAAAAAATGTGGAAGAGAGCAAAGAAAAAAGAAAAAATATGGAAGAGAGCAAAGAAAAAAGAAAAAATATGGAAGAGAGCAAAGAAAAAAGAAAAAATATGGAAGAGAGCAAAGAAAAAAGAAAAAATATGGAAGAGAGCAAAGAAAAAAGAAAAAATATGGAAGAGAGCAAAGAAAAAAGAAAAAATATGGAAGAGAGCAAAGAAAAAAGAAAAAATATGGAAGAGAGCAAAGAAAAAAGAAAAAATATGGAAGAGAGCAAAGAAAAAAGAAAAAATATGGAAGAGAGCAAAGAAAAAAGAAAAAATATGGAAGAGAGCAAAGAAAAAAGAAAAAATATGGAAGAGAGCAAAGAAAAAAGAAAAAATATGGAAGAGAGCAAAGAAAAAAGAAAAAATATGGAAGAGAGCAAAGAAAAAAGAAAAAATATGGAAGAGAGCAAAGAAAAAAGAAAAAATATGGAAGAGAGCAAAGAAAAAATATGGAAGAGAGCAAAGAAAAAATATGGAAGAGAGCAAAGAAAAAATATGGAAGAGAGCAAAGAAAAAATATGGAAGAGAGCAAAGAAAAAATATGGAAGAGAGCAAAGAAAAAATATGGAAGAGAGCAAAGAAAAAATATGGAAGAGAGCAAAGAAAAAATATGGAAGAGAGCAAAGAAAAAATATGGAAGAGAGCAAAGAAAAAATATGGAAGAGAGCAAAGAAAAAATATGGAAGAGAGCAAAGAAAAAATATGGAAGAGAGCAAAGAAAAAATATGGAAGAGAGCAAAGAAAAAATATGGAAGAGAGCAAAGAAAAAATGTGGAAGAGAGCAAAGAAAAAATGTGGAAGAGAGCAAAGAAAAAAGAAAAAATATGGAAGAGAGCAAAGAAAAAAGAAAAAATATGGAAGAGAGCAAAGAAAAAAGAAAAAATATGGAAGAGAGCAAAGAAAAAAGAAAAAATATGGAAGAGAGCAAAGAAAAAAGAAAAAATATGGAAGAGAGCAAAGAAAAAAGAAAAAATATGGAAGAGAGCAAAGAAAAAAGAAAAAATATGGAAGAGAGCAAAGAAAAAAAAAATATGGAAGAGAGCAAAGAAAAAAGAAAAAATATGGAAGAGAGCAAAGAAAAAAGAAAAAATATGGAAGAGAGCAAAGAAAAAAGAAAAAATATGGAAGAGAGCAAAGAAAAAATATGGAAGAGAGCAAAGAAAAAATATGGAAGAGAGCAAAGAAAAAATATGGAAGAGAGCAAAGAAAAAATATGGAAGAGAGCAAAGAAAAAATATGGAAGAGAGCAAAGAAAAAATATGGAAGAGAGCAAAGAAAAAATATGGAAGAGAGCAAAGAAAAAATATGGAAGAGAGCAAAGAAAAAATGTGGAAGAGAGCAAAGAAAAAAGAAAAAATATGGAAGAGAGCAAAGAAAAAAGAAAAAATATGGAAGAGAGCAAAGAAAAAAGAAAAAATATGGAAGAGAGCAAAGAAAAAAGAAAAAATATGGAAGAGAGCAAAGAAAAAAGAAAAAATATGGAAGAGAGCAAAGAAAAAAGAAAAAATATGGAAGAGAGCAAAGAAAAAAGAAAAAATATGGAAGAGAGCAAAGAAAAAAGAAAAAATATGGAAGAGAGCAAAGAAAAAAGAAAAAATATGGAAGAGAGCAAAGAAAAAATATGGAAGAGAGCAAAGAAAAAATATGGAAGAGAGCAAAGAAAAAATATGGAAGAGAGCAAAGAAAAAATATGGAAGAGAGCAAAGAAAAAATATGGAAGAGAGCAAAGAAAAAATATGGAAGAGAGCAAAGAAAAAATATGGAAGAGAGCAAAGAAAAAATATGGAAGAGAGCAAAGAAAAAATGTGGAAGAGAGCAAAGAAAAAATGTGGAAGAGAGCAAAGAAAAAAGAAAAAATATGGAAGAGAGCAAAGAAAAAAGAAAAAATATGGAAGAGAGCAAAGAAAAAAGAAAAAATATGGAAGAGAGCAAAGAAAAAAGAAAAAATATGGAAGAGAGCAAAGAAAAAAGAAAAAATATGGAAGAGAGCAAAGAAAAAAGAAAAAATATGGAAGAGAGCAAAGAAAAAAGAAAAAATATGGAAGAGAGCAAAGAAAAAAGAAAAAATATGGAAGAGAGCAAAGAAAAAAGAAAAAATATGGAAGAGAGCAAAGAAAAAATATGGAAGAGAGCAAAGAAAAAATATGGAAGAGAGCAAAGAAAAAATATGGAAGAGAGCAAAGAAAAAATATGGAAGAGAGCAAAGAAAAAATATGGAAGAGAGCAAAGAAAAAATATGGAAGAGAGCAAAGAAAAAATATGGAAGAGAGCAAAGAAAAAATATGGAAGAGAGCAAAGAAAAAATATGGAAGAGAGCAAAGAAAAAATATGGAAGAGAGCAAAGAAAAAATATGGAAGATAGCAAAGAAAAAATATGGAAGAGAGCAAAGAAAAAATATGGAAGAGAGCAAAGAAAAAAGAAAAAATATGGAAGAGAGCAAAGAAAAAAGAAAAAATATGGAAGAGAGCAAAGAAAAAAGAAAAAATATGGAAGAGAGCAAAGAAAAAAGAAAAAATATGGAAGAGAGCAAAGAAAAAAGAAAAAATGTGGAAGAGAGCAAAGAAAAAAGAAAAAATGTGGAAGAGAGCAAAGAAAAAAGAAAAAATGTGGAAGAGAGCAAAGAAAAAAGAAAAAATGTGGAAGAGAGCAAAGAAAAAAGAAAAAATGTGGAAGAGAGCAAAGAAAAAAGAAAAAATGTGGAAGAGAGCAAAGAAAAAAGAAAAAATATGGAAGAGAGCAAAGAAAAAAGAAAAAATATGGAAGAGAGCAAAGAAAAAAGAAAAAATATGGAAGAGAGCAAAGAAAAAAGAAAAAATGTGGAAGAGAGCAAAGAAAAAAGAAAAAATGTGGAAGAGAGCAAAGAAAAAAGAAAAAATGTGGAAGAGAGCAAAGAAAAAAGAAAAAATGTGGAAGAGAGCAAAGAAAAAAGAAAAAATGTGGAAGAGAGCAAAGAAAAAAGAAAAAATGTGGAAGAGAGCAAAGAAAAAAGAAAAAATGTGGAAGAGAGCAAAGAAAAAAGAAAAAATGTGGAAGAGAGCAAAGAAAAAAGAAAAAATGTGGAAGAGAGCAAAGAAAAAAGAAAAAATGTGGAAGAGAGCAAAGAAAAAAGAAAAAATATGGAAGAGAGCAAAGAAAAAAGAAAAAATATGGAAGAGAGCAAAGAAAAAATATGGAGAGCAAAGAAAAAAGAAAAAATATGGAAGAGAGCAAAGAAAAAAGAAAAAATATGGAAGAGAGCAAAGAAAAAAGAAAAAATATGGAAGAGAGCAAAGAAAAAAGAAAAAATATGGAAGAGAGCAAAGAAAAAAGAAAAAATGTGGAAGAGAGCAAAGAAAAAAGATGGAAGAGAGCAAAGAAAAAATATGGAAGAGAGCAAAGAAAAAATATGGAAGAGAGCAAAGAAAAAATATGGAAGAGAGCAAAGAAAAAATATGGAAGAGAGCAAAGAAAAAATATGGAAGAGAGCAAAGAAAAAATATGGAAGAGAGCAAAGAAAAAATATGGAAGAGAGCAAAGAAAAAATATGGAAGAGAGCAAAGAAAAAATGTGGAAGAGAGCAAAGAAAAAAGAAAAAATATGGAAGAGAGCAAAGAAAAAAGAAAAAATATGGAAGAGAGCAAAGAAAAAAGAAAAAATATGGAAGAGAGCAAAGAAAAAAGAAAAAATATGGAAGAGAGCAAAGAAAAAAGAAAAAATGTGGAAGAGAGCAAAGAAAAAAGAAAACATGTGGAAGAGAGCAAAGAAAAAAGAAAAAATGTGGAAGAGAGCAAAGAAAAAGAAAAAATGTGGAAGAGAGCAAAGAAAAAAGAAAAAATGTGGAAGAGAGCAAAGAAAAAAGAAAAAATGTGGAAGAGAGCAAAGAAAAAAGAAAAAATGTGGAAGAGAGCAAAGAAAAAAGAAAAAATGTGGAAGAGAGCAAAGAAAAAAGAAAAAATGTGGAAGAGAGCAAAGAAAAAAGAAAAAATATGGAAGAGAGCAAAGAAAAAAGAAAAAATGTGGAAGAGAGCAAAGAAAAAAGAAAAAATGTGGAAGAGAGCAAAGAAAAAAGAAAAAATGTGGAAGAGAGCAAAGAAAAAAGAAAAAATGTGGAAGAGAGCAAAGAAAAAAGAAAAAATGTGGAAGAGAGCAAAGAAAAAAGAAAAAATGTGGAAGAGAGCAAAGAAAAAAGAAAAAATGTGGAAGAGAGCAAAGAAAAAAGAAAAAATGTGGAAGAGAGCAAAGAAAAAAGAAAAAATGTGGAAGAGAGCAAAGAAAAAAGAAAAAATGTGGAAGAGAGCAAAGAAAAAAGAAAAAATGTGGAAGAGAGCAAAGAAAAAAGAAAAAATGTGGAAGAGAGCAAAGAAAAAAGAAAAAATATGGAAGAGAGCAAAGAAAAAAGAAAAAATATGGAAGAGAGCAAAGAAAAAAGAAAAAATATGGAAGAGAGCAAAGAAAAAAGAAAAAATATGGAAGAGAGCAAAGAAAAAAGAAAAAATGTGGAAGAGAGCAAAGAAAAAAGAAAAAATGTGGAAGAGAGCAAAGAAAAAAGAAAAAATGTGGTAGAGAGCAAAGAAAAAAGAAAAAATGTGGTAGAGAGCAAAGAAAAAAGAAAAAATATGGAAGAGAGCAAAGAAAAAAGAAAAAATATGGAAGAGAGCAAAGAAAAAAGAAAAAATATGGAAGAGAGCAAAGAAAAAAGAAAAAATATGGAAGAGAGCAAAGAAAAAAGAAAAAATATGGAAGAGAGCAAAGAAAAAAGAAAAAATATGGAAGAGAGCAAAGAAAAAATATGGAAGAGAGCAAAGAAAAAATATGGAAGAGAGCAAAGAAAAAATATGGAAGAGAGCAAAGAAAAAATATGGAAGAGAGCAAAGAAAAAATATGGAAGAGAGCAAAGAAAAAATATGGAAGAGAGCAAAGAAAAAATGTGGAAGAGAGCAAAGAAAAAATATGGAAGAGAGCAAAGAAAAAATATGGAAGAGAGCAAAGACAAAATGTGGAAGAGAGCAAAGAAAAAAGAAAAAATATGGAAGAGAGCAAAGAAAAAAGAAAAAATATGGAAGAGAGCAAAGAAAAAAGAAAAAATATGGAAGAGAGCAAAGAAAAAAGAAAAAATATGGAAGAGAGCAAAGAAAAAAGAAAAAATATGGAAGAGAGCAAAGAAAAAAGAAAAAATATGGAAGAGAGCAAAGAAAAAAGAAAAAATATGGAAGAGAGCAAAGAAAAAAGAAAAAATATGGAAGAGAGCAAAGAAAAAAGAAAAAATATGGAAGAGAGCAAAGAAAAAATATGGAAGAGAGCAAAGAAAAAATATGGAAGAGAGCAAAGAAAAAATATGGAAGAGAGCAAAGAAAAAATATGGAAGAGAGCAAAGAAAAAATATGGAAGAGAGCAAAGAAAAAATATGGAAGAGAGCAAAGAAAAAATATGGAAGAGAGCAAAGAAAAAATATGGAAGAGAGCAAAGAAAAAATATGGAAGAGAGCAAAGAAAAAATATGGAAGAGAGCAAAGAAAAAATATGGAAGAGAGCAAAGAAAAAATATGGAAGAGAGCAAAGAAAAAATATGGAAGAGAGCAAAGAAAAAATGTGGAAGAGAGCAAAGAAAAAAGAAAAAATATGGAAGAGAGCAAAGAAAAAAGAAAAAATATGGAAGAGAGCAAAGAAAAAAGAAAAAATATGGAAGAGAGCAAAGAAAAAAGAAAAAATATGGAAGAGAGCAAAGAAAAAAGAAAAAATATGGAAGAGAGCAAAGAAAAAAGAAAAAATGTGGAAGAGAGCAAAGAAAAAAGAAAAAATGTGGAAGAGAGCAAAGAAAAAAGAAAAAATGTGGAAGAGAGCAAAGAAAAAAGAAAAAATGTGGAAGAGAGCAAAGAAAAAAGAAAAAATGTGGAAGAGAGCAAAGAAAAAAGAAAAAATGTGGAAGAGAGCAAAGAAAAAAGAAAAAATGTGGAAGAGAGCAAAGAAAAAAGAAAAAATGTGGAAGAGAGCAAAGAAAAAAGAAAAAATATGGAAGAGAGCAAAGAAAAAAGAAAAAATATGGAAGAGAGCAAAGAAAAAATATGGAAGAGAGCAAAGAAAAAAGAAAAAATATGGAAGAGAGCAAAGAAAAAAGAAAAAATATGGAAGAGAGCAAAGAAAAAAGAAAAAATATGGAAGAGAGTAAAGAAAAAAGAAAAAATATGGAAGAGAGCAAAGAAAAAAGAAAAAATATGGAAGAGAGCAAAGAAAAAAGATGGAAGAGAGCAAAGAAAAAATATGGAAGAGAGCAAAGAAAAAATATGGAAGAGAGCAAAGAAAAAATATGGAAGAGAGCAAAGAAAAAATATGGAAGAGAGCAAAGAAAAAATATGGAAGAGAGCAAAGAAAAAATATGGAAGAGAGCAAAGAAAAAATATGGAAGAGAGCAAAGAAAAAATATGGAAGAGAGCAAAGAAAAAATATGGAAGAGAGCAAAGAAAAAATGTGGAAGAGAGCAAAGAAAAAAGAACAAATATGGAAGAGAGCAAAGAAAAAAGAAAAAATATGGAAGAGAGCAAAGAAAAAAGAAAAAATATGGAAGAGAGCAAAGAAAAAAGAAAAAATATGGAAGAGAGCAAAGAAAAAAGAAAAAATATGGAAGAGAGCAAAGAAAAAAGAAAAAATGTGGAAGAGAGCAAAGAAAAAAGAAAACATGTGGAAGAGAGCAAAGAAAAAAGAAAAAATGTGGAAGAGAGCAAAGAAAAAGAAAAAATGTGGAAGAGAGCAAAGAAAAAAGAAAAAATGTGGAAGAGAGCAAAGAAAAAAGAAAAAATGTGGAAGAGAGCAAAGAAAAAAGAAAAAATGTGGAAGAGAGCAAAGAAAAAAGAAAAAATGTGGAAGAGAGCAAAGAAAAAAGAAAAAATGTGGAAGAGAGCAAAGAAAAAAGAAAAAATGTGGAAGAGAGCAAAGAAAAAAGAAAAAATGTGGAAGAGAGCAAAGAAAAAAGAAAAAATGTGGAAGAGAGCAAAGAAAAAAGAAAAAATGTGGAAGAGAGCAAAGAAAAAAGAAAAAATGTGGAAGAGAGCAAAGAAAAAAGAAAAAATGTGGAAGAGAGCAAAGAAAAAAGAAAAAATGTGGAAGAGAGCAAAGAAAAAAGAAAAAATGTGGAAGAGAGCAAAGAAAAAAGAAAAAATGTGGAAGAGAGCAAAGAAAAAAGAAAAAATATGGAAGAGAGCAAAGAAAAAAGAAAAAATATGGAAGAGAGCAAAGAAAAAAGAAAAAATATGGAAGAGAGCAAAGAAAAAAGAAAAAATATGGAAGAGAGCAAAGAAAAAAGAAAAAATGTGGAAGAGAGCAAAGAAAAAAGAAAAAATGTGGAAGAGAGCAAAGAAAAAAGAAAAAATGTGGTAGAGAGCAAAGAAAAAAGAAAAAATATGGAAGAGAGCAAAGAAAAAAGAAAAAATATGGAAGAGAGCAAAGAAAAAAGAAAAAATATGGAAGAGAGCAAAGAAAAAAGAAAAAATATGGAAGAGAGCAAAGAAAAAAGAAAAAATATGGAAGAGAGCAAAGAAAAAAGAAAAAATATGGAAGAGAGCAAAGAAAAAAGAAAAAATATGGAAGAGAGCAAAGAAAAAAGAAAAAATATGGAAGAGAGCAAAGAAAAAAGAAAAAATATGGAAGAGAGCAAAGAAAAAAGAAAAAATGTGGAAGAGAGCAAAGAAAAAAGAAAAAATATGGAAGAGAGCAAAGAAAAAAGAAAAAATATGGAAGAGAGCAAAGAAAAAAAAAAAAATGTGGAAGAGAGCAAAGAAAAAAGAAAAAAATATGGAAGAGAGCAAAGAAAAAATATGGAAGAGAGCAAAGAAAAAAAGATGGAAGAGAGCAAAGAAAAAAAGATGGAAGAGAGCAAAGAAAAAAAGATGGAAGAGAGCAAAGAAAAAAAGATGGAAGAGAGCAAAGAAAAAAAGATGGAAGAGAGCAAAGAAAAAAAGATGGAAGAGAGCAAAGAAAAAAAGATGGAAGAGAGCAAAGAAAAAAAGATGGAAGAGAGCAAAGAAAAAAAGATGGAAGAGAGCAAAGAAAAAAAGATGGAAGAGAGCAAAGAAAAAAAGATGGAAGAGAGCAAAGAAAAAAAGATGGAAGAGAGCAAAGAAAAAAAGATGGAAGAGAGCAAAGAAAAAAAGATGGAAGAGAGCAAAGAAAAAAAGATGGAAGAGAGCAAAGAAAAACTTGGAAAATGAGATAAATAAAGAAATAAGTTGGAAAATGAGTCAAACAAAGAAATAACTTGGAAAAATAACAGAATCAGTTTGAATTTCGAAAGTAAAATTTCTTTGAAAAACAATTTTATGAATAAATCATGAAAATGATTTAAGAAATGAGAGAAAAAAAAATTAATCAGAAAATTACCCCCCCCCCCCAAAAAAAATTTTTTTTAAATGAATCTTTTAAGACAGTCCAAGTTGTATTCACCTGTTTGAAGCATGAAGGTGGAGCTGCAGTGGAACCGCTCTCTTTCATGTAATCGTCCCAATTAAATGTCCCTGAAATTAAGAGAAACAGTTTATTATTAGTAATCAGAGAAGGGGGCAGTACTGGTAGAAACGAGAAAATGAAATAAATGGCCACAATTCTCAAATAAAACATGGACACACACACACGATAAATTTCTTGAAATATTCCATGATAGAAAAATAAATAAAATAAATAAATAAGTTCGTTTTTTAATATACACACATTTCAATTTTATTTTATCCTCAAGTAAAACCTAATAACCAACGGATTATCTTTCAAGAACTTGAGTTGATTTTTTATTTTTCCTTCTCTTTGTATTCAATTTGTCATACTTTATTTATATTTTATAATTTAAATTTATCAGAATCTTAATTTTTTTTTTTTTAAATAATTTTGTTTAGTTTTTCAAAAATTTTATATTTTTATAAATTAAAGACACTTTTTCTTAGTATTTTATCTTATATATTGTTTTGTATATTCTTTTAGCATTTATTGTTCTTTTCTGTCCCTTCTTTCATCTCTATATCGTCCCCTCCCCATAAAATAATTTTTTCTAATTCTTATCTAAAAAAAAGTTTACATTTCTAATCTGAATGTTTTTAAAGTCGATGTTGTCTTTTTTTACCTTTACTTTTGTATAATGTCAGCTTTTTCTCCTCTTCTGACAAGAAGCATTTATCTTTGAAATGCCATGGTTTCTCCCCTATTCCTCTTTCTGTAACCCTTATGGACTTGATGTAATAAAGTTCCTATGTAATTTACATTTTAACTTATATATATATATATATATGTCGACCCTGGCAACACTAGGTATCCATGCTAGTGTATATATATATATATATATATACACACACTAGCATGGATACCTAGTGTTGCCAGGGTCGACATTAAGTTTAATTTGGCCACACCTGCTATACTAAGAATATTGACCAGTTTTTCATTATTATATGTCAACTCCATCGTTACTCCCACAAAAATTCCAAAAATAAAAGAACGAATGAAAACAGGAAAATGTAACCCCACCCCGAAAAAAGCAGTAGTACGTGACAAACTCTCCACCAGATATTTCGCAGAAGGGATACAAAGAGAAGCTATTCTCCAGATATTGAGCCCCTTTTATGACTATATTCCAGTTTAAGCGAATTTCTTTTATGCTCTCTCAGTCTAGAAAGATCTGTAATTTCGGTTTGTTGCAACAAAAACAAACTGTAAATAATCCAGTTTCACAAATACCAAAGTAAAATTTGTGTTAACCGAAATACGTTTTTATGCTATAAAAATGATTAGTTATGACTTATTGTGTTATTAAAAGAAAAAAAATAAGCAATTACAATGTCAAAAAAATGTGAAGAAAAAACTGGCAAAAAAATCGTAAAGTTGTTTTTTTGTTTTTTTTTACTTTAAATAAAGAATCGCAGTTGAATTGGACTGTTTGTTTAATTTTAAAATAAAAATCCACTGGATTGCGAAATCACTGAAATCATTTTATTTGAACTGATTCCAAAAATAATTCTTGAAAGTTTGTGTGAATTATTTTTAGTTTGATTATCCACCGAAAAAGAAAACAAAAAGAAAGTTAGCGTCCAAGGGAAATAACTCAAAACTCAACTGAAATCAGTTTATATAAAAAAAAAATTTTTTTAAATCGATGTTGGTAAAAATAAATTAAATGTTCTCAATATAAATCAAATTTAAATAATAAACTTAAATAGAACACTTAAAACAATTCTCTTACTATAAGCAATAACTAATACACTGCTATTTAATAAATCGATTTTTCTTAATGTAATATGCAAATGACGTCATCTCTCAATCGTCTATTTTACACGAATCATACTATATATAGGAATGAATGAAGCATTAAAAGAAATGGACCTTTTGTATATATTAATCAAATTGTGAACAAATAAACAGACAGGAATACGAATTTTTATATATATATATAACAAAATAAACACAAGATATGAGAAAAATGAGAAATTTATCAGTGTCTTTTTTATAGTCTCCAAATCATAAATGTAAGGAGAGAAAAAACATTTTTTACAGATTATTTAAGAATTGAAAACGAGGGTGGGGGTAAAAAAGCTGTTATCACAATAAAAATTTACTTTCCAAAAAATATTAATTCCCAATCAACCACCCTACCCCACTCCCACCCCCCACGGATTGAAATTTACTTTCAAGTGAAGAGAAAATAAACACACCGAGCATGCAGGGTCCCCCTCCATGAGTAAAGTTTACTTTCACCATGACTAATGTTTTTGCAAAATTTAAAAAAATTTTCTTTCCAAATTCTCAAACTGGTAGACTATAGAATTTTTTCCTGGGGTTTCTGCTACCTTGAGAAATTTAAATGTAATGTGAACAGACATCTCGCTGTTCAACTTCTTACATAGTGTCCCTGTAACTTTGGGACCAAATAGTAACCCCTTACATCCACGTGGCACTGTGCTTTGTTCAGGATGAAAAGCTGTAAAATTTTTCCATCCGGGTTTGCTTTTATGCAATGTTTTGTTTTTATTTTGTTTACAAAGTTATTATTTGTAAAATAGTCGACTACAGATTATAAGTTTGATAAAATTTAAATGATTTTATACTTTTACTTGTCTCTCCACGAGGGCAGAGCGAGACACAAAATCGATTTAAAATGTGAGAAAATCCAGCTTCCCCAAAAAGAGGTACTCTGGACTGAGACAAAAATTTTAACTGCCTCAGTATAGAAGGATTTCTCCTTCACTGACCGAAAGATGAAAAGTTACAAATCTTTTTTAACTTTTTTTTTTTTTTTTTTTCTTATATGAATATGGATGAACAATAAAAATGGCACAAATGAATATTTATGAAAAAAAATGTCACAAAACCAGAACATAGACAAGGGATAAGCATAATAAATATCTGTCTGATGTGGAAGATGAATTAGTTAACTTGCCGGGTTTTGAAGTTAGTGGTTCAATCATTGAACAGAACTAAAAATGAGTTATCTATATAAATTGTCTGTGTGAGGAACGGTCTTTACCAAACTCCTGCCAATGTTTGGTCTTCAGACTTGAAACTTTGTATATAGAAGATTTGGATCTGTGGAGCAAATTCGATTTGGTCTTTAACCGGTAAAAACAGCTGCTATGGGATCAAAATTGAGAAAAAAAAGAAAAAAAAAAAAGGAACATGGCAGGTGTAAGTCCACTTAACTATTTCCTATCCATCTGACATTTTTATTTTGATTCTAGCTGATAGTAACCAAATCATTTTTAATCTTTTGAAATCAATATTATATATTGGGTACAATATAATAATCAATAGAATATTGGCTCTGAAGCACTAAAACCTGCCACAATGTTGTTGAAAAACATTTTAGAGCAGTGTAATGCGTTAAAATATTGTTTTGTTATTGGGTTACACAATTTCTTTAAAACATTAATAGCATGATTACTTTTATACAGTCACTATGCAAATTTGTGAAAAGAAATTAAAGCTGTATTAAATTATTTCGCAACCTGTATGAAACAAGTGTGCCAGTTTTAAAGACTTTGAAATTTAGATATTTTTTATTTTTTTTTTTTTACAATATAGGGTGGAATGATAAAATTGTCGCCTTAGAAAAGACTACATGATTCCATGGTTTGATGAAAACCGGTTTTCATTGGTTTTGTTTTTTTGTTTTTGTTTACAAACCATCTACTGATTGGCTAGTTGTGTATAAATCCCAAGAGCGTTAGAAGCCTTCTATCAGGTTTGAAAGTGACACAATGTTCCACGAGTGAGACAGGAGTTATGACAATAAGAACACCACTTAAGTTAACAAATTTATCGAATTTCCATTACTAACGATTATTATATTGTCCAATTGACTACTGTACACTCTTAACCCTTATCCTCGAGTGGTCTATGGGGCTTGATAAGTGGTGATTCCCATGTATAAAAAAAAAAAAAAAAAAAAAACATTGTTGGATTGCCATGAATAACAGGAACATGCCCAAGGTTATGAAAAAGTTGCAGCCATGATTATGGTCTTTGGTGTGGTTTCAAGTGAGAGCCACATCATGGCACCTCAACCTCACATCTCTGAAGTTGGCTTGAAAGTCAACACCAAAGTGTACCGGGATGTGCTGAAGAGTGTCATAATCTCCTGCTGCAATCAGGTGGCCGCTGGCAGACCCTGAATGTGGCAGTAGGACTTGGCATCAGCCTACAAGTCCAAAGAAACCCAGGCTTGGCTTCAGAAGGAGTGCAATGACTTTGTACCCTTCTATCTCTGACTGCCCCTCCTCCCCCAACCTGAACCCAATGAACTACTTTGTTTGGTCATACGTTGAAAACATCACCAACATGACCTCCTACAACACCAAAGCCAACCTGATCACTGCCATCCACCGAATATTTTCAGAGCTCCCGCCGTTGCTTGTGGAAAAGACATGCTCCTAGTTCCGGACCCATATCGAGGCAGTGATTAAGGCTGTAGGCGGCTATATTGAATAAATGTCAGCTCTACTACATAATTTTCAATAAGTTTTAAAACAAAACTGTAGTGTTGTTTTCTTTAGAGCAATAACTTTATCATTCCACACTGTACATGGCTTAAAATGATACATGAAAGTTCTAAGACTAACTTAAAAATAGTGGAAAAAAAAAATTACTGAATTTCTTGAAACCATGAGGTCTGTATTTTGGCCCACTTTTTTTAAAAGGATTACAGAATTATGCCAAATTCTAAGGACAAATTTCAGCATTTTCAATTCTTATAACTTTTTAACCACTAGTGATATTTGCATAATTCAAATGGTTTTGAGCTTCTTTTACATAACTATTCAAAATTGATAAAATAACAGTTAAGGGAAGAAGAAAAAAAAAAATTAAATTTGTAATGCTAATATTTTTTTATATATAATATATATATAGGAGTCACCACTTA
The DNA here is from genome assembly GCF_053919585.1 of Euprymna scolopes. NCBI lineage: Eukaryota > Metazoa > Mollusca > Cephalopoda > Sepiida > Sepiolidae > Euprymna > Euprymna scolopes. The sequence continues at coordinate 17,919,165 of NC_136492.1, read as the reverse complement.
TCAAAGCCGGAGACCACTCGAGGATAAGGGTTAATGAGTGTACAGTAGTCCATGGGGAAAATGTAATCGTTAGTAGTGGAAATTTGGTAAATTGGATTACTTGAGGGGATGGCTCATCAAGAACTTGTTTACATTGGGCTTGAAGACAACCAAATTGTAGTCAGCCGGAAAACGGAACAGAGTTCCACGGGCGTACAGTTCTAAGAAAGAAGCTTTGTTTATGGAATGTGTGTTTAGGTTTAGGCACAGATGGGGGGGGGGGGTTATTGATAGTGGTTTCAACTAGACGAGTGTCTTTCGTAAAAGTCAGGCCAGATGGGACCATAGATTGGAGCTTAGACAAGCACTTGCCATAAAAATAAGACAGGCTCGCAACGTCTCTTCTGTGAGAAAGAGGTTGCAGGAAACAGAAAAGGGCACCTCCCACTAGACTACAAAGTCTATTTTGAACTGTCAAGGCAGGATAATAATATTGAACTATAATGAGAAGTTGATTTTTCACAAATACAATTCTGTAAAGTTGATAGCATTTCTGTCAAAAAATAAGGCAAAAAAAATAAATAAATAAAATACAAGCTCTCAAAAATACATTATCACAGAATTACTTTGATATACAAGATGTGAAACTGCTAAAGGCTAAAGTGAAAAAATTTTGCGAAATTTAAATTAAAGATTTTTTTTTCTTTTAATTGTAGTCACATGACCATTTAGCAAATGTTCCAACATTTCATTCAAAACATTTCTGCACATTTTAAATCATACATAAAAGGATTCAATGATTTTTTTTTTATTTCACATGATGAAAACGCAATTATTCACTTAGCTTATTTATTCCTTTTTTTCTTTAACCAACAAAACAATTTTAAACATTTATCGACTTTCATTGCTAGTTATCAAAATTGATATTAAAAAAAAAAAAAAAAAATAGACATTAATTCCACTAATTAAAATCATACAAAAGAATGTATACAATAAAAAAAGGGGAAATATTTTAGGAACATCAACTTTTTGGTCCACAGACTTAGTCGGAGTTGGACCTTAGAATTCACCCTCATCCGTTCCCAAAATTCTCAATAACTACTCATTACATTTTTCTGAAATTTTGGATGAAGTTACAACTACCCAAGAGAGGAAATGTAACATTCTCAAATTTTTGATAAAAATTCTGGTCGCGTCATAACGGGGTTAAAAGGGGTTGAAATGACCAAAAATAGCACTTTTGGAGATATAGAATCTTTTCCGACCATTAGATTTTGCTGAAAATTACTCAAAAGCAATCTCACATGGATATACATCTGGAAACGTAATATTTGACCCTGAGAAAATTCTAGGGGGCTTGAGCCCAGAGTATTCTAAGGGTGAAAAACATTTTGGAGCTAGTTTTTTTTTTGTTTTTTTTTCTCCTAAAATTCAAGGCATTAGTCAGGGGGACCATATGGTTTTTGCCTTGTTTTTTCTTTTTCACTGCTTAGGGTCCTATCCTCACCCTCATTTTTCACACACTATTAAAAAAATTTTTCCATATAGTTTTGAACTGCCTATTTTCGTCTGGTATTAAACAACTTCCAGTTGATATATAAGGGAAAGGGAAAAATAAAAACTTGGCGTTACTCTGGCATAATTAAAATATAAATTTCATATTTTTAATGAAATGAATGGGGAAGAAACTGTTGCTCTGGAACAACAATTTTAAAACTGAAAGCTCAGGTAAATGACTTACATTATCATTTTCAATACATTAAAACAAGAGGAATGGGCTGGACAGAGGTAAGAAGATGGTGGGGAAGAAGGATGTAGAAACAACGGGAAAGGGTTAAAAATGAAAGATGGATTGAGACAGAAGTTTAAATAAAAAGATACTAGTAGGGCTACCCGGTGTTGCCCAGGCCATATAAAAAGAAAAGAAAAATAAAGTTGCGTTTAAATACATCTGCTATTCTTAGGATAGAAATAACTTTTTGGTGACTATATATCATTTTTTATCTCAGGCAAATGAGAGTAGATTATCTTGGATAAAATATAACAAAATATTAAAATACTTGCTCTATCAAAGATATTGAGCACTCTTATATACAACGGCGGGGGGGGGGCTGCTTTTTGTCCAGATTTTATATATATTGTAGTCGTGATTTAAAAAAAAAAAAAAAAACTATTTGAGTGCCATCAGCTAGAATTGAAACCAAAAGCAAAACTAGCATTCAAAGCTGGTGACGTTACCACTATGCCAACATGACATGCATATGAACTGATTAAATGTACAAAATGTATAAGGATTTTAATTTTTAACCCTTTTTGACCCCTTAAAAACTATATTCAATGGCTAAAAACCCATAAAAGAATGGTCCATAAAAAATCCAATCATTTGAGGCCCCTCTGCGGAGGAGATAGAGTTTGAAAATATGGAGACAAACAAGCAGACATAGTGCCTTTTATAAATCAGACTTACAAGATATATTTGTATTCTTACAACCTCCAATAATGCTGTGCAGATTTTCTTGTATAGCAATACCAAATATGATTGTTATCTAATCATGGTTTCAGTGGCAAAACCCCATAGAAACAATAGTCCAGCATTAGATCTGTATCTGGTTTCACCATTCTGAGCCGGGTTTTCGGTTGCAACATTTTTTCCAACCTTAAAAAGGGGCTGGTTCAATGTCTGTGTGGGTGAAATCATCTGGGTGACAACGAAAAGCATGCCCAAATCAGTGGAGATGTCTCAACAGGAGAGCTTGTTGGGGTCACGAGTAGTCCAGTAGTACTCACCCCAAGCTATGATCGAATCTACAACCATCTCGTGGATAGGCTGAGATTCTAACCACTTAACGAGACGCTCGGCATTGGTGTGTGGTATCTCAATGTTTTATTATACACTGTCAGCAATGAAGACAATCCTCCATTTGTTTATTTATAAAGATCTTTGCACTATGCTAATACTAATAGAAGTAGCAGCAAGTAGTGCTCAACTCGAGAAGGATTAGTGTGTGTGTGTGTAATTTGGTTTGTATACAGCCATTAGTGTTGAAATGATTAATTGAATAGAAAAATAAAATTAGATTAAAAAAAAAAAAGTATGCCTATAATGATGAAATAAATATTGATTATAAAACTATTAGTTAATCTAAAACCATCCCCACAAGTGTATTTTTACATTTGCAAAAATATGTTCATATTACAGGCTTTTTTTAGGATAGTGACTCCCATAAAAAAAAAAAACAAACTATATTTAGAATTTTAAAAGGGAACAGAATCTGGAAAAATATTTGAATCGTTTAATCACTAATACATATAAATACTAAAGCAAAGTTAATCCACAATAACTTAGGGTGCACATTGTGCGATTTCTGCTCCCGTCCTGTTCTTACTCTCACTTCAGTCATTTCTTTGTTTACTGGCAGACAAAGGTAATAAATGACAAAAATCAGAGAGGAAAGAGGTTAATTTTTAAGTTTTGTCTATTTCTAACTGGCTTTGTAAACTCACTTTGTTCCAAATCAATATTTTTTTTTTTTTTTTACCCAAGTTCAATGATAGACTCAATGGGTAACACTTTTCTAATTTCATAAATATAAATGAATTATACTTTGAAAATAAGAAAAAACCTTTTCACCAACTATTGAAATATGTCAGCATAAAGAATGCTTAATGTGCGGGAGAGGGGGGGTTTATGGGGGGGGCAGATGAATTATCAAAATATGTCACACATAGGTGTGTTAGGTGTGTCAGAAACTTTGTGAAAAATATTGAATAATTCGACCCCCTGTCTTTCCAAGCTTATAACTACTCGAAAAATGTAATTCAAACCCTATTTTTTTTTTTTTTTTCAATTAAAGGAGCAAGGACCAAGGTTTCATTTAAAAAAAAAAAAAAAAAAAAAAAAAAAAATACAAACGTTTTTTTAAAAAAAAGGTTTTAAACTTCAAACTTTACAGGTAAATTTCCAAAAGACTGGGTTTTTTTGTTTTGTTTTAAATTAGAATATATTATTTATTGATCTTTTATCTTCAATTTGTGATATATAAAACTTGGGCACATAAATTATTTACTTTTTAATAGACATTTCAAAATAGAGGGTGTGAATTTAAAAAAAAAACAAAAACGTTTGTCTAAAATATTATATTCGGTTTATTGGAAAGAGCATAAAATTTCACATTGACCCTGAAAATATCGTAAAAATAGAATCAATAGAAAAATTTTGATAAATTTTTAAAGTTTAAAAATTGAAAAATACAGAACTTGTGAAATTCAATTAATTTCATTACTGTTTTTTAAAAAATAAAAAAATAATATTAGTAGTTTATTTTGAAAGTATAATCCATAAAGAAAATAAACAACCCACTTTTAAAAGAGAAATTACGAGTTTTTTTATATTTTATTCGCAGTTTCGTGTTAGGGGGTGTCAAAAATTACTACAAAAATTCTAATACGCCTATAGATGTGTGTGTGTGTGTGTGTATATATATATATATATATATATATATATATATACTAGCAGGCCGCCCAGCATTGGCCGCTCATAAAATATGCTTAAATATGATATTTGCACTTTTACACATTAATTCTGTATACTCATTATTCCATAGCTAGCTATAACATACACTGACCCAATGGGTCACAAGTAGTCAGTAAATTAAAGAGGATCATCCCATAAGAAAACCGAACAAAAAAAAAAATTTTTTTTAAATAGGGAATTAAGATGAATGTTTAAAAGAATATGCAAATTAGCTAGATGTTTTGCGGATGAATGCAATTCAACGAAACATCTCTGCTTTATTGTTATTTTCATGGCAAGTGCTCAGCTGAGCTTCTATCTATGATCCCCCTCTCCTCGCCAAACTTTCACTAAAAAACACTCGTCTAGCTGAAACCAATATCAACAATTTCCTACACTCTTTATCTATGCCTAAACCTAAATGTAGATTCCATGAACAAAGCTTCTTTCTTAGAACTGCACGCCTGTGGTACTCTCTTCCGATTGCCTGCTTCCCAGCTGACTACAATCTGAGTGTCTTCAAGTCCAACATAAACAAGTTCTTCATGAACAGTCTCCCTAAGTAATCCAATTTACAAAATTCCCACTACTTATGTTTATAATCACGCCATAATCACATTGACTAATGTATACCTTACCCTCGAGTGGCCTCTGGGCCGCGATTCCTGTGTAAAAAAAAAAAAAAAAGTTGCATTTTCTTTTTAAATAAATAGAAAAAAAAGCTTTATAAGCTTCTTCATTCACCAAATCAATAAACTTGTTTCTAGGCGGGGGAAAAAGAAAAGATAAAAGGAAAAAAATTTACTTGCGATAAACAAAGATTTCCATAAAACATGGAGGTTAGACCTGCACTATAACTATCAATATATACCAAATTTCAAATCAATACGACCAAAACAAAAGTCTACCGGGCTGACCAAGAAAGGTGCATCTATAGATAAAGAAAATCTAGCTTGTTGGGTCACCCATTGAGCTACGGTTAAATGGAGGGGGGGGGGGGGGGTCTGATAGATCCCGTACTCTTAACCAAATTCCAACTCCTGTACTATCACCGCAATGTTGCATTCTTGTGTCTGTTTTTCTTTGATGGAATGTGCTTTTATCAACTCTTATCACTTGTAGCCGCTTCACGTACAAATCGATTAATCCATCAAGCAGCAAAATCCCACCTCTTCACCGTTGAGATCCCTAGATGCTAGAAAGCATTTAAAGCTTTGTCTCTCGGACTGCCACACTTTGGAATTCCCTACCTGTACTAACTTGCAGAAGTTTAAATGTAATGCAAACAGACATCTCGCTGCTTAACTCTTCACACGATTCCAAATAGTAGACCCTTACGTCCAAATGAACATACCTTACTTAAGATGAATAAGAGCATTTTTTTTTTTTTTTTTTACATAGGCATAACCACATTATCAAGGCCAAGAGGCCACTCGAGGATAAGGGATAAAGAGTGCACAGTAGAAATTGGACAATATTGTAATCATTAGTAATGGAAATTCGGTAAATTTGTTAACTTACATGGAATGGCTCATCAAGAACTTGTTTATGCCAGACTTGAAGACAATCATATTGTAGTCAGCCGGAAAGCAAGAAAACGGAAAACAATTCCACAGACGTGCAGTTCTAAGAAAGAAGCTTTGTTCATGGAATCTACGTTTAGGTTTAGGCACAGATAAAGAGCGGGAGGAATTATTGATAGTGTTTTCAACTAGATGAGTGTTTCTTGTGAAAGTTTGGCGAGTCGAACACTTCCCATGAAAATAACGATACATCAGAGACAAACTTGCAACATCTCCTGTGAGAAAGAGGTTGCAGGAAAGAGAAAAGGACATATCCTACGAGGCTACGAAGTCTATTTTGAACTCTATCAAGGCAGGACAAGTCCTTTCTAGCAGCTCCTGCCCAGATGTGGCAACAGTATTCCATCCTTGGACGTACCTGGCTCTTATATAGATAGAGAATTGCATCAGCAGCGAGATATAATCGATAGAAAGATCCCAAACAGATATAAAAATCTAAAGGGGGTGGGGGATCGTTTGACTCAAGCAAAACCAATTTATTCACTAGATCTCAGTTTAATTTTAAAACTAGACAGAAAAAAAAAAAAAGAAGTCTTTACTTTGAAATGTTTCTTTTTCCGGAATGGTTTCATTTTTAAAATGTTAGAATCAAAATGTATAAAAAAATTCTTTTTTTTTTTTTTAAATAACCGTTTGGTGCCTTAACTTGTTGTATATATATATATATATATATATATATATATATATATATATATATATATATATATATATATATATATATATATATATATAAAACCTTTTGTTGCAATATTTTTTATACCTAATGGGGGGTTTGATCCCTGAAAGTTGTGAGATTCTATTGATAAACGCCGCCGATAGGAACTGATGAATCAAATTGAACCATGTTCTACTATCAACCAATCAGAAACCAGAATTACACTATAAAAATAGAATCTTTTTGCATTCCAGCACAATTTTTTCTTGTCAACACGAGAAGGATCTTTTGCTCTTTGTCTGCAAAATTATAAAGTCCAGAACAGCTACTCACTGAAAATTCATCATCTCCAGGACTTGTATAGAATAGCTATCCCTCTAGAAACTCTTGTGAAATTAAACGTCTTCCAATTCAAGACCTTTAAAGCATTATGTAACTGGCAAGTTAATGTAAAGTTGCTCTAATTGTAATAATTTGCAATTGCAATAAAAAATAAAAAGTCATCGCTGTTCTTTTGACAGTGAAGTTAACCAATTTTCAGATTTCTAACCTCTAAAACAAGATTCTTAGAAATAAAATATTTTGAAAGGCATTGATATAAAATATAAATAAAATATTTTAATTTTTAAATCTTTAATTGAAAATTTGTTTGAAATTTTTTTTTTTTAATTTTTTTATCATGGTTTTGGAATTTTTGAGTTGAGAATTCATAATTTGTATTCTTCAGACTGCTATTCTAATCTTGATTCTTTTATACGCGATGTTTTGGCCGACGTAATCTCAGATCTTCAGAAGTAGTTTGAATACAAGTAATATGGAGATTTTAACATTCAAGATTTTTTTTTCTGCAATTTTATTAGCAACTGGATTTAACTAAAATAAAAATACATTTTTATTGTAAAATATATTAAAAAAAAAATAAATAAATAAATAAAAAATTACAATTTTCGGAATTTTGATAATTATTTGGACTACTATTCTCACTTCGGAGGATGCAAGGTCTGAGGTTCCATCAACCAAAGAGAAAAATAGCAAAAATGAAAACAATAGTCTGAATAATAAAAATTCAAAGCATAAGTTCATTTTATATCATTTAGTTTTAATACTTAAACTTATATCTAGAATCCTTATTCCAATTTTGATCAAAACGAATTGCATGATTTTCATTCTAGAAAAGTTCTAAGATTTAAGCTTAAGGGGTCTTAAGAAATTGAAATTCAGAACCTATGTTATGGGACCGTTACCTACCCATTAATGAACTCTTCCAAATTCTATATTAATAGAGGGCCAAGTACTCTCGAGGGGATGGGGAGGCTCTATAGAGATTCGACCGACAAGTAATACGTCACCACTTTTCTTGTATCCCCCCCCCCAATATATCATTAAAACCTATAGTGTTTAGTGTTTGTGGTCCTATTTCTGAGTCATCAATCTAATAACTATATATCGAATACAAAGCTGAAGCATTAGGTTTTTCAAATAAGAGGTTGTGTCCAATATAAACTCTTTAAAATACCCCAAAGAAACTAAAATTTGGAAGAATATTATTAATGTCTTACTTATTGCTAAAAATCCACGGAAATCAGGCGTAAATTAAAGTAAATATAGCGCACATTATTCACCCTTAGCTAATGTGTTACTGAAATTCATAATGCTGTGTCAATTTAGGAATGAATCCTACATATACTAATATATGAACATAACTTATTTACAGATAAACTATGAAAAATAATTGCATACACCTTGATATAATCTGCTGATATAAATATATTCGCTTTCAAATTCATGGTTAAAAAAAAAAAAAACTTTCCAAGAGCTCTCCAGTGATAAAGGTCAAAAGGTCAGTTGCCAAAAGCGTTTCCTATTTATTACAAACCTTTTAATGTCGTTCTATAAAAAAGAAATATCTATTTTACTAAAGCTGAGCTAATCAACGTTTGTTTCTCTGAGGCCGTTTCCCCATAGACCTTAATCACAAAAAACATACGTTAGTTGTGAGAGTGAAAAATGCTTTCATTGTTATAATTAATCGTAATTTGTAATTAACTGAAGACAACCGGCTCACTTAGCTATTTTTCATGCTCATCCTGAATTCAAGCACTTTTCTAATATTTCTTAAGATCACTGTGAGCATTTAGAGAAAGAGCAAGTCTTTTTTTGTGTGTTATCTAACATAACTAAAACACCAAAAACCTGCATGTAAATTCGATGGCAAAACTAGTTTCTCTACTATATTTATCTTTAGGAATAAAAGAGAAATAGACTTAACTTTTATTTATACAAGAACGTTTTGATTAGAATCAAACTACAAGAGATAGTAATAGTGATTGTGACCCAACAGTTTACAGGTGCATGAGAGAGACAGAGAGAGAGAGAGATCATATTCACTCACTGGCTCTCATTAGATGATCACCAAAGTTAAGCAACGATGCGCCTACCAGCTGGGTGAACATTTGGGAATGCTAGGTATTCTATGTAATGCGCCGAGATGTAGAAATTTCTATGTTTATATGTGGTGGTGCACTAAAACCACTGAGAGACACACTCAGTCTTCATTAAGACAGCCATCTAGGATGCAGAAAACTGATACAAAACCGGAGATCTACTGTCTCTCCGTCCGCGGCATTCAATTGTACCAACAATATAGAGAATAGTAGTTAAAAAAAAAAAATTTTTAAGAAAATAAAAAAATTTTTTAATGTGGACGGTTCTACACAAAGCCTTCATCACTATAATAAATCATCTGTGTGGATTTGGTTGGTTGGTTGTTTTTGTTTTACGGCATATCAACCCTTTTCGGGTTATTTAATGCCGAATCCAAAGATTTTGAAGAAAAAATTATTTTAATAGAATATATTTGTTGTTTTCAAGTCGGTTTCTATTTAACCCATAGCTGGGACCCTAACAGGTACTACCACTCCAGGTCAGAGTGGACCTGGGAGCAATGGTAATTAAAGGGTGGCTCCACACTCCCCAAAGCCCGCAAGCTGGGGCCTCAACACTGGATATAGGTGTGGATTTGGGACAACTTCATTGTTGCATAACCCTCATACGTCTGCGAGTTTATATATATATATATATATATATATATATATATATATATATATATTATATATATACATACATATATACACACACACACACACACACTAGCTGTACCCGGCCACGCATTGCTGTGGCTCAGTTTGTTAAAATGGAACACATTCCTCAAGAAAAATTGCATTTTGTTCGTTTATTTACTTTTATTATTTTTTGCAATTTTTTTAATCAATAAAAGTTCCCCCCCCCCCCTCCAAAAAAAAAAAAAAAAAAGATTAATTTTTTTACCATAAATTGTTAGGTGAAAGTTTGTTTTTGTTTTTTTTTTCAGGAAAACTTGCATTTTTTTTTTTTTTTTTTAAAGGAAATTTGGCAGTAAACGTTTCTCTTTGAAAACAGAATTTTTTATTATACAAAGAACAGATGAATGCTTTACATGAACACTGTAAATAGTTATGTGAATATAGAGAAAAGTTTGATTCTTTTTTGTCAAAAGAATGTACAAATTTTTTTTGGAACAGATGTTCAGAAAATAAAGAGAAAAATACTTCCATCATTAATTATGCAGAAAAATAAAATGATTTAGTGTTTCAACATTATGCTTATAAATTACGATAAAACTTGTTGAGTATGCGCTGTTTTACAGTTGTTGTAAAAATGGAACGGAAACTTAAATTTCACTCTGTTTTAATCTTTCTTAAGTTTTTAATTGTGCCCCCCCCCCAAAAAAAAAACCGAATATAATCAAAACAGTAACATTTAACAATTGTACTTTATGTATATAAAACACAAAATATTTAAAAAAAAAAAAAAAAAAAAAAAAAAAAAAAAAAAAAGTTAATAACGAAAGGGAAATAATTCCATTTTTAAACGAAAAAGTCAGTTTGGTATATCTTTTTGTTATTTTTTTTACATAAGTCCAGCTTACCATTCACATTGGAAATGTCGAAATTTATAGGTTGTCGGGTACGTTTACAACGAATAAACACTCCAATCTAGTAGATGTATCAGAATTTTTGTAGGAATTTTTGAAACCCCTATCAAAAAAAACTTTTTTTTAGCATGTTAAAAGTATTTAGGTTAGCAGATAATTAAATTCTACTGTATTGGTATAAGTTTTTTTTTTTTTTTTTTTTTTTTTTGCTGTTTCTTGCTTTTTACAATTTTCGACTAAATACGTCTAAATTAAGCGGGGTTGCTTAGATCGTATTTTAAACTAAACTTCGGAGGTTGGAATGCCCCCCCCCCAAACCTAAAATGTACTTGGAAAAGTCGATTTTATAGCGAAATTTAAGAATGCTTAGCTGAAAAAAGGTGAAAAACAAAACAAATAATCAATAAATAATTGTTACCAAAGGCAATAAATGCTACTGTTTTTTACTTACATGAATGAGTTTATTTTATGTTTTAAAGTATTTTCAAGCGCTTTTCTTTATTTTTTTATCTAAAATTGCGGGTGTGAAATATCTCCAGATTTTCTAGAATTCCCCGTTAGATTGCAAACGAAATCTCCAGATCTAGCAGGAAAACCGCTAAATTGGAAACACTGGTCACGTGACAGGAAGCGGTAATAAATAATTGTCCCTAAATAAATTTTAAAAAATGGCCTATCGGTACAAAGAAAACCACCTATTTATCATAGAAAAATTAAGTATAATGTTATAATTAAAAAGAAATATATAAAAACACGCATGGATATAGTAAACATATACCAAAACGTGGAAGCCATCCGTCCAGTGGTTTTTTAGACTATTGTGAACGAACCAAGAGTTACATTTTTATATATATAGATATATATATTATACACACATACATCTGAGCGATTGGTGTATGTAAGAAAAACTTATGAGACAAAAGCAAATGTAAACTTCAATCTAATATAAATATTTATATTCTTGATCTTACCAAAAGATTTCATTTCACTCTGGAATTACCAATTTCGGTTTGTTTTTCATTTTTATAAAAATTTTGTAAACATTTTTTGTTTGCATTTTATGACCACTATCATATAATGCAGTTTCATACAATGCTAAGACCAACAAAATATTTGGCTTTACTATATGCATAAATTTGCTAACATTTTTCTTTCTTCTGAAGAGAAGAATTTTGCATTCTTTGAAACTCAGCAGAATAAGGATTAATTACCTTTGTTTGAGGTATTTTGTCGAACAAGTGAAGCAGGCATAGTCCACTGTGAATGCACAGTGAACCTGGCATTAAAAAAATGACTAAGTTCAGCATTTGTCCCCCTCCCCATTTTACCCTAAATTTCCCCAGGAGACGTCAAGTCCTGATGAAAATAAACACGCAGTGCAGTTTTAAGCCTTAATATGTGTAAATCTGAGTTCTGCACGATGCAAAAAAAAAAAAAAAAAAAAAAAAAAGTCCATCATTTGCCCCCACCCCCATTTAACCCTAAAAGTTCCCAAGGCCTTAGTATATTGAAATTTGAGTTTGGTACCATGCAATAGTGATAAATAGACATACACAGAAAATTTTGGACAAATATGGTAAAATAGTCCCCAAAATGGAGTGTTTTTATTAAGCCTAAAAGTGCCCCTGGGGCACACCCAAGAGTTATCGTGTGAAGTATAGACAGAAAGTTTTATAAAAACCCAAGGCATCAATTTTTTTTTTTAATAAGCACAAAAGTACCAATTTTAGCCATTTTAAACCCGAAAGGCATCCCTAGGGAAGCAACTGGAGTTTTCCAGGAAAATATGTTCTGTTACTTTTTTACTCATATCATGTTTAATGTTTGTGCAAAATTTCAAGGCGTAGTTATTAAGAAAAGTACGGACAAGAATGAATTCACAGGTCCACTCTCCTTTTGTCAGGGATGGGGGGATAAATTTTACATGAAAATTTTAAATTATGGCTTTCATTTATGCTTCTTGAAACAGATAGATATGAAAAGTCTTTATTAAAGTTTATGCCTATTTCCATTCTATGGAGGCCAGGTGCAAACGCAGACCCCACAATTTTATTATACTGTCCCTATTTAAGTTAAAACATACTTATCAAAGTATTATTATATACATCTATATCAAAAACTCTTGTAAACGTTTTTTTTTTTTTTTTTTTTTTTTTTTTTTTTTTCCATACTTTGTGGACCAGGCACGTACGCAGACCCCACAATTTTAATGAATCATCATTATGCCAGATCAAACATACCCATTCCTGTGTCTCGATACATCTTCTATCATTATATGTGATCAGTTTTCTTTAATAGTCAACAATATAGGATCCTATTCGTGACCAGACACACACACAGGCGTTCAGCTTTAATAAAGACTTTTTATATCTATCTGCGTAAGTATACTTTGATAATTATGTTTTAGTTTGAAGAAATATGGTATAATAAAATTATGGGGTGTTCGTTTACGCCTGACCTCCATAGAATTGAAATATGTCACAAAGTTTAACAAGGTTTTTTAATATAGATCCACAGAATATTGCGATAAGTGTTCCAGTGTGAACAGGTATGGTATAATAAATTATGGGGTTTATCTATTTTATTTTTACTTTCATCATATTTTGTTTTGGTTTGGATACCCCCAAATTCGAAGCCATCTCATTACAACTCTTCCTTTTCATAACCTATCATACTTTAATAAATCAGAGTCCATTTTCTGGAGGCTTTTTTTGAACCCAGTCAACGACAGGTACTTTTGCTAGTATATATATATATATATATATATATATATATATATATATATATATATAATAAAATATTAGGAAAATAAATTACATTTTAATTATGAGTTTGTTGTTTATTTGATTTGATTTTTTTCCAAAATGTATACAGCCTAAGCGTCTGATTAAATTTATTGCTTTAGGAGTGAGAAAATTCTCTAACCTCAAATTAAAAACTGGTATATTAAAAATATCCTTGAGTGAGTGAGTGAGAAAGAATCATAATTTAATGACACAAAGATTGATATTTTGAACATTTTTTTCATTTTTTAATAGAAATGAAAAAAAAAATCTCAATTCAATTACCTATATATTTAAGATCAAAACTACAACATATATGACTTGGGTGCCAGCAGCTAAAATCGAAACCCTACTGTACAACTCTCCATCATTCTTTCACCTCTGAGCTACGCCCATATGCATATACATCCGTGTGTGTGTGTGTGCGTGCGTGCGTGCGCGCGCGCACACACACACACACAGATTGGAAATTAACTCCCTATTATTAAGAGCTTGTGATTTATTAATGAAATATAATTTTTACCAGAAATAAATGAGAAAGTTTATAGCATGAAGTTTTATTTAGAATTCAATATGGATGCCAGCATTTAAACACTAACTTTTCAAGATGCTTGCGAATCGCAAGAATTGATTTCACAAGGATTTTTTTTTTTTTTTTTTTTTTTTTTTTTTACGAGCTAACACTTATCCAGACTAAACACTCATTTGAAGATTAGGGTAAATTGACAGGTGAATATTATGAGGCGATTTAAAATATCGAGAAATCACCAACTTAAAACCGAAGTTAAAAGCTGACCGAGAAAACAGCAATTTTCCCATCGTCAAAAATATTACTCATGGAATGTGAGGACTAACGGAAAATATAAATGGATCTTGTACTCTTCATTTCTTGTACGAATTTTATTTCAGTAATAAATTGTAAGTATAGTGGTTTTATATATATATATATATATATATATATATATATATATATATATATATATATATATATATATGATAGATGGAGAATTAAAGATTTTATATCCATATTTAATATATATAAATATTAAATTTAAGAGTAATTTTTCTCTCGTTTCTTCTTTAATACTTTTGTTCTCTTGCTCCTATATGATCTCGTCTCCCTTTTTGATCTTTCTCATCTTTTTTAATATTTTTCTTAATTAGTTTTACACACACACACACACACACACACACACACACGAAACGTTTTTCATTTTTCTTTTTAATAAATTCAAACCCCCAAAGGCAGTATCTGCAATCATCCTTCCACACGATGGAATGAACAATAGAAACTAATCACTCAATGTGTGCTTGATATACGGAAGAACGATGTGGTGAGGGGAGGGCACACATTTTCAATGGAGATAAATAGCCATAGATGACAAAAGGAGATTTTCCCGATGAGTCTTCGAAACTTTTACACAACATGGATGTGAAATGGCAAAAATGCATGGCAAACACAAAAAACTTTTTTTTATTTAAAAGAAACCAGTCTTGTCAACAAAAAAAAAAAAAAAAGGTTTACACACAAACAAAAACAAAAATGCTTAAAGGCACGTTGATTCAATCTAAGCAATTTAATCAAAGATATTGTTTCAAAGTTATGTATAACCAATCAGACAACTAAAAGTGAAATGTATTTCGCAAGATTAAAATTGTTATTTCAAACTTAAATAAAATGGTTTGGTTACTTTACGGCATATCAACCTCCTTTCAGGTTATTTAATGCTGAATCCAGTTATTTGGGGGGGGTTATGCTTCAAATTCTTTATGCGTTCAAATAATAAAGAATCATTGCTTTACGACATATCAACCCTTTTCATATTTAATGCTGAATCCAGTAATTTTGGAAAAGGTTAATATGTTTCAAGTTGTTCATATATCTTCAAATATTAGGTACGGGCGGGCAATAATGTCAGAAAAAAAATAGGTGGGGGGGTGCATAGTTTTGAAAGCCGGTTTATCATAATTTGTTTTTGTAGCTTTCCAGTTACTTTAAAAAAGATTTTTTATATTGAATTTGAAAGATTAAAGCCTAAAGTTAATTTCCAAAAGAAATAAAATATCTGTACAAGGTTTTCACATTGACATTTGGACGCTGACAAATTCAGTTAAATTCTAAAATTAAATAAATTCACTGTAAAAATCCCTTGAAAGATAAATATTAGTTTTCTGGGTCTATTTCAAAGATAATTAGTAAAGTCCTAAAATATTGAATTAAATAATAATTTAAAAAAAAAAAAAAAAAAAAAAAAAAAAAAACACCTTTGTGCAAAAGAACAGCTTAATTAGCCCCCCAAAACGAGAGATTCTGGCTCAACTCAAAACAAAAGTCGTCTAAGCGTGGATTCTATGGAAGCTCAAAATGTCAAAAGACTGTCTGAAAATGACGTCAGGTAGTTGGGGGGAGGTAAGGAATGCAAAACCGACTTGTTTTCTTTCTGCCCCCACCCACCCAGCTGTGCATCCGTACATTACTACCGTGAATGTTTGCATAATTTTTAAATTTAATTATTTTTCTGTTTCTGTTTTTAATTTTTTTTTTTTTTCAAGATCAGAATAAAATAATTTTTATATGAAGATTATACATTCATTCAAACAAGCAAAATATTAAAATCTTACATATAAAAATGTGGCTAAAAATCTAATCTATAAAAAATAAAAAAATAAAAAAAGGAAATTTTTACAATAATTTTTGTGTGAAAATATTAAATAAACAATGCTTAAGTCAATAATAATATAGTTCGAAAAATTAATTTTTCTTCAAGTTATATCGATTTCATTAATACAGAATTCAGGGTCTTTTTTTTTGTAATGTTTTTTTTTTTTGGGGGGGGGGAACAATCTTTATTACTGTTACAATTTACGATGCTTTATTTTAATAAAACAAAGGATTTTTTTTTTTTTTTACTACTGAAAACCATAATTTTAGTAAAAGTGTTTTTTATTTAAACAAAATAATAAATTTCCATCGAGATTCAAATAAAAAAAAATAATGGTTTCATTATATTCCATAATCATTATTTGATAAACACTGAAAATTTCATTAAAATTGGTTAATTTCTTGATTTTTGGTGAATTTCTAAATAAAGGGAAAGGTCAAAATGTTTGTGCATTTTGAGCATCGGCTATTCTTTTTGCACGTACCTATCAAATATCTATTCATGGTGTTTAGTTAGGTCATTTTATAAGAAAAATTGTTTTGGACTTTGTAAAACATGATTGAGTTTTGCAAAAGGAAAGAAAACAAAAAGAAACTAAAAATTTACACAAGTATTTTTAATAAGTGTTAAAAATTAAAAAATATCAAGTTTGCAGGACCACTTTGCCATATGTCACTAGGATGTTGTATCAAAGTTTACAGTTACCCAAAGGTGCTGAGTTCAATCCTGAACGAAGGCAGTGAAAAGTAACATTCAAAACAGAAAATCTGCAACTATGTCCCAGAGCCTAGCTGGAGTCCGAACACGGTATCTCCGTAATAATAATAAAGGGTTGGGTTCGAGACTAGACTCCTAACAAACGGTTCCCCAGTTCGATACAAAACACCTGATGATGGCCGGAAGGCAAAACGGCCGAAACGTTGTGACAATAACAACCAAAATGAGGAAGTCAATTCGACAATTTCAATAAATAAAATCAAGTTTGCAGTTGATTTTTTTTTTTAAACACTTATACAATTAAATGTTTCTATGTTTTGTTTTTTATTACTATTTAAAAATTTTGGCGCTTTTAAATGTCATTTCGAATTAAATTGCATCATAAAAAAAAATAAAAACATCTCTCAAAGTTAAGAGTGCACGTTTAATTTACTTCAGTAATACCCGCTTCCACTATTCTCTGCTGTTAGGTACGACCAACTCAGCCCCTTAAAAAAAAGATTGGGGGGAGGGAAAAAAATGAAAATAAACTAAAATTTTAAAGTTTTATTCTCCATTAAATCTTTACGAAAATCTTTCATTGCTGAACTGTGAAAAACGAAATGACTTGCAGTTTTCAATAGGAATTTCTTAAAATAACAGAATGGTTAGAATGGTTAAGTAACACAGTTGGATCAATTTCACATTTTAACAATGGCTTCATTCAAGGAGACGAATCACACAAATGGCTTCAGTAGAAAAAGCAAACTGAAACTGATGTATAAAAATAAATAAAACTAGAATTCATTCTGTTCCGATCTTGTTTAGATTTTTATAAAAATTATTTTATGAGCGAGATAAATTTAAAATCCAATTAAGTGGAAGGAGACGATTCTAAAAAAAATTTTTGTCACGTTTTCGTTTCATTAAAACAAAGTGTTAAAACTGCTTTCAACTTTTCAAAGAATAAATCCTGTCGCAGAAAGTAAGAGGCAAATGTAGAAATAAGTACAAAAATGCAATTTACTCACGTTCACCCCCTAACAACGCATATCGCCACTTGTACATAAAGGGCAACTATTTGAGACCATGCCTAGGAAAGATTAATAAGATGTTGGTTTACATTACATTTAAACTTCTGTATATCAGTGCAGCCAGGAAAGCAGGTAGGGAATTCCAAAGTCTAGCTGTTCGAGGGAAGAAACTATTAGAATAGAAAGGTTTTTGGCATTTAGGGACCTCAACAGTGAAGATTTGCAAGTTTGTCGGGGATATGTACATCGAGGGGGTACAAGTGCAATGAGTTCATCAGAGCACATTCCATTAAAGTATTTGTAAAAACAGGCACAGAGATGCAACATTGCGACGATGGGACAGGAGGGGGGGGGGGCATATTAGATTAAAAACTTTTTTGGACTCTATCCAAGAGGAAGAGGCTAGTGATAGACGCATCAGCCCAGATGTGGCAACAATACTCCATGCATGGGAAAATGCTGGCCTTGCAGAGGTACAGGATACTCTCAGGTATGAGTAGTCTTTTACCTCGATAAAGGGAACCCACCTTCTTTGTAGCAGCCTTCGTAATGTACTTAATGTATTTGTTCCAGTTCATATTGCCTGTGAATGTTAGTTAGGCCGAGAAGTTTCACGAAACAATTCTCAGGTAGGGTGTCATGGATATCGGTGGTTGGAGAGGCATCTTCTAATTGTTAAAGGAAAGCAGCTCAGTCTTACTAGCATAAAATGTTATCCATTTGCATCCCCATTCCACTACGGTCTGGAGGTCATTTTCTAACGATTCTGCCATTGTCTTAGATCTATGTACATCCGTTTTTTCCTCATACATGTTATAGAGCATTGTATCATCAGCAAATATACCCATCTCGGACACAATATTATCAGGGAGATCGTTTATGAATATCAGGAATAATAGTGGTCTAGTGGTCTTTTAAAAGTTGAACTTAAATAGCATTTAAGCTGACATACCAAACTGATTCTGACTAGACACATCTCATTTGTTATAGGCACTAAAATAATGTAATTCGGTAGTTTAGTTTTAATTATGTACTTTCACCTGAAAAACGGATATGAAAATATTTTTCAATTACGACTTAAAAAAATAAATAAAAAAAAGTTGTCTTCTTTATAACTAACGTTTTTTCTGGAGAAGTAAAAAAAACTAGATTAACAAATACAAGTTAAACTATTTTTTTCATTTTGGGGAAACATCAGCTAAGTACTACACACACACACATATACAGGGTGACCCAAAAAACACAAAAGCTAAATGGAGGCCATCTAGAACATATGCTGTAGAACGGAGAAAAAAAGGCCAAAGACACTAGTGTTTTGATGTGATGTTTTGAATATAATAAATTAGTTATGACCAAAGTTTCATTTCATTCGGACAAAACACTAAGAAACGGGGCTAATTAGAGTTGGGGCCCGTTTTTTTTGGGGGGGGGTCACCCTGTGTGTGTGTGTAAAAAAATATATATATATATATCTTATATATATATATATAAATATAAAAAAAGCGAAAATATGTGTGCGCACACTTTTTGTGTATGTCCTACAAAGGCTTTTTTGGAGGGCGCGCTCAGTCGGGTCACTCCTTAAAACTTTTTATATACTGTAGGGGGTAGCGTTTATCTTTAATTTGTCCGACTTTTACACGCTATTTTTTAGATTTTTTTTTTTTTTTTTTTTCTCTCGAAAATTTCTGTCTTCATTTCGCTTTTCAGTATAAAAAAGCAAAACTGAAAACGAATTTGTGTTCTCGGCCCTAGACGTTCAGAAAGCAAATAAAGTTTGATCAATGCGGGGGGAAAAAACCATCATATCAGACAATTGCTATTCATCTGGTGGGTTTCTAACAGTATTTTGCATAATTTTTTAATTTTAAGTCATTTTTCCAAGTAGTGAATAATAAATTCCCACCATAAATAAAGCAAATACCATGACCGGAAATTGTAACGAAAATCTTGAGATCTTTAGTCTGATATTCTGACTTGTTTGGACTTTGTTATAAAGCTTAAAACATTACCTTAAAATTATACCGCCATAAACTTGATGTACATCATGTTTTAAAATGTGAATTTAAATATAAGAGTTAAAAAGATGTATATATATTAGTGGCCTGGCAAGGCCACAGGGGAGACAACCGACCAGCAGCTGGCTTGCAGGACACCATATATATAAATGTAGGCAAATTTGGGTATATTTTATTAGTTTGAAAATATAGGTTCTTTTTTCCCCAATTGTCATAAAATTTTAGTCATAGAATAGTATTATAATCTTCAAAAAGCCTGCAAATTTTCATGTAGTTTTGTCTGATAGAACCAAAGATATGAGCATTTCAATATTCAATTTGGCTACCAGTATAGCTATATTCATATATAGATATACCATCTTTTTGACAATTTTACAAGTTCTAAATTTCAGCAACTATTAATCAAAATTTAACAAATGAAGGCTCATTGGAAAGCTAATGACCTGAATTGTGTAGTGGGCTATGTGACATTTACCCTAAAAGTCGCACATTAAGGGGATCATGCAGAGACTATTTTTGGCATTTTTTACAGTTTTTAAGGTTTCAATCACAGTTATTTGTTTTCCTAGTTTTGCATATGAATTACAAAATATCTAATATTTCACAAAACTTGTGGCCTTGGTGGAGGAAAGACTAAAACTTGCTAATGTTCCAAATGATCTGAAATAACAGCCAGGGGAGATTTGATTCCAAATATTTCTCATATCTTATACGTCCCCTCTTTGGTTTTCAGACATAAAATAAATTTCACAGTGTATAAGGATTATTTGATACTGGAGATATTCATAATTTATTTCCAAAAGAGGGAGATATATTACATGAGAAATATTTAGAATCAAGTCTCCCCTTGCTGTTATTTCAGATCATTTGAAACCATAGCAGCAAGTTTTAGTCTTCTCTCCATCAAGACCAGACATATACATATATATATACCAGACATATACATATATATATATATATATATATATATATATATATATATAAATGGGTAACCATTATCAATAGGGTTGGACAGACTTTAAATTTTGGCCATAATTACCAGAATTAATGAAGCCTAAGAAACATTCTTTTGTTTATGCACGGTAATTTATAATCCTAAAACTTGCGGGACTTTATGTTGCGAATGAAACGGTCACATTTACGAGTGATTTTTTTTTCCAAGTGCTAGCTAAAAATAATGAAACGCTTATCTTTTGGCAAATTTTTTTTTTTTCACCGATAATCTTCTAAAACTCATCACTGAATGAAAAATGTCTTTTCAACCTTTGTTTGTTTGTTCAATAAAACAAGCAAAGTCAAATTATTTAAATAAATGGTTTAAAACAATAGTCCCTTGATTTCTTTTTTAATGAAGGCTGTTTAAAAACATCTTTAAAAATTTGAATGTTTATACTTTCAAGTCTCAATATAAAATTAGGTGCATATTTAGAATTACACTAAAAAAAAAAAAAAAAAAAAAAAACTTTGATATATGTACTAGTCACGGAATGAAGATTTCATATTCCAAAAATCACATGAGTTTGGCTAGTAAGGTTTCTATTTGGCTAGTAAATGAAAATATTCAAGTATCAAAGTCACCTAAAGATAAATTTGTCCGTAGAGTCCCGACTTGAGAGAGAGGGGGGAAGAAAAAAAAAAAAAGACTTCCATATTTATCTTCATTTATGCTCCCACAGAATGAAATTTGGAAAATGCTACTAAAAAGATTAATTTTGGTTTTGCAAAGGAGTTTAGAAATTTGAATCGCAATCCTAAAAATGAAAGAGTGACTTTCAAAAATTGCATCAACATTTTATATTTAACTCTTGCTGTACATTTTAAATACTCAAAGATGAACACAATGGATAACTTAGAACTTATTTGGTTTTCTATCAGACGATATCAAAATACAACCATTGGATCGATTTCAATATACAGGAAATGAAATAGACAAGATCATTGCGTGCATGTAATTTACACATGCACACTAGAAAAAAAAAATGTGACAAGATGAATCAACCACTGAAATACAATTAGACTTTATATCAGGAAAAGGTGAGTTTGCAAAATCAGTTTAATATAAGGGATCAAATAAAGATTAGAGAACCCGTAGCAGAAGACGAATACTGGCGAACATTTCAAGTGACACCAGGTGTTCAGCCTTGACATTGGCGTTGGTTGTAAATATATTTTTTAAAAATCTTGCTCGCAAACATTCGACCATGTTTACTATATGACATGTTTACAAACAACCAACGGCAATGTCACGGTCAAACAACCGGTGTCACTTGAAATGTTCGCCAGTATTCATCGTCTGCTACGGGGTATCTAATCTTTACATGATCCAATATAAGCAAAATAAAAAGATAAATTTTAAAATTCATTTGATCATCCAAGCTATTAACTAAATAGTATTACTATTTGTGACGATATTTCCATTGTTTATAACATATACGTTACTTCATTACCTTTGGTTGTTAAACAGTGACAATAGCAAGAGTGAATAAAATGGGCACAATAAATAAATATTACAGTGCAAGGGAGTGAGTGTGAAAGAAACACAAGTTATTTGCTGAGTCAATTGCCAAGTTGATTAATTAGAAAAAAAATTAAAATGGAAGGATTTTTTTCCCCAAAAAAATCCAGTCACAAAACTTAAATATTTTAGCATGTATACCGTGTAATTAAAATATTACAGACAGAAAAAAAAAGCCTTAATGGAACAAACGTTAACTTTAGTATAAAAGTTTAGTGATATGAATTTCATTTTATTTTTAGTAATTTATTTTAACTTTTCTATGATGCTAATTCAAAGATGAACACAAATTTTCGTGGGGTAATCTGGAATTTATTTGGTTTTCTACTAAATGATATCAAAATACGACAATTGGATAAATTTTAGGGGAGAAATACTGTATATTTCGGCGGATAAGGCGAGCATCAGATAAGACGAGGTAGAAAATTGGAGCAAATTTTAATAAATTTATCGTATATCGGTTGTATAAGACGACTGCTAAATCACGAAATCATGTTGTTTAGGCTATGCTAGAGATTGCAACACCCGGTATCTTATGAAATATTGGTTTTTAAAGATGATTTTTTAACTTTAAGGGTTGTCTTCTACGCTGAAATATACGGAAGTGAATCCTAGGTTTACTTTCGGCAGCTGCATAACTCTTGCTTCCCTTATTTTGTCTTGACATTCCAGGAGCAATGTTTCTGACAAAGAGAGAAGAATTGCTGTTTTCTGAGTCAAAATCTCTTATCTCCAGGGCTCGACAGAAAATCTTATCTTCAGTTAACCTTTGGCAACTAAATATTTTCAGTTTACTAGTCAAATAGAAAAGTTACTAGCCAAACCTACATGATTTTTGGAATATGACATGATTTTTGGAACATACATGATAAAGATTTTTTGTATGTTTTTCGTTTTTTAAATAAGTGTAATTCTAATTATGCACCAAATTTTATGTTAAGATTTGCTTGTATTTTATTTTTTTAAACAGCCTTCTTAAAAAAAAAAGAAAAAAGTATATTGTTTTATTAAACCTTTTGTTTAAATAATTTGACTTTGCTCGTTTTATTAAAAAAAAAAAAAAAAAAGATTGAAAAGACTTTTTACTTAGTAATGAGCTTTGGAAGATTGTCGATAAAAAAAACAATTGCTAAGTGTTTTATTAGTTTTAGTTGCTACTGGAGCGATTTTTATAAAAAAAAATTAGTCATACTACATTTGATTAAAAATCACGCCATTATTTCAGATGTGGTTAACTTTGTGACTCAATCATTCTCTTATTTAAGGAGTTTATTGTTGAAATACAAACTATCATTCATTTTCGACAGTTAACTTTTTCAAACGGTGAACAGTAGAAATTTCTGGAAATATTTTATAAAAAATTAGAATACTCATTTCAGAAAAGATAATTTTTTCAACATTATTGGTTTGATTTCTTAAATTTGGTATTTAGTTCTATATATTTTGCAGAAGTTTTTTTTTTCCATATTAACAGCATTATTTATTCAAAAAATATTATTTTTATGCCTTTGTTTCCTTAAATCTACCCACTTTTTGCATTTATAGGAATGTGCTTTGTTAAAATTGTGGGTTTTATTTTGTGCGTAAAACATCAAATTAATCTCACAACAGAATTTTTCTTTCAGTTTCTAAATTGCTATACAAGAAACTCCAAAATCTCCAATAAAAAAAATCTTAGTTGATATTGCTTGTCCTTATTCTGTATCTGACATAACTATGCGGGGCCTGCTTGACAGCGCCATCGGCGCTATCATCCCTAATATTGTGTGCCATGAATTTGTTCTCCATCTTATCTGCTTATGACCATATCGTTACAGTCTCTCACTAGTGGCCATTGAGCGAGTGCACAGGTGTGAAAATAAAACAATTCCAAAGGAAAACGCAGACTCGAATGCTTTCTTGGATGGTTGGGGGTGACACATGCATCAAAGTGCAACGAATATTCGTTGCACTTTGATGCATGTAACACCCCCAACCATCTTAATGCTGAAGTCCACATCTGCATCGACAGTTGCAATTTTGTTTGTCAGTCAGTTGATCAATCCATTTCTCCATCTGCTCTGAGTCACAAGCTGTTTTCAAGTGTCCTCAACTCATGACTCAATTGTCGTTGCCAAAATAATCACTCCGTTGTAAAATCCCTTGCCAATCCTAAATCTATCCCTATTGTTCATTTCTTTGGTGAATCGTTATTAACTACCACGCCTTGCTTAACAGTCATCTGTTTTCATCTTTTGTTTTCAGCATCTTAATTACGACCACACTTTATCCTTTGTTTGTTTACATCCGTAAGCCTATTTCTACTTTCGTTCCACATCAAAATCTACATAATTTTACAATTGAGGCATTTTTAAACTCGTTGACAATATGGAATCAAGTTATAGAGAGCAAAGGTCGTTTTTGTGATGAATAAAGATTTTCAAAAACAGATTTTCATTTTCAAAATTAAATTTTAAATCGGCAAGAATTTTTGCACCAACCTTATATTTATTGAAACTTTTGCTCTGTTAATTGCTCATGAAGATTAAAATTTGTTAAAAATCTTTCCATTTGCTTCTTTTCTCAGAAAAAAAAAAACAAAAAAAAACATCTGTGTATAAGTCACATAGAAAATGACTCAAACTAAATGATGAGTCATGAAGAACTCTTCGGATCATTTGATCTCAAGTGTTTGTTTTAGGATGGGACATCCGGGTTTTAACAGATTAATTAGTAGATTCTTTATATTGGCCTACTTTAATTGTTTTTGTTTTGTTTTTATGAGGGGGCAAATTTATTCATTTGTTTATTGTTTATTTGGAATTAATGTGGATCCACAAGGATTAAGTGTACAAAAGCTATTAACTGAAAAGATTACAAAGATGCAAGTGGAGCTTACTAACCAGTGGTGTTCAATCTGGAGTACTAGTACGCTCTGCACACTACTAGTACTCCTGCTGATTCTACAGTATTACGATACTGTTTCATTGAGAGGGTTATCTATAGTACTTTAAAAGTCTATAATGTAGGTAAGTTTCGGTCTCATAGTAATTTATAACAATTTTTTTTCTATTAAGACATTTGTCATAGATAAGTGGTCATCACTATTTTCTTTTCTAATAGGTATAACAAACTAGCCTAGAGTTTAGTGTTCAAATATAAGTAAATATGGTAAAATTCTCTCCAATTTTAGATAACTTTCTTTTTTTCAATTATTTTGATAAAATTTGATCTAAACAAAAGTTCTCTTTATAAATGTGCAATTCTTTGTTTTGTGTCAATTTTTTATCCCGCTTACTTCAAGTGAGATTATTTTCAATGACAGGCGATTTATTTCTTTTAATGTTGGTATTATTCATTTAATACACACGATATTTTGGGTTTATACATTAAAAACATTCTCATCTTGAGAGAAGAAAAAGAAAAAAAAAAAAAGGCTCTCTCACCAATAGCCATATTTGCTGCAGGTACAAGGGGGGGGGGGGGTGATCTTGTCCAATCGTCCATGTCAAACTGTTTTAATCGCACTAATCAAATTAGGTTTCAGTCTAACTTTTTCCTTCAGACTAAAGTGGAAATAAAAAAATAAAAAAAAGCTACTCCCCCATCCCTTCTCAATTCACCCCCCCCCTCAAAAAAAAAAGTCTTTTCAAGCAGTAAACGGCTTTAGATAAAAATGAGGGGGAGGAGAGAATACATTCTATTTTACATTTCTGAAAAGTTAAATTAAGTAGTAAAGCTGCAATATATTACAAGTTAGAAAAGCATTTCATCCAAGGCATGAAAATTGTTAAACAAAATGTTTTTACTATAGGCTTTAACCTGTTAACATTAACCACCAACGCGGGGGCGCAGAAATACCTGGATTAGGACCCAGGCGTGGGGAAAACCCTCTCGGTGCTGATGGACCTGTAGATTTTCCCAGGTCATCAGTCTGGGAGAAGGAAAACTCTGAAGCTAAACCTAAGGGGAGGAAGGCCTCTCCAGTCTTGGATGACAACCTTCCTAGAGCTGGTGACTCAAACAAATTACCGGTCTGTAAACCTAAATAAACTGCTTAAGGAGTAGATAGGCACCGTTTATCGCCTGGCTTCCATACTCCTTTTTTGTCTATTAGCTAGGTGTAGAGGTTGAATCACAGGGAGTCAACAAACCTTCAGTGGCCGATCTTGTTTCCTGACTAGGGCAATGAATGCCATTTTTCCCACTCCCGACACATCCCATCCCCTAAACTGGGCACTTGGGAGTGCTTGAATGCCAATACAAGTAAATTGGGTTGACTATCGTCTGATGGGTTGAAGATATCGGATAGACAGTTCCTGGCTGCTGTTCTCGACTGGTAGTACAGGACCCCTAACTCTTTGGTAACGCTTAGAGTGGCTGTTCCATCAACAGTCGTATAATATCAGGTTGTTTGTAGTACCATGTCGCGCATAGAAAGGGACTCTGCCTTCTCCCTTGAGGCTTGCATTTACGAACATCCGTGGGCTTAGAACTAATTTAAATGATATCGAAGCATTTCTCCTAACAAACACCCCGGATATCTTAGCACTAAGTGAGACTAACCTACACTCCTCCATCGCTCTAACTACTTTAACATGCCTGGATATCTCCCACTCTGCCGTAAGGACTCTGACAGACATATGCACGGGCTTGACATATATATTCAGAACACCCTCCCCTTGACTAGAGAAACTAAACTCGAATCGGACAGTAAAGCCTTTATGTGGTTTAGACTTAACATGCAACATAACATTAGCTACTTTTATTTTCTCTATCACTCTCCCTCGACCCAGGACTGTACCCTAATAAACAAAGTCTCTGACAGCATAGATACAGCACTTTCCCTCGAAACTAGTGCACAAGTGCATGTGTTTGGTGACTTCAATGTCCACCACAGCAACTGGCTTGGATTTTCTACTCACACACACACACAGCTGGTATGACGACACATAACTTCTGTATATCTCATTCCATATCACAAATGGTTACATTTCAAACCTGTTTCCCAGACCAGCAAGAACAACACGCATCACTCCTAGATCTATTTCTGACCACAGTTCCCGATGACTGTAACTAATGCCCACAGCCCACTTGGGAACGCCGATCATGCAGTGGTAATAGTTGAAATAGCCCTAAACTTTAGAGCCAAAACTGAAGAGCCACTGCTCAAAACAACGAGATATTATAAAAAGGCTGACTGGGAAGCCATCAGGGATCTTATCAGGGGACGCCCCATGGCAAAATATCTTTTCACTTCCTGCTGAACAGTGCGCAAATGAGACCACTGAATGGTTCAAAACTGCAATCGAAGCACATGTTCCCACATGGAAATTTTATAGCAAGCCTCACTCTCCCCAATGGTTTGCTTCTACTTGTGCAGCCGCCATCGCGCAAAGGCAGCATGCATACCGCAGATTTAACCGGCACAAGTCCAGTTCAAACAGGCAGAAGTATATAGAAGCCAGAAGTAACTGTAAGAAAGAAATAGCGACAGCTAAGGGAGAATTTACTGAAACCACCAAAAAACGCATCAAAGCACAAAAATTAGGGACCTGCGACTTCTGGAAAATCTACAACAGTGTAGTAAATAATGGGCAATCAACAATCTCCCCACTATCCAACAATCATGAGGTTGTTTGCTCTGCAACTGAGAAGGCTAACATGCTTGCCAGTCGGTTTGCCTCCAACTCCACACTGGACCCTGCCAACCACCCCCTCCCCGACTTTCTTTGCGGACAGACGCCACATTAAACGATCTGAAAATCACCCCTTCTCAGGTGCATGCTATCATAAGAAATCTTGACACTATAAAAGCATGTGGACCTGATCTCATCCCGGCTGTGCTATTAAAAAAGTGCTCCGCCGAAGTAGCTCCAGTTCTCTCCAAACCTTACAACAAATGCCTTAATGAATCTTGCTTTCCTGCCTGCTGGAAAACTGCTTCTGTAGTACCAGTTTTCAAGAATTCTGGCAAAAGAACTGACCCAGTAAATTATCGCCCCATTAGCCTCCTCTCATTTTTCGCCAAAATATTTGAGACAATAATTAACCAAACTCTAGTCCATCACCTTACAGATGGCAAACCTCTGACTGCCCAACAATATGGATTTAGACAAGCCCATTCAACAGCAGATATCCTAACTAATCTCAGAACGTATATACTAGTCACTGGACAAAGTGGGGGAGGTTAGAGCGGTAGCTCTAGATATATCTAATGCTTTTGACAGGGTATGGCATGAAGGTCTTCTCAGGAAAATCAGATCATATGGTATCACTGGAAGAATACATGACATAATTAAATCCTTCTTAGATAAGAGAAAAATCCAAGTTGTCCTCGACGGTCGTACATCTAAACAATATGATATAAATGCAGGAGTGCCTCAGGGGTCTATCCTGGGACCTCTGTTATTCCTAATATTCATAAATGACCTTCCTGAAAAAAATTGCCTGTGAGATGGGTATATATGCTGACAACACCACACTCTATAACAGACACGACAGGAAAACAAATGAACACATATCTAAAGAAATGGCAGAAGCACTAGAGGATGATCTCCGATCTGTAGTGGAATGGGGACATAAATGGATGGTCACATTCAATGCTGCCAAGACAAAACTCGTTTCCTTCAATAATTACAAGAAACCTTCTCCACCACCAATAGCAATGGCCAAGGACTCTTTATCTGAAAGTACATCCTTTAAACTCCTCGGCCTAACGCTCTCAGGAAACATTAGTTGGAACAATTACATCGAGAGTATCGCCAGGACCGCTGCGAAGAAGGTAGGTTCTCTCTACCATGCTAGAAAGATACTAACACCCGAAAGTATCCTATACCTCTTTAAGGCCACCATTCGCCCATGTATGGAGTATTGTTGTCATATTTGGACTGGTGCATCTACCACTAGTCTCTTGCTCCTAAACAAGGTTCAAAAGAGAGTCGCCAATCTGATAGGTCCTGAACTGTCATCTAAACTTCAGCCCCTGTCCCATCGACAAAATGTTGCATCCCTCTGCCTTTTCTACAAGTACTTTAATGGTGAAAATAAATACCACCCCTTCACAGCAGAGATCCCTAGATATACGAGAGCCTTCTACTCCAGTAGTTTCTTCCGCAGGACAGCTAAACTTTGGAATTCCCTGCTTCTCCAACTGTACTGACATGCAGAAGTTCAAGTGCAGAATGAACCGACATCTTGCTGCCCAACTCCCTACACAGTACTCCTGATGTCCATGTCCCTGATAGTAGCCCCCTACAACAAAGTGGCAATATGCTTTGTTTGGGGTGAAAATGTAATAAAAAAGTACAAGATTCAATTTGAAATTTATTTAGCTTCAAAGTGCACTTTTTTACAAAGTAAGGTATAAAAATTTAATTTAAATTGAATCAAACAATTATCTTGGATTTATTTTATGTAATGTACATTCTGTTGCACTTTAAAAAAAAAAAATCATTGAAAATTATATATCTATATCATTAATTGCTAGATGAAAGATAATGTTTTTAAATTGCAACAAAATGTACATTACATAAAATAAATCCAAGCTAATTTTTTGATTCAATTTAAATTAAATTTTTATACCTTACTTTGTAAAATTTATTAAAAGTGCACTTTAAAGATAAATAAATTTCAAGTTGAATCTTGTACCTTTATTTTTAAAGTCTATAGTAAAAACATTTTGTTTAACAATTTTCATGCCTTCGATGAAATGCTTTTCTAACTTGTATCTTATCTTTTTAAGATTATATTTTAAAACTCTCCTCTATTTCAGTTTGTATTTCTCCTCACACCACAACTCATTTTTGCAACCCCCTCTTTGTATTATTACAGGTCTGAATATTCTGTTTCAGTCTGTATTTCTCCTCACACCACAACTCATTTTTGCAACCCTCTCTTTGTAATACAAGTCTGAATAATGAGAAACATATTTCATATAGGTTTCATTAACAAATATTCAGTACATAACGAGAAAATAGATGAAAATTTCAAAAGGAGTGTATAACTGGTTACGGTCAATAGTAGTCCTCGCCAGCGAAAGTCTTTGTTATTGTTATTCTATTATTATTTAAAACATTTTGTGTCCTGCTCTTTCGTGCGAGGACTAATACATACACAGAGACAGATGGATAGAGAGTTTATGGACTGGTTTCTTCTGTGAAATGTAACTACTTTTTAAGTCACCCATCATTTGTCCGAAACATTTGTATGTTCAGTGTAGCAACATTGTAATTTTTTTTTTTTTTTTTATATATATATATATATATTAATAAAAAATATATATTGCTCTTAAAAACCTTGTTTAAATTCATTAGTTGCCACTCTTGAATACCTATAACTTGGTGCATATCTATATATCTATAAAAGTGAACGTGTCTGCTGTCTGTGTACATTTCCTCATGCAATAACTGTCAATTTTTAGTCTACAGACTCGAAATTTGATATAGAGGGTACTGAGATTTGGGAATATCCATGTGATCGGTTTTCGGCCAGAAATTTGGCTGTTATGGGGTCAAAGTTCAACGATTTGACTTTTGAGAACTCTACCAAACTCCAACAATTTTGGGTCTACACACTTGAAATTTTAGATATAGGTTCCTTGGACATGAATCCAACTTAATAACTTGATTTGAGCCCAAAACAATAAATTTTAAGGGGTCATAATAGGGGTTAAAGTTTAAAAAAATTGACTTTTTATTTTTGCTCAGCATACACCTCCAAACACCCGGGCACCCATGCTAATATATATAACAGTTCCGACCGGCTTTGCTCGGGCCCTATGTACTGTTCATAAGTTTATGTGCATATGTATATATATTAAAAAGTGTGAATATGTAAAGTAATGCCTTTCTGTATAATAGTCTTCCTTAACTACCATAGACAAAAGACAGACATTTTCACTCTTATAGATATATAGATAGATTGGATGCAATATATAGTAAGGATTTAAAAAGTATTAAAAAAAAAAAAAAAGACCCATGCGCCACCACCGAGAATCGAAACCAAAACGTTCAGCTCAGGATTTATTTTGCCTCTGCCATCAATGACTGGGCTATGAAAACATCTTTACTGCAAGGCTAAAAATTAAAACATGAACCAATAGCTATCACGTGATGCATTCATAATGCCGGCGTTCGACTTTTTTTTTTTTTTTTTTTTTTAATTTTCACTTTTGCACCCATTTTTCCATGCTAAAACCCAAATATAAAGTTTTGCATGGATTCAAATACCTTACATATGAAGTTTCATGTCTGTAGACCAAGAACTCTAAGAGTTTGGTAGGCAAAATTTGTTAAACAAAAATATATACATATACATAAATATATATGGAAATAATTTTGTGTTTACTATAAACTTTTTCACAAATATTATGCAAGTATAAATCATGTAGAATATCTGCATGAATATAATTACACGTAATAGTTAACTAAAGATGATCATCCCATTAGAAAACCGAAAAAACTAATAGGGAATTAATTAAAATGAATGTTTAAAAGAATATGCAAATTAGTTAGATTTTTTGCTAGTGAATGCAATTCCACAACCCATATGTAAGATTTTTTTTTTTTTATATATGAATATACACACAAAAGAAAATCGAATTTATAAGAGTATAGATAAAAAAAAATGGGGGCGGGGGTTATAAATGAACTAAAGGGTCATTTAAATAAGTTTCAATTTATGCTGATTTCACATTTATTATAGCACCAATACTCTTGATTATTATATTGTACCCAATATACAGTAGTGATTTCAAAAGTAAAAAAAAAAGATTGACTTGGATGGCATCAACTAGAATCAAAATCTAAACATTTCACTCTTCGATAGTATCCACTACCATATGACATAAGTATAGATGGATATCAAAACTTGAAAACTTAACACAGCTTAACATATAAATGTATATTTGCATAGGCATAAAGGAGCACTTTAAGTCAACTTACGCCTGCCAAGTTCTAATTTTTACCCCATAGCAGCTATTTTTATCGGCTAAAAGCTAAACAGAGTTGTTCCACAGGTCCGAATCCCCTATATATCAAGTTTCAACTCTGTAGACCAAAAACTGACAGAGTAATTTGGTAGAGACCATTCGGCACACACACATATAGGCAAGGTCACTTTGTATATTAGATTAGTAATAGTATACTTTATCAGGTCAGTTTGTTTCTTTTAGAGAAAGCTGAATAAATAAAGACCTGGCCAAAGAGTTCATTTCTAAAAGCCAACACGGACTAGCACATAAAATGGACATCAAACTAAATTTGACAACTTTTATCGTCAAAATTGTTCGGCTGCATTTCCCATGCCAACCAGGATACACTATACTGATAACATATATACACAAAACCATAAATTATACGGACTTATGGCAGTTGGGGTGAAAACCAATCTTTAAAGCAGAAAAAAAAAAATAAGTAAAAAAACAAATAAAAATGTCATTACTTCATGAATGTTGTTTTTTTTTTTTGTTTTTTTTTACATAGGAATCACCACTTATCAAGGCCCGGAGGCCACTCGAGGATAAGGGTTAATGGGTATACATTAGTCAATAGGATTATACCATAAGTAGTACAAATTTTGTAAATTGGATTACTTAGTGGAACGGTTCAAGAATTTGTTTACGTTGGACTTGAAGACAATCAGATTGTAGTCAGCTGGAAAGCAGGCAAACGGAAGAGATTTCCTCAGGCGTGCAGTTCTAAGAAAGAAGCTTTGTTCATGGAATCTACGTTTAGGTTTAGGCACAGATAAAGAGTGTGGGAAATTATTGATAGTGGTTTAAAAATTAAAATTATTTACAAATGTAATAATTAAAAGAATACAACATTTAATACTTATAACTTAGAAAAAAATGAATAAATAAAATAAAAATATTTGTGTAGGAACAGGAGTTTCTTGGGCTTTTAATTTTTCTAAGCCCATGTACAGAGCTTTAAACATATAATGATCGTTTTTTTTTTATATCGTTATCTTTAAGCAAGAGTAGATGTGTGGGTGTGTGGGTGGGTGTGTGTGTGTGTGTGTGTGTGTGTGTGTGTGTGTGTGTGTGTGTAACCTATAATTTTAGAAACTCAGTACAACAGAGGATTTTCTTTAAAAAAATAAACATTTGTTTATAATCAAATTTTCAGTGATGTAACACCATCAGAAATAGCACTCGTTTGTATTTCTTTCTACATTATTTCTTGTGGAATGTAGTCACCAGAAAAGTCTGTATATTGTTTTAATGGTCAGATTTTCAAACATTAAACCAGGAGAAAGTCACGCGGTCATGTGAAATGAATAAAGTAATTTTTTTTTCACTATGTAAGCATTGTTTAAATTTAATTCAATGCTTACATAAAAGGAAAAATTTTTAATATATACATATTTTTATTTTTTAGCAATAACTTTAACAATTGAATGAGTTACATCCCTTCCCCAAGTCTTAGAGAATTGTCCCTAATTACATCAGCATGAGTAATGGAAGGTAACTCTGCAAAGCTCAAGGGAGCTACTAATATCAATAATAAAGTTATCACTAAAAAATATTACAACAGGAATTGATAAGCAATAAATTAGCGGGAATCTTGGGTTTACTTTCGGCAACCGTATAACTCTTGTCTCCCTTATTTTGTCCCTTAGTTCTCGTGTTCCCAGGAGCAATGTTTCTGACAAAAGGAAAGAATTGCTGTTTTCTGGGTCAGAATCTATTCGATCTAACATTTATCATTAGCAAGTTTTTGACCTTTAAGTATTTTTTTTTTTTCTTTTTTTAGCTCCTTACATCAAGTGACTTCATGTCTTGTCTGGAGCGATTTCCATAAACAAAAAATAAACTCAGACAGATGGTTCTTAGCATAACGGTTAACACACCCGATTATAAGTTCAGTAGTTGTAGGTTCAAATCCTGTCATAGTAAGATACTTTGATGGTTCGTAGTGATGGTAAAACATGTATTCATGAATGTGTGTGTATGTATGACCTTGTCTATGTGCATGCAGAATGGTCTATAACAAACTGTCAATTTTTGGTATACAAACTTGAAACTTGATATAGAGAGGATTCAGACCTATGGAATAAATAACTACTAAGAGGTCAAAATTGAACTTGGCAGGCATAAGTTGAATAAATATTAAATATACATTTATACGTTTAACTCCTTTGAGTTTCATATTTTCTTTAGTTTTTACATTCATATAAACTTAGCTCAGATGGTAATGAATAAGACTGGAGAGCTACAAGTTTTGATATTAATTCTAGCTGATGGTAACAAAGTTATATTTAATAGCTTTTTTTTTAAATTGGAATCACTATATATTGGGCACAATATAATAAATCAATAGAGTATTGGTTCTATAATAATAAATATGAAATCTGTATAAATTAAAATATATTTAAGCATATTTTATGACTGGGCAACCTGCTAGTATATATATATATATATATATATATATATATATATATATATATATATATATATATATATATATTACACATACACACACCCGTTGGAAATTGTTAAACTTGGAATAAAAAAAAAAAATTATGCAAGTCCTCCATTGGAAAATTATATTGTCAGCAAATTTTATATATATATATATATATATATATATATATATATACATACATACACACACACACTAAAACTTGCTGCTATGGTTTCAAATGATCTAAAATAACAGCAAGGGGAGACTTGATTCCAAATATTTCTCATATGTTATATCTTCCCTCTTTTGGAAACAGGGTACAATTATGATTATCTCCAGTATCAAATAATCCTTATACACTGAAATTTACTTTATGCCATGGAAACCAAAAGAGGAGAGATATAACATGAGAAATATTTGGAATCAAGTCTTTCTTTGCAGTTATTTCAGATTATTTGAAACCATAGCAAATTTTAGGGAACTATATAATATATATATACACACACACACACTAGAACCCTGGGATAGTTTTTGTTTTTCAGGTTATAATGCGGCATACAATGTTTTTTTGGCCCCTTGTTACGGCATTTGTCCCACCTTACGATGTTATTTATAATGTTATTTGATTATATACATGTGTATATAATACACATGTATATAATCAAATAACATTATAAATACTGTACTGTACTGTACTTTGTTACTAATTTTTAATGCCGTATCCCGGGGTTCTACTGAGTATATATATATATATATATATATATATATATATACATACATACACACACACACACATATACTGGTAGCCATATTGAAACGTTTATATCTTTGGTTCTATGGGACGAAATTAAAAGAAAATCTGCAGGCTTTTTGAAGATAATACTATTCTATGGTTAAACTTTTATGACAATTGATAAAAAAGAACCTATATTTTCAAACCAATAAAATATGACTAAATTTGTCATTATATATATATATATATATATATATATATATATATATATATGTGTGTGTGTCCTGGCAGGCAACTTCAGTTGTCTCCCCTGTGGCCTTGCCATATCACTAATATATACAAACACACACAATTCCCATAGAGAATTAAATAAGTATAAATTTTACATAGATTTTTTTTCTTCTAAAGAATTCAATAATCTCAATCGACTTACCTGGATAATCATACTGGTACGATGATCCTTTAGAACTCGAAGCCATTGTGGTATCCCTTGAACTGGAAATACCTGGAAGAATACAAATTTAAATAAGTCCAATAAGTATTTGTTCATAAATTTTGTGCGAGTGTGTGTGGGGGGGGGGGGTCTAGTAATTATCAACTTTCTTCAGTTGAGTCTTGTTGAACTGTAGAACCTCTACAGAATTTTAAAAAAAAAAAGAAAAAAAAAGACATCTACATTTAATCCACGGGGACAGATTGTTTTCGTTCCATCAGCTATGACCAGATAGAAATCTTAATTCTTAATTATATTTTTAATTTCACCTTTGCTGAGAATTAAACCTTTAACTCCCAGAAGACTATCACTTAAAACTGGTTATTACTGAGCACTATTTGTTGCACCACGGGTTCAGGTCTACATTTGTGAATGAAATAAAGGGTTTACTTGGAAATTCTGTTTGACTTCTTCACTTCTGAACATGATTGAAAATTACATTGATTGAAACATGAGAATAATCCAAATTATCAATCTCAAAAATTCTGAAAGGTAATTTTTTTGTTTTAGTTTTTAGGAGTGTATTTGTTATTTTATTCATTAAATCTATATAAGAAAAAAAAATTGTTTAAATAAGGAGCAAAAATAGCTAAAGAGGTTAAGTTTCCCAACCTGTGGGCCACAACTGTGTTTGTAGAGAAGACGGTTGTGCAAAATACAAATTAGATGATGTGCTACTGATTACTAAAAACTAATTTAAAATTATCTAAAAAAATGTTTAGTGAAATATTCATATTAGTTAGCAAATTCAAATTAAAAGACTGTGTATGTGTAGGAGATAAGGAGGCAGGAAGTCATTCTTTGATAAAAGAAAAATCTCCTCTACCCATCATAGAATGTTTTAAGTCTTAGCTAGTGACCAAATTTATGGAGTGTTTTTGATTTTCGTAACAGAGGATCTTTAAAATCTACCAAAAATCAGGTAATTATCTAATCAATACAAAATTTTCACCAATTATTTAAGTAAAGAATGCACTTTATAGGGGGGATACTTTTTTTTTTTTTATTCGTTGTATAAATATATTTTTGTGGACTTCATACTCCCTTCCTCATTTGTCCCTTGTTCGATCCCTTAAAATCCAAGCAATCCACTAAGCACACACTAATTTTGTGGT
This sequence comes from Euprymna scolopes, assembly GCF_053919585.1. NCBI lineage: Eukaryota > Metazoa > Mollusca > Cephalopoda > Sepiida > Sepiolidae > Euprymna > Euprymna scolopes. Next base: position 17,882,023 of record NC_136492.1, on the reverse strand, counting down.
AGGAGAGTAAACGAATGTAGAAAGAAAAAAAAATTAAAAGAAATTTCACAGGATGCCTTTGATATCGAAGATTGAAATCCGAAATTTGAATGTGTTTAATTTTTTTTATCTTTTGCGTTTTGAAGTGCGAGATTCATTGAATATGTTATCAACAATTATTATCTTTCAGATGAGGATAAAAAAAATATTTAAAAAAAAAAAAAAAAACGCTAAAATAGGCATACTTTTAAATCTTTAAAAATAAATTAAAAATGTTATCTTAGAATGCGTAAACTTTCCACGTACCAGTACATAAAACAAAACTATTTGATTTCATGACTCATGGTTTCCAATCCAGATTTTCTTAAAAAAGTTAACGTCTCCCCACTCCCCTCATCACTACGTAATACATTGCTTTTAGCTCGTAAAGAAAAATTCATTCTTATCGCCTATACAAACTTTTTTTTTTTTTACACACAAAGGAGTCACTACTTATCAAGGCCCGGAGGCCACTCGGGGACAAGGGTTGGTTGGTTGTTTTACGGCATATCAACCCTTTTCGGGTTATTTTAATGCCGAATCCAAAGATTTTGAAGGAAAAAATTTTTAATAGAATATATTTGTTGTTTTTAAGTCTGTTTCTATTCAACCCATAGTTGGAACCCTAACAGGTACTACCACTCTGGGTCAGAGTGGATCTGGGAGCAATGGTAATTAAAGGGTGGCTCCACACTCCCTAAAGCCCACAAGCTGGGGCCTTACCATTGGATATAGTTTAAGGTCATATCCAGGACCCCCATTGAGGGACTTTTACCCTCTGCAGGGGGGCAGTCGGTGTATTCTAATGCCCCACCGACAGGGCCAGGAGATCACTAGGGGACAAGGGTTAATAAGTGTACAGTGTTCAATGGGACAATGTCGTAATAATTGTTAGTAGTGGAAATTTGGTAAATTGAATTACTTAAGGGGAACGGCTCGTCAAGAACTTGTTTACGTTGGACTTGAAGACAATCATATTATAGTCAGCTAGAAAGCAGGCAAAAAGGAAGAGAGTTCCACAAGTGTGCAGTTCTAAGAAAGAAACTTTGTTCATGGAATCTACGATTAGGTTTAGGCACAGATAAAGAGTGGAGGAAATTATGGATAGTGTTTTTAATCACATTATGTTATCATACGTTAATCTATGCTATTTTGATATTTCTTCCTAAGGCCTCACCCAGGTAACACCGGGTAAATACAGCTAGCTTTTAAATAAAGTTAATGCCCTACAATTGCATACAAAAATATCTGCCCAAAACCATGAAGGGTTGAAACCCCTCAAAAGGGATAAAGACATCAGTTTCAATCAGGTAAAAGAGAAACTAATAATTTGATTATTACTAGGGCGTTCACAATTCTAGCAATTAGCCGAAATATTCGTGGAGAGGGACATGCAATCGTATTCAAACCATTTCCCTTGCTTATATGTATCAGTACTAGCATTTATACTTGAGCCTTTGGGGGCATACAATCAAGGCAATTATACGAATGTTATGGTATCTTTATCAAATTTTTACATGCATTTAATATACAGATTATTAGGTTTAATTATGGTTTATCAACACTTGATAAACTGTAATTGTGTTAAAATGTTCACTTGTTCTTTATATCAAGCACGTCCGACACTATATCATATACAGGGCTCTATACTGCGAGTGAAACAGTCGCATTTGCGAGTGATTTTTCAAAGTGGCGACTAGAAATAATGAAACGCTCATCTTTTGACGATTATATTTTTCACTGACAATCTTCCAAGGCTCATTACTGTGTGAAAAATCTTAACATTTTTTTTTTTTTTTTTAATAAAACGAGCAAAGTCAAATTATTTAAATAAAAGGTTTAACAAAACAGTATACTTTTTTTTTTTAACAAAGGTTGTTAAAAATAAATAAATAAATAAAAAACATCCGAGGAAATTCGAATTTTCATACCTTCAAGTATCAACATAAAATTTGTTATATATTTAGAATTACACTTATTTAAAAAAAAAAAAAAAAAAAAAAGCACACACAGAAAAATTCTTTATACTCGGCACAGGAAGAAGAGGTCATATTCTAAAAATCATATGGGTTTGATTAGTAACGTTTCTATTTGGCTAATAATAAATTTGATAGTCCTGATATAAAAATTCTCAAGAAGATCCATCAACACACACTCGCACACAATGTGAACAAAGAATTTGTTTTCTTGGACTTAAATCTAGAGATGCATTTACAGAAGATCAAGAAAAAGGTAAATATTTGTTATTTATTCATTTACTTATTTTGTTCTCAATTTTCATTAATTTATAACATATCCATAATACATATCGTCTATTGTTTTCTTGGTTTTAGTTTGGATGGACGAGACATAAAACGGTCAGCTAGTTGCGACTTTATTTTCGCCCTTCCTAGCTTGGTTCTCTAAGAATTAAGAATGATCGTCTTTGTTTATTCATAGACGTGATGAAATTGCGTGTTTATTATTTGTATGTACAGAATTTCATCTTAGAGTAATTAACCGAATTTAAATTAATTTTAGAGCACACAAGTCCACAGTTCAACCTAAATGAAAGCATTCAACTTTTTTTTTTTTTTAATAATAAAAAAAATAAACGTTGTTAAACAATTTTCAGTGATTAATGTGAAATCATTAGCATTACAAAGCTGATTTCGCAAGTTTGAATTATTGTGGGGTTATCTGCCATTGTTTTCAAGACGGTGACACAAGAGTCTTTTTTTTATTTTTTTTTTTTTTTTAACTTGCTCATGAAGCTTGATTTCCTTAGTTAAAAATAAAACTACTTAATTTACTTGATTGTTGGAATATGGCTTTGCGCCATGATGGGTTTGACGTACATCATACAGATTTTTCTGTATTTTGTCTTTTTAATTAGGTTGAATTCTGAACAAGAACCCATTTTAATACACAACAACTAGTCGTAAAGGGTCTAAATTATGTTACATTTAGTTTTAGTTTCATACAGAAATGAATAAAAAAGAAAAGTGGGGGGGGTAACATTTTAAGAAAATTCAGATACCTTCGACTGTTGTGAAATTTTAACAATTTAGAGATAAAGCTGTCCATTTGGAGCGAATTATCTGCATATAAATTTATTGCTCCATCGGCAAACATTATGAAATCAGTATTTTACAATCTGCAATTTTAATGGGATTTTTTTTTAAAGATCAGTTATGCCCCTTCCCCACCTAATTTGACAGAAAAATGCTATTTAAAATTTCTTTTAAAACAAAAAAGAAAAAGCGTTTTCGTTTTGTTTTTTTTTTGTTTTTTTTGTTTTTTTTAATAAACATTGAATACCAAGACTACCATTGGTAATGCACTCTCAAACTATCTCCTCCTGAACATTGTTTTGTGGGGGGGAAATCCAGCTCCCCAAAAAGAGGCACTCTTGATTTGGGGGGAATGAAATGGTCTCAGTCATGAAGGATTTTTCCTCCGAAGACCGAAAAGCTGAAGTGTAGCATCAGAACAGATACTACGAGGGGCGTACAATACGTAATGCCCCTGACCCACTTACAGTTGTCTGATCTAGCTGAAAGTTTGCATGTGCAATGATTTATATCTCTACGGGTTATGTGGAAAATTACAGCTCTGAACTAATTGTGGTTTCTGTTTTACAGGTGTTTGAACTGAGTCAGGTGTGAAATGGAGCCTGTTGAATGTCGTGCAGTGATCCGGTTTTTGTATTTGAAAGGACGCACGCCACAGGAGACTTTTGATGAAACGAAAGAAACTTATGGTGATAATGCTCCATCATATGACCTTGTAAAACGCTGGCATCGTGAATTCAAACATGGCCGGAAGTCTGTGGAAACAGCTCCCAGATCTGGTCGCCCCCCCCCCTTCTGCCATTGATGAGGCATCTGTCAGTCAAGTTGAGGCTGCCATTTTGGAAGATCGACACATTACTATTTGCTAAATAGCCCAAGATGTCAAGATTAGTACAGGGTCTGTGGAAACTATCATTTATGACCATTTGCATATGCATAAGGTGTCTGCCAGATGGATTCCCAGGTTGCTCACACCATTACGGAAGCGAGAACGCGTCGAGTGCTCGAGGATGAATTTGGAGATGTGCCCAAAAGATGAGTCAAAGTTTTTCAAAAGACTGATTACACAGGATGAAACCTGGGTCCATATCTATGATCCAAAGACCAAAGCCCAGTCAATGCAGTGGAAGCACTTGAACTCACCACCTCCAAAGAAGGCAAAGGTGCAGCCCTCCACTGGCAAGGTCATGCTCACAGTCTTCTGGGACCAGGACGAAGTAGTGATGACAGATTTCCTCACAAAGGGTACCACAATTACAGGAGCCTATTATGCTTCACTTTTGAGGAAATTAAGGGAAGTTATCAAAATCAAGAGGCGGGGCAAGATCAGCAAAGGTACCCTCCTCCTGCAGGACAACGCTCCGGTCCACAACTCGCATGTCACCAGATCAGAAGCACGGGCATGTGGTTATGAAATCCTCCCCCATCCTCCCTATTCTCCCGACCTTGCACCCTCTGACTTTCACCTCTTCCCAGCCATGAAGTTGTTTTTGAAAGGAAAGCGTTTCCCAGATGATGCAGCCTTGATTTCTGAAATCATGTCATGGTTAGAGGACCAACCTGGAGTGTTCTACAAAAACGGTCTCCAGAGCTGCATCAAACGATGGGAGAAATGCATAAGTCTGGGTGGTTCCTATATAGAGAAAGACTAATAACTGTGCCAAGTTTCGTTGCTCTAATGCTATGGGAAGTGGGGCAGGGGCATTACTTATTGCACACCCCTCATATACCGATTTTGGCCTCATATATGATGATTAACAAGCGAATCATACTAAGGGTTCGAAATAAACTATCCCCTCCTGAAGATTTTTTTTTAAAACAAATCTATTAACTTACTAGCATGGGTGCCTGGCGTTGCCCGATTGTTTGGAGGTGTGTGTTGAGAAAAAGAAAGTGGTAGTAGAAAGGCAGGCTCGAACCCGTACTGCGAAGGAGGCAGAGAACAAAAAAAACAAAAAAAAACTGATATCTTTGCTGTTAGGACCACCGCCAAACTGGAAGTGACATAGGTTTAAATTAAGGCTAGACAATCGAAAAGAGGGGATGACTTTCGAAAGTATCGGTGGAAAAAGCAACCCCTCCCTGTAGAAAAGTGCCCAGTTGAGGGTAAAGAAATTAATGGTTTTAGCCAATTTTTTCAGTATTTGTCTTCTAAAGGGTCGAGCTTCAAAACAATACTGATCTTGTGAAAATTCGTCGCTTCTGTCAAAAGTTTTAGGCAGACACGCAAACATACATTTATATATTGGTAGCTCAAATTTTCGACCCAAACCGATTAAAAAGCTTGCCCGATCTCTGAATACCCTTTATGTAAAATTTGTAAGGTTTAGACCAGAAATTGTCTGAGTAATATGGTAGAGACTGCAGAGGTCAAACTTTTTAAAACTTTGACCCCTTTCAATTGTTTATATCCAAAATTGGTGGAGGAGTTTGGTAGATAGTAATTGTCTGTATTTTTGAGATGAGTTGTTTTCATTGATTGAGATTGTCGGACTGACTTCCTCATCTTGGTTGTTATTGTCACAATGTTTCGGCCGTTTTGCCCTCCGGCCTTCGTCAGGTGAACGGTTTGTTAGGAGTCTCGAACCCAACCCTTTATTATTATTACGGGGGTACCGTGTTCGGACTCCAGCTAGGCTTTGGGACATAGTTGCTGATTCTCTGTTTTTCAATGTTACTTTTTCACTGCCTTCGTTCAGGATTGAACTCAGCACCTTTGGGTAACTGTAAACTTTGATACAACGTCTAGGACCATTCGGCCATATGTCCTAGTGACATTGAAAAACAGAGAATCAGCAACTATGTCCCAAAGCCTAGCTGGAGTCCGAACACTGTACCCCCGTAATAATAATAAAGGGTTGGGTTCGAGACTCCTAACAAACCGTTCACCTGACGAAGGCCGGAGGGCAAAACGGCCGAAACGTTGTGACGAGTTTGGTAGAGTTCTTAAAGGTCAAATCATTGAACTTTGACCCCTTAACAGTCAAATTTCCGGCCGAAAACGGATTACAAAGATTTTCCCAAATCTCAGTACCCTGTACATCAAATTTCGAGTCTGTATACAGACATATACAGACAAACACTTCCACTTTTATAGATATGTAGATTAAGTTTAACATGTGATCACTTATTGCGAGAAAAGGAAACTTAATTGGAAGAAAAAAAATTAAAATTTCCTCAGCCTAGGAGATCTTCTGAGGGAAGGACAGAAAAGATAAAGTGTAATATCAGAACGGATACTACACTTCGCTCCTAGCTAAAAAGCTAAGGTTGAGTCAATCGTATAAAAATCAAACAAAATAATCGAATTTATAAAAAGAAATCTCAAAAACTTTGCACTTTATCTGAATGAGTAACGAAAAGAAATAAAAACCAATAAGCAAGAAGTGCACTAGTGTTAAAATGTCGACTCCTGATAAATACATGTCATTTAAATTTGGTTTTATATCATTCCTATTTACTTGCCTTCCCACAAGGGCAGAGTTAGACACAAGCTCCCCAAAAAGAGGCACTCTTTATAGGGGGAAAAAAATTGTCTCAGTCATGAAGGATTTCTCCTCCACGGACCGAGGACCAAAAAAGTGAAGTGTAGCATCAGAACAGATATTACACTGATTTTGGCCTCAAGGCGGACAACCTATATATGATGATTAAGAAGCGAATCATTAAGGCTTTGAAATAAATTCAAATAGCAAAATGCTGCCCCTAAATATATAAATTCCTGTATTTTTTTTTTTTTTTTTTGTTAGACAAAGTGAATCAAGTGCACATCCAGAAATAAACAAGAGAAGGAGGAGTCAGAGGTCAAGGTGATTACAAAAAAAACATCAAATTATTTACTCAGATTAAACTCACATGCTGAATTTGGAGATACTGTATCACTCGCTTGACTTTTTTCTTTATTAATTAATACTTACAATTACTTTATGCACACAGGAAAACGAGCCATTAAAAAAAAAAAAAAATGGTAAAATTGTAGTTAACAGAGAAATTAAGTAGATGGAAATGCAACTAATAACTTTAACCGAAGGCATTAATTTTCTACTGACTCTTATATTTTTAAATCATTTATTATTGTTGACTTCTTAAAACAAATTTTTAAAATGGCAGTCGATATTTTGGAAATGGTCGCTTAATTTCATCTGAAAAGATAATAAAAAGAAACTTACCCTACCACGAATTCTAATTCAAGGATGAGGAAGTGCTTACCACTGATTAAATGGTAGGGTATTTTGTTTTGTTGATATTGTTAAAGAATAAAGCTCCAACAACAGAGTCAAGCAGACATTTTGTTTCTCCCGTGCCATCCTAAAGAGCTTTGCACAAAATTTAATTAAGAAAAAAAAAAGGTTTAAATTAAAAGAAAAAATACTCAAGTTTCAGAACACTTAAAAAATATAGCGGTTGAATATTCAACGAATTTCACACTTCAAAACACAAAAGATGAAAAATGAAACATTCAAAATTCGAATTTTCAACCTTAAAATATGACGTGCACAGTTTTTTTTTTTTTTTTAAATTATTTTATTATTTATTTTGTTTATCTACAATACAATATATTTTGTTCAGTTTCGGTTGATTACTTTAAGCATATTTTTTGCCCACAAATAAAGGCAAAAAAAAAAAAAATAAATAAAATTCCATAGAAATATCGATTATGAAAAAAAAAAAAAAAAAAAAATGGGTGCAAGTCTATAAATGGTCCACAAGTAATCTTTTTTACTATCCAAATCTTATATTCCCAACATTGCCAATAGGTGTCGCTAGCAGTGTATCATTCAAAAACAAGATGGCGTGAAGTTTTTCTTCGATAAAATGTCTCATAATATTTGATTTTCTTATATAAAAATAAAACTACTTGATCGATTTACGTGATTTTTGAAATATGACATTTTCATGCAGTGACAAGTACGTACATTATAAAGATTTTTTTCAGATTTTTATAGTAAAAAAAGATTACTTGTGGACCATTTATAGACTTGCACCAAAAATGTACACTATCATTCTTCACTTAATAATCGGTGAAAATTTCGTATTGATTGGATTAATTTTTGGCAGATTTTTTAAAGAGAGACTGTCAAAAAAATACTCCCTCTTTCCATTTTGGTCATGTTATTTGTAGTAAGTAACTTTTTTTTTTTTTATAGGTTGTTTTCTCCGTGATATAAGCGTTGTCTAAATTTTAAAATAAAATGTCTTATACGTTTGAAACCAATTTTGTAAAAATAAACTTTTAAGATTATTTATCATTTCGATGTTTAAACCATTAAAAAGAATCCACGGATTTTTACTACTAAATCTTCCCTGTTAATAACAATAGGAGATGGGGGGGGGGGGGTATTCTGAAGATGGCGCATTACGCCGAAATTAGAATTTAAAACAAATGTTTATTTTACAAAATCTTCGCGTTGTAATTTGGTTTCAAACGTATAATAGACATTTCCCCCCCCCCCTCCGCTGCTAACCATAGTGTGACTACAGTACTAAAGATTTGTTAAAAAAAAAAAAAAAAAAAAAAAAATTTGTAAGATGACAATGGGTCCATCCAAATCAACACATCAAAACGATGGAAAATGCTCTTTAAAAACACCAGCGTTCATGACGAACATTTCATTTATTTTAACAAATGAAAAACTTGAGTCACAATCGACTCAATTATCATAATTGCTAAACTTACAAGCATCACAATTAGGACCCTTTTTTTTTTTTTTTACGAGAATGTGAAAGGGACTCATTTGAAACGTCATAAATTAATGTGATGCATACATTTGTGAGATTTGATCATTTTAATATTGTTATTGGCGATTAGAATTCACTCTCCTACTGACAAATAGAAATATTTCAGGCAAAAAAAAAAAAAAAAAAAAAAAAAAGGCGGGGGGGGGGCTTTTCAAGTGTCACATAAATGTCAAGCTGGTGACACATAAGGCAAATAATTACTCAACTGAGGTAGGCAAAACGTATGCCCCTCCCCTTCCCGGGTTTACTGTTACCCCCTGGGATAAATTTCTACACCCCCTCCGGCCCCTCCCTCAACAACAGAATACAAAACTGTTGTGCTTTTTCGTTCTCAACACGGTTCAGCGCATGCAATAGACATTTTTTTTTTCAAGTACAGAAACCTTTCATGGAATGAAGTATCTTTACGTAGTTACTTGCTTCCCCCTCCCACTAAAAGAGCAAAGTCAGGCACAAGGTTTTTAATACAAGAATGGAAATATAACTTAAAAAAAATTTTAAAAAAAAAAAAAAAAAAAAACGGGCTCTAGGTTAGAATAAGTTATTCCAACCATTTTGATTCCATGCAAACCAGTGTAACCTGAACGAAAAGTCTATAAAATTATTAAAATTACGAAAGAAACTTTTTGAAAATACTAACAAACAGGAAAGGAAAACTAATTTTATGAGTGGTAAATTACTGTGTGTGTGCTAGGATATATTTAACAGAAATCCATAAAGTGCTCAACCGTAAAAATGCGAGATTAAAAGTAAATATATTACACACACACACACACAAAAGTGTTGGGACGATTAATTGGAAGATTTGGGGGTATTGGAATCTGAAAAATTTGTCGTTCCCCCCTCCCTCCCGATGACAAAATGATTCTTTTACATTTTTTTTTTTTATTTGATTTTGTTTAAAAACAAAATTTTCCACTGCTGGTATTAATGATAAAATAAATATTTATTAATTTTAAACTACCAGTAAAACTAAAATCTATAGATCAAATGATCAGCCCTTCCCAAGAGTATTTTTACGTTGAAGAAAATATCTGCAGATTTAACGTGTTTTACGGTAATTGGAGAAAAAATAACTTTATAGTTCAAACATTTGGAGATTTATTAAGAATTGGAAATTTAGTACGGAACCTGTAATTGTATTGGAATCCGGGAGGGGGCAGAAATATACACTTAATTCACATTCATATATTGTTTAAATTACTGCGTCTTACACATGTTTCATTGAATGGTACAAACCAAACAAATCAGACTTTACATTAGTTCAAAGAATAAAATGCAGTTTTTTTTTTCTTTGAAATTTTTAATAAAGTTACACGTAGAAGTGTAAATCCATTTTCATTGAGCTTAAACCGTTGCAATTTTAAGATTGTCTTATTGAATTATAAACTTATTTGTTTTAAAGAAACGGATACATATTCATATATAAGTGAACGTATCTGTGTGTGTGTGTGTGTGTACATTTTCCAACGCAATAACTCAATTTTAAGTCTACAGACTCGAAATTTGATCTACTGAGATTTGGGAAAATCTTTGTAATCCGTTTTCGGCCAGAAATTTTGGCTGTTAAGGGGTTAAAGTTCAACGATTTTATCTTTGAGAACTCTACCAAACTCCGCCAATTTTGGGTCTAAACACTTGAAATTTTACATATAGGTTCCTTGAACATGGATCTAACTTAATAACTTGATTTGAGCCCCAAACAATAAATGTTAAGGGGTCATAATAGAGGCCAAAGTTAAAAGAAATTGACCGCTTTTTTTTTTTTTTCTTTTTGATCAACATACACCTCCAAACACCCGGGAAACGCTGGGCTGAAATGCTAGTATATATATATGAATGCTAAAACTTCTGCTTATTTAATTCCGATACATTTTTTAAATACAGTACCGATAGTAACTAAATAGCAATAGGTATTTTTAATTTGCAGGCTTATTTTATTAACAGTTTCTAATAGATTAATATCCTATAATATACATTTATATTAATAGTCTAATATACATCTTATTTTATTAGTGGGTGGGCATTTCGTCATGATACAATTCTACCAGGCTAACATATGTAACTGGAGTTGTGTGTGTGTGTGTGTGTGTGTGTGTGTGTGTGTGTGTGTGCGCGTGCGCGTGCGCGCGCGCTCCCAAGTTCAAAAAGATGCATGCGAAGATTGCAAATAACACTCAAGATGAGAACAGTATTCCAATTAATCCAAACACCCAATTGTTAAATTCTGTGAATTTATTAAATCGCATCAAGCAATATCATTAACGAAAATATTGGAAACATATGAAGCTAGTTTTCATACAAAACTTTTTTAAATGATGTTCCAGTTTTATTTTTTTGTTTTATTTTTCCCCAATGCCCATGACTTACGTTATTGTTTCAAGGTTCACATCTCACGTTAAGCTAAATAACGGAAATAGTTTATTGGTGGTTGCTAGGACAGTCAGATTGGCGTATGAACAAGCGATGAGCCGATTCCAGTATTTTCCGATTCTGATTTTCTATCTAAATATTTAGCTATAGAGTTTTTATTTACATGGATATATTTTTCACAAATGTAAAAAATATACTGGGAGGAGGATATCTATAGGTTTTAATTTTACTGGTAGTTTAAAAATCAATATTCCTCATTAATACCAATCATGGAAAATTAAGTTTCCAAAAAAAAAATTAGAATTAAAAAAAAAAAAAAAAAAAAAAGATAAAAGAGTCACTTTCGACATCAGAAAATATGCACAATTTTTCAGATAACCCCCAAAAATTAAGATTATTTTTTTCGATTTTGAAAAATCGTCCCAACCCTAATCTGTAATATATTTCAATTTCATTATTTGTAATATATATATATATATATATATATATATATATATCCCCACCCTTACATTGATCAAAATTTCAGACATATTTGGACGCCATAACTGAGTTTACCAATTCAAGATAATCATTCAACAAAAACGTCCGTTAACCATAGAATGAAAAGAGCATTGTTGCAATGAATAATTTGATATCACGGGGAGAAAAAAAAGTTATCACATTTGCAATTATTTTCATAAACATGAAGTCAACTTTTCCAATTTCGTTGATAAAATCTACATATTTAGTTTTTGTAGATATCATGTGCATCTACATTTAACTTATTGTTTTGCTATTATATAAAAATAGTATAAATTGAAAAATAAAAAAATAAAATAAAAAACCTCAATGTCGTTGTTTGATTGCAAGAAGGCATTTTTCAAGATGGCTGTATATTGTTGAAATGTTTACTTTCCTTCTTCACAGAAATTAAATAGAATTCAAAGTAAATTATAATCCAGACTAAAAATGCAATTAAAGGCCATAATCAATTTCATTCAAAATATGTAACAAAATAAATCCATTTTGAAACAAAAGTTACAAAATAACGATGTAGACAGAACATCTTGTTTATAAAAAAAGTTAAAGCATTGAGATTTTTGTTAAAAGCAATATAAATCTTTTTTTAGATTAATAAAGAGGTCTTTGAATAGTGCCGATCAACATTTTAAGATTTCCTGAAAGTTTATATTAAACTAATTGTTGTATGAGAATGATAATAAAGTGTCGCATTTTTTTTTTTTTTTTTACTTGCTGCTTTTGAATCCTTGAAAAATATTTTCACAATTTTTTTATTGGCCAAATTTGATCAAATTTAGTTAACTTATGACAATGATACAAATAGATAAAAACTTATTTTTATGCCATCTTTATTAAAAGAAAATGGTATTTTAACAATTGACCGAGTAGGAAATTAAGCTCAAATTATGAAATGTTCGAATTTTAGACGATAGTTGTACTTTTAAGGGGAAATATTTGTAACCATATTTTTTATATATATACATACATATATATATATATATATATATATATATATCCTTACTCCTATAAATTCGTTTTTCTTTTGTGTGTATTGATATTCATATTAAAAACCCTCTTTATTTAAAAAGAAAATACAATTTTCTTATATATGGATTGTGGAATTGCATTCACTAGCAAAAGATCTAGCTAATTTGCATATTCTTTTAAACATTCATTTTAATTAATTCCCTATTAGTTGCTTCGGTTTTCTAATGGGATAATCATCTTTAGTTAACTATTACCTGTAATTATATATACATGCAGATATTCTACATGATTTATACTTGCATAATATTTGCGTAAAAAGTTTATAGTAAACACAAAATTGTTTCCATATATATTTATGTATATGTATATATTTTTGTTTAACAAATTTTGCCTACTAAACTCCTCCTAGAGTTCTTGGTCTACAGACATGAAACTTCATATATAAGGTATTTGAATCCATGCAAAACTTTATATTTGGGTTTTAGCCCGGAAAAATCGGTGCAAAATTGTGAAAATTAAAAAAAAAAAAAAAAAAAAAATGAAATTTTCCAGGTGAAGGCCGAACGGCGGCATTACGAATGCATCATGTAGTAGCTATTGGTTCATGTTTTAATTTTTAGCCTTGCAGTAAACATGCTTTCATAGCCCATTCATTGACGGCAGAGGCAAAATAAATCGTGAGCTGACAGTTTGGTTTCGATTCTCGGTGGTGGCGCACGAGTCTTTATATACTTTTTAAATCATTACTATATATTGCATCCAATGTATATATCTATAAAAGTTAAAATGTCTGTCTTTTCTCTATGGTAGTTAAGGAAGACTATTACACAGAAAGACATTACTTTACATATTCACACTTTTTAATATATACATATGCACATAAAGTTATGACCAGTACATAGGGCCCGAGCAAAGCCGGACGTAACTGCTAGTCTAAATAAAAGTGAACGTGTCTGTGTGTACATTTCCCTACGCAATAACTGTCAATTTTTAGTCTACAGACTCGAAATTTGATATACAGGGTACTGAGATTTGGGAAAATCTATGTCATCGGTTTTCGTCCAGAAATTTGGCTGTTAAGGGGTTAAAGTTCAACGATTTGACCTTTAAGAACTCTACCAAACTCCGACAATTTTAGGTCTAAACACTTGAAATCTTAGATATAGGTTCCTTGGACATGGATCTAACTTCACTTGATTTGAGCCCCTAAACAATAAATGTTAAGGGGTCATAATAGGCGTCGAACTTTAAAAAAATTGACCTTTTTTTTTTTTTTTTGCACACCATACACCTCCAAACACCCGGGCAACGCCGGGCATCCATGCTAGTATATATATCTATAATATAAAGCTGTGTGTGTGTGGTCACGAATAGGCTCCTATATGGTTGACTATTTTAAAAAACTGATTACATATAATGATAGATGTATTGAGACACAGGAATGGGTATGTTTGATCCTGCAGAACGGTGGTTCATAAAAATTGTGGGGTCTGTGTTCACGCCTGGTCCACAAAGTATGGAAATAAAAAATTAAAAAAAAAAAAAAAAAACGTTTAAAAGTGTTTTTGATATAGATGTACATAAAACATACTTATCAAAGTATTCCTAACTTAAATAGGGATGGTATAATAAAATTGTGGGGTCTGCGTTCGCACCTGACCTCCATAGAATAGAAACAGGCACAAACTTTAATAAAGACTTTTCATATCTATTTGCGTAAGTATACTTTGATAATTATGTTTCAGTTTGAAGAAATATGGTATAATAAAATTATGAGGTGTTCGTTCGCGCCTGACCTCAAGAGAATGGAAATATGTCACAAAGTTTAACAAGGTTTTTTTAATATAGATCCAGAATATTGTGATAAGTGTTTCAGTGTGAACAGGTATGGTATAATAAATTATGGGGTTTATTTTATTTTCATCATATTTTTCTTTGGTTTTGATACCCTGCCCCCAAATTCGAAGCTATCTCTTTACAACCCTTCCTTTTCATAACCTATCATACTTTAATAAATCAGAGTCCATTTTCTGTAGAATATATATATATATATATCGCACTTAAAAATTTGGAAAGCTGTGTTCTATACACTTTTGCATGGTTCCCTCATTTTTTGAGGAGAGGGTGGGTTGGTTGGTTGTTTTACGGCATATCAACCCTTTTCAGGTTATTTAATGCCGAATCCAAACATTCGGAAGAAAAATTTTTTAATAGAATATATTTGTTGTTTTCAAGTCAGTTTCTATTCAACCCATAGTTGGGACCCTAACAGGTACTACCACTCCGGGTCAGAGTGGACCTGGGAGCAATGGCAATTAAAGGGTGGCTCCACACTCCCTAAAGCCCGCAAGCTGGGGCCTCACCATTGGATATAGTTTAAGGTCATATTCAGAACCGAGAGGGTGGGAGTAAATTTATGAAATTTAATTTACTTTACTTCTCCAAGAGGTCATACAAGGTCAGAAGTTGAAAACCCAGTGCAGTAGAATAAGCACATGCTGACCCTTAAAAAAAAAAAAAAAAAAAAAAAAACCCCCGAACAGCCTTAGTTAACATTCTCTGGTAGGGGCGCCTGACGCAATTAGTGATAAACTAAAACAAAGCCTGAGAGGACAGACTTCCTGAGACAGGATCATATCCCACACTGGCAGAAACAAAATCACTGTTGAACAAATTGCATATGTAGAATCTCTGACTGATATAAACAGAAATAACTAAATTGAATTATTAATGTTATTGCATTAGTCAAATAAAATTGAAGCGATTCAGACGACTATTCTCATCTTAGTTGAAAATAACCAAGATGAAAATAGTTTGAATAATCCAAATTATTAAATTCTCATTTGAAAAAATTCAAAAATAATACTAAATGTTAAATAAAAAAAATAAAAAATTACATACACCGTGGAGCAGACTTTCATTTTATCAATCATTTGTATTCTTAGTATCACTCGTATTGACGATTGCAGTCTCAACCTCACGAAAACCCTCACTTAGAACTAATTATAACTTAGCACTTTTAATCCGTTGTGCCAAAAATTCTTGCAGACAACTCTAGTAGGAATTTTAGGAATCTTAAACCTATTGTTTTAGATGTGTAGACGTGCTACTATATATATATATATATATATATATATATATATATATATATATATATATATATATATGACCATTTACCATTATATATTACAGCAATATACGTTTTTATCCTTTGGCATAAGTATTAAAAAGTTGAAGACTCAACTAGAGAAGATTGGCGGCGGGGGGGGGGGGGGTCTAAAAAAATCCAGAAATATTTATTTTAGTTGAAAAATATCAACAAATATGAGAATCGAAGAATCCAAATTATCAACCCTTATTTCAACAATTTCAATATTACATTTAAATTTATTAAAAAAACTGTAATTAGCCAGAAAATATCTGATAAATTTATACAGGGCGTTTTTTTGTTTTATAAAAAAAAAAAGGTGGTAAACTGCTTTTACAAATTGTACAAATTTATTTTGAAACATTTGACGAACGAATAATTACACAAAATGGTCCTGTCAACTGGCCACCTCGTTTGTACGATTGAACCCCATTAGATTATTTTCTTCGGGGGGGGGGGGGGATATAAAGTCTTATGTTTATGCTGATAAACCAGACAATAGACCACTTGGAAGACCACATTCGATGTGTTATTGTGGAAAAACAGCCTAATTTAATGCGTACAGTTTGTAAATATTAGACCTCTAGATTACACCATATATGTGCAAGCTACGGTGGGTCCTATATGCTCAAAATTGTAGTTAAATTATAAATGACAAAAATTAATCTTCGGAATTAGCCACATATTTTTCTGTGATTTCTTTTTTATATTTAAAGTTCGCCGCCTCTAAAAATGACCTTTACATACATAAGTTTTGTACTAGACAAAAAATTATAGCTGATTTAAGGAAAACATTTAGTCATGTTGCTTCAAGAATATTTAATTCATATTTCTTTTATGGAAGATTCCAATTTGTAATTTGAAGGCCAAAGAGCAGGCACTTAAAAAAAGTCCAATTATTTTTACCTCCATAAAAGAATTTCCAATTTCACGTCCACATTTGTATTGCAAGCTGTTGTCATACTAATACTACTAAGAAGATATTGGAACATTACAAGCAGAGCAAAATAAGAGGCCGTCATTTCAATATCGATTCATAACATTCACAACAGAGGGAGGAGGAGGTGTTCTCAATGGTTACGTGTTTACCAATTGCGAGACCAGTTTCATTTTATGACAAACCTATTAATTATTTAGACAGAAATCACAGCTTTATTTTGCTGGGAAAATAAACTGAAAGAAAAATAAAAATGAAAATACGTGTGATGGTCGTTCAGATTTTGCGTCAGTTTAACCATTTCTACAGAAATTGGGCGGTTAGTTTCACTTTAGTTTTTGAGAAAGTAGTAATAAAACGATTCTAATTTTAATTCTAGATTGTGAGTTTATAAAATTGTTTCAGATTTTGACAAAAATAGGGAGGGAGGGGGGGAGATGTTCCATCATGAACATTTTCAATTCCTCGTCGAATCATCAGAAAAAATGAATAAAAAAATAAGTAAAACGACTGAAAGAAGTAGCACATATGCTGGAGAATAACCAACTGCTAAGTAGACCTAGTATAGAATTTAATACGACATGGAAACCAGTAATTATAAACAATAGATAATATATATACAAGTAATAAGTAAAAACATTAATATATACAAGTATAGAGATAGATATACATTAATATATAGTAATAATTAGTAATAAATGGTGATATTTACAACTAGAAATAAAAATAGGCTTAAGATTTCTAAAATTCATACTAGAATTGTTCACAAGGACCCGTGGCGCAGTGGTTAGAGTATTGGGAAAGATCAATTGTAAAAGTGATATTCTCCTGAAGGTTGAAGGTTCAATCCTCAATGTGGGTGACAGAAAAATTACATTTACTTAGGACCTCTATGGGTGACGGAACAAAAGCACGCTACCCCCATGAAGTAAATAAAGGGTTCTGCTCAAAGTTCCGTCCAAATTCCCGAGTTCAACAAAAACATTCCAGAGTTCAACAAAAACATTCCAGAGTTCAACGTCGAAGGTTATATCGACCGAAACGTTGTGAAAATCACACTCAAGATGAGAACAGATGAATAATAATACAAAATAAAAACTGATGTAAACAAGAAAAAATTAATTTATCTGAGATTCGATCAGAATATTAAAAATCAAAATGTATTTAAAGAAAAAAAAAATATCAGGTTGCAAATCGAATTATTTTGGTATATATAAAAAAAAAAAATAGAAATTTAATTTTTATTACATTAAATTGCTTTTAAAATAAATAATTTTGAAAAATATATTTTCTTGTTAGTAATAATATTAATAATAAATTGTTCAAAGTACTACCAAAAGCAAAACATTTTAGGTGCATTCAAGTGGCAAATTGAATGAATGAACACCCAAGATGTAAATAGAGCCAGCAAATGCCTACACCAAATTCTACTTTGGAGGTCAACGTTCAACGACATAATACAGTTTATTTAATACAGAAATCTTAGTCAACTTTTTTATAACAAATGGTTCAGTCTTTTTTTTACTTTCTTTCCACTCACCTTTAAAATGACGACCCTTAAAGGTTTTCGGGTATGCTGAAAACGAATATCACATTTAAATTTTTTCGCAGACAAGTATTTTCTGGATATAAAAACTTTTTTCCAATGTTAATGGCGTTCGCCATTAACATTGGGGAGGAGGGGGGGTTTCTTACACGCATGCACTTTTCAGTTGGGGAAAAAATGTGGCCTCCAATAAAAACAATGGATTACATTGGATAATAAAGGTCTTAATATCCAGAATATTGGCCAAATTTAAACGTGATATTTGTTTTCAGCATACACGAAAACCTAACAAGTCGTCAATTTAACAGTGAATGCTGAGGTGGAAAGAAAGTAAAAAAATAAAAAAAATATTAATGGTTATTTGGGAAATTATTGACACCTGTATTTAACTGATAAACTCTTAAATTACTTGTCACAGAAAACTGAAATTAACATGAAATAGTAATCCTATACCAAGGATGGTTTATAGTGAGTAAAATCTTTGTTTGGATGGATGAATAACGCATACAGAAATGTCGGCAAGTTGAAATGCAAAATCTTCATTTCAACTTCCAACATATTATTTTTGCGCATGCACAAATTCATTCATAGCTTTTAAAATAAATAATTTGATAATTTAATTTTAAATCTATCTGTCGATAGCCCAAACGGTAGGAAACGCAGCTAGAGTGCTAAATGTTTTGGTTTCAATTCTAGCTGATGCCATCCATTTTTTTTTTTTTTTTTAACTTTTGAAATCAATACTATATATTAGGTACAATATAATATTCAATAGAGAATCGGCTCTGCAATAACAAACACGAAATCTGCATGAATTAAAATATTTTTAAGCGTATCTAACGCCCCCCCCCCCCCCGTCAGTTTTAAATAACCTATCTTAAAGCCTTTTCTATCATAAATTATAAAAACTAATTCTATGGCAGTTTGAATGAAACATTCTTTAAAGATATAAATATGAAAATCAGATATGCTTTATAAAACGAACTTGTTTACTATTAGTTTTGTTTTCCTAAATCAATGGTCGTTTTCATTTTATACTACTAGCCACAATTTTACAGATATTTTCTATATCATCGGATAAATGCTCACTATTTTGGGTGGGAGGGGGAAAAAGTTTCTCATCAATTTATTTCTGTGGATAAGGAGTCTTAGTTTCCTCAAATTACTCGTTAATAATAAAAAAAAATAATAATACTTAAACATGTAATTGTCAAAGTTACATTGACGCCACTACTTATGATTTTTTTGTCTGTCTTAATATTCAAATAAAGTACATAAAAGAAACATGTTTATAGAGAAATGTTTATTCAATTATATTTCACCTTTTATTTATACCAATGCTTTACTTTATGAAGCTCGATGTAACTACAGAGCATATACAAATAAATGACAAAAGTCAATATTCTAAATTTCAAGACGTTGTCCATCTTACCGTTTATTTCTTTAAGTACGTTGAAATGCACAATTCATATTAGTGACCTGGCAAGGCCACAAGAGAGACAAAGCGAAGGAAAATAAAACAAAAAAAACGCTAAACAAAATTCATCCTAAAGCAACAAAACTGAAGTTGGCCTGCCAGGACACTATATATACAAATGTAAGTAAATTTGGCCATATTTTATTGGTTTAAAAATATAGCTTCTTTTTAACCAATTGTCATAAAATTTTAACCATAGAATAGTATTATGATCTTCAAAAAGCTTGTCAATTTCCATGTAGTTTCGTCCTATAGAACCAAAAATATGAGCATTTCAATATTCATTTTGGCTACCAGTATAGCTATATCCATCCATATATCAATATACCTTTTTGTCAATTTTATAAGTTCAAAATCTCAGCGACTATTGACCAGAATTTAACAGCCAGAGATTTTTTTTCTAATAAAAAAAAATAAATAAATAAAAATCATTTTTTTCTTTTATTTTTTTGGGAGTCAATTTCTTCAACCCATCTATCCCATGCCAACATGTGCATTAAGCTGCTGCTGAATTTATTTTTTTTTATATAAAGTCATGTTATTTGGCTTATTTAGACGATTCTCCTCTTTGATGCTATTTTTGCATTTTAGTTTTAGGGGCTCCGTTAAAACTCCCATATATCTTCCAGAGTTTGACAAGACCAAAATGTAAAAATAGCATCAAAGAGGAGAACCGTCCAAATAAACCAAATAACATGACTTTATATAAAAAAAAAATGAAATAAATTCAGCAGCAGCAGCAACTTAATGTCTATTTTACATATGATAGACGGATTAAAGAAATTGACCTTACAAAAAAAAAAAAAAAATAAATAAATCTCTGGCTAGGTCTATATCTCAGGTCCATTTTTATCACTTCCACACATGGTTTCCTTGGTCTCTAAATTTACGTCAACAGTTCTACTACAAAACCAAGAATTCTCATCCATTCATTCTTCCAATGCGGTAATACCATCAATGTCTACTCTTCCTCAGCTCATCAAAACTAAGCTTTGTCATTATAACTTAGATTCTAAAAAGATGTCTGAGATTCTTAAATTCTATTTTGTTACCGATGCCTGGGTAATACAAGATAACCCTGCTCGTTGATATTAGACAGGACACTTTACAATCCTGAGCATTTGCATTCTCTTACTAAAACTTTTTTTTTTTTTTTTTTTTTTTTTTGCTCAAAACGCTTTGCTCATCAATAATTTTTGCTTTCTAGGTTTCAAGAACGTCCAGTTCTTGACACAGTGTGATGAGTTTTACTCTTTTTCTAAGGTTTATTTCTAAATACAAACCACTAATTATATATATATATATATATATATATATATATACACACACACACATACAGGGTGACCCCCCCCCCCCAAAAAAAGGGCATCTAGAACATATGCTGTAGAACAGAGAAAAAAAGGCCACAGACCCTAGTGTTTTGATGTGATGTTTTGAATATAATAAACTAGTTATGGCCAAAGTTTAATTTCATTCATACAAAACAGTAAGAAACGGGGCCTAATTAGAGCTGGGGCCCGTTTTTTATGGGTCACCCTGTATATCCCTGGTAATTGTAGTGCTTCAATAACTATTTTCAAAAATACTTTTTAATTTCTGATCCTGTTCAAAATTCCATATTAAAATGGACATCAAAAAGTTTGAGTTTTTTTTTTTTTCTGTCTAATGAATGTCAATTTTATTAGAAAGGAAAATTTCACTTTACAAAATTAATGTGATAACTTTAAATAAGACGTGGTATGTGGCATGATTACAAATCAAACAAAACTGGATTTTATTGTTTCAATTTATTTTATAAAAAAATAAATTTTACTTTTACAATTATTTTAAATAAAAGATAAAAACTTCAAAATCAGTTTTTTTTTGTTTTATTTTGTTAGAAAAAAAAAAATTCTCAACGCAGGTTATAGTAAAATAATAGTGTCTAAATAAATAACTAAAATAAAACGAAAGTGTTCAAATTAAAGCTTGAAACTTGTGTGGATCTTTATGTGACTTATTAATTAATTATTGAAATTAAATAAGTACTAAAAAATAAAAAGCAAACATTTTACAAATTCCATCAAATTCAAAATTTAATCCTCCACAATGCATTTAAGTTTCTTTCTAAGTCAAAATTTTGTTAATAGTTGATAGAAAATTCTTTTTATTCTTAGAAATTTGAAAATTTGTTGAACTGTAAGTTATTTGAGCTGCCTTTAAAATTCTTCATTTACATCATTAAATTTTGAAGAGATTAAAATGATAAATATGCAATTTTATAACAATTTGGTTTTATTTAATTTAATGGCCGTTAATAATTTAACTGATAAAATACTAAGCTTTATTAAAAATGTCAAAAGTAAAAAAAGACGTTGAAATTTCTTTCCAATTATTTAAAATATTAAAATGGACATTTTTTTATGAAGAAATCAAAATGCATTCTGTTGATCATAATGGACTTTTTTTTTCCTTTGTACATTAGATGATTACAGTGTTTTTTTCTTCACATCTTTGACATTTTGTTATTGCTTTTCTGGGTTTTTTTTTTGTTTGTTTTTTTACACTTAAAAATTGGATTAGTATAAATAAAAAACATTCAAACATCTTGTAATTGAAAAAAGAAAAATTGAATAACTATAACCCTAAAAGTTTTAAATAATTTGGAAGCATTTGAAGTAATTTCCAACTTTTAAAATTTCTAACAAGTCCGTTCACATTACAAAGATATTGAGAGAATAAAGCTTTTATAAAATGTTACAAGAGATTAAGAAACGCCATCTTTTGAATTACAATATTCAAAAATCAAAAGTATTTTGATCAAACTAGAACAATACCCGTCCTAGGACAGGTAAAATTAATCTCAAACCACAGAAGGTTTTGCACCATTCTTATGTGCTTTCACGAAAATTAAGATCAACATATGATTCTAAAGTTTATGTCTAGAATCCTTATTCCAATTTTGATCAAAATTCATGACATGATTTTGAATCTAGAAAATGTCTCAAATTTAAGCTTAAGGGTTCTTAAGAAATAGAAATTCAGAGAATCTTACTTAAATTGTGTCTAACGACTATAGACTACATTTAATGCAAACCCGAAATATTTTGAATTTTCAAAAATGGAGGTGTGCCCATATATCGTTTCAAATGAAACTGAAATTTGGAAAATATTTATCACTAACATCTATTAAAATTTTACAAAAATCAGAGGTATCCGAATTTTCGTAGAGGACTTTCAAACTTCCCCTTTGCATAAAACTAAAATTAAATATATTTCACCTTAACTTGAGCAGCTGCGTTAAAAAATTCATGATTGGTTAATTAGTTTAAGAATTAATTCTGTACTTACAAACATATAAACATTTGTAACTTTATATGAAATATCTAATGATAAACACTGAATTAATTGTGTATTGTCACAAAAAAAAAAAAAAAAGAAAAATGTCGTCTGCTTTTTTTACAAACATTAATTTTTATTTCATTTTTTACCTTTCAATGGTTAAAAAGAAAACCATGCTCTAAATGATATAGATTTCATCCTATAAGAAATCGTATTGTTGTCAGCATAAATTATGATGCAGTATAATACGAATCTACACGTCGTTTGCTTACTGAAAGTCAACCAATCAAAATGCTTCCTCAAACATCATGAATAATAATGAGGCTACTATTACCCGATAAACTAGACTGCAATTACATAATTGAGTCGCAAAAAGCTACCAAAATGTCTTAAATCGCATTTCTTATGCACAGCATTGAATGTTATGGCCGACTGGTGTATTGATCCGAAATAGAAAACTTCAATCACATTAGAAAAATAGAAACGAGTATTTATTACAAAAAGCAATTATTTATTCATTTTTTTCTTTTTTAAATCAAAATTCAGATATTAATGTAAAATGATCATAAATGTTAGGTTCAGGTGTGCGTGTTTTTAATATCCACATATGGAAGTGGCGGTGGCTATCGGTATGAACAGCAGGCTCTGCATGCCGTGTTCTTCCAGAGATTTTGTGCCACTTCCACTGAGACAGAGACAACCTCCTGCGAGAAATCAATTCTATAAAAGAATCAGAGAAACTCATACAAACACTTGAACGAAGCAAGTCAAAGAAAACCTAACTTGTCAATTCATACAATTAATCAAAAATAAATCATAAAATGTACCTGGCTTAACAATTTACTGCAGTTTCACAGTACCACCAACCAGAAAGCTTTGTTTGGGCTATACATGCTTGTGAAAAGTGACAAAGTTACCGACGTTGTTTCTTTAAAGATTTTTATCTGAATAAACAAACAATTTCCCCCCCCCCCGTTGCATTATCAAGTCATCAATATGTGTAAGTTACGTATTTTGCCCCTTTTTATATATTAAGTTTAAAACAATATCAACATGAATTATTTTTCACTTTATGGTATTTTGAATAAATGTAATCATGGCAATATCATATTTATTCTTCCAAATAAGTTCCGGTTTTGAAAGTCCTCAGGTTATTTTGAAAACCTCACCGAATTATATTGCTTTACAATCTTAAAAGCCTACTAAATTAAAATTTAATAAAATTTTATTTCAGAATTGAAATACAATTCAAGAGAGAATTTTGTCAAAGATTTTCCAAAATTGAAGTGAATGGTGAAATGTTCCCATAATGTTTCTTTTATACAATTGAACCAAAAACGAACATTAAATTTTAATCCGATATGAAAAGACAAGGTATCTTTTCTAAATTTAAATTTGAAAAATTTTAATTAAGGAAGCAATTCTTGTGAAATAAAATTAAAGTCAATAACAAGATTTTTTGGTGAAGGAAAAAAAAAATGCAGTGTTTTCAGATTGTGTAAAGGAACATAATTTGGCTAGGTTTTCAAATTAACTATTTTACTTCAGAGGAATTTCAAAACCAGAACTCATTTGAATAAGTAAATATGCGATATCATCTAAATCGTTTATGGGGGAAAATAAATATATAATATACATTTAAAAATATTATCTGCTCTATAATAAAGGCCAATGTGTGCATGATATATATAATAATTAAGTAATTATTCATTAATACCAACAGACACTAGTGTTTCATGCTTACGCAATCATCAGTGTAGGTCATCCCGGTCATGAGATTTGAACCCAGTCACAAAGTCACCTTTTGCTGAACCTTTACCTCAGGGCCACCAAACAATTGCCATGGGAATTAAGAACTATTAAACACCGAATTCTCGGGCGAATATAATGACAATATCGTCTGCCATGCATTTAAGGGAAGAAAGAAAGCAAATAGTAAGTCAGACACCATCAACTCTGCAGTCATAACTGAATTTGTAAAATCCTTCATTATGTTTATAATGGGGGTTTTCTTTGTTCCTTTCTATACTGATTTTTCTTTTCATCTTTAATACTTTCAAGTTGGTAAAGCTTCTTTTCCTTATTTTTAATTTCACTGATTATACTATCATTCATATAAAATAACGTCTCAAACATTGGCAACGCTTAACTCCACCCCCCCCACGTCATTTTTGGTAGAAAATGTACACACATATTCTGTCCCTATATATATATAATTAAAACTAGAAGGGCTTAGCCCGGATGTAACACACGCTTAAATATATTTTAATTTTTCCAGATTTCGTATATATTATCATAGTCGTGATTTCATAAGTCAAAAAAAAAAGTATTTGAGTGTCATCAGCTAGAATCGAAACCGAAACTAACATTCAAAGCTAGTGACGTTACCACTATACCAACATGACACGCATATGAACTGATTAAAAATAAACTAAGATGAATGTACAAAATGTTTAACGATTTTTTTCAATTTTAATCAAATTTTGACTCCTTAAAAACTATTTTAACCGGCTAAGGACCAATAAAAGAACGGTCCATAAAAAAAATCCAATTTTAGGCCCCTTGCGTCGCTCTGTGGCTTTTAGTTTCGGAGGAGATAGAGTTTGAAAATATGGAGAGACAGACAGACATGTAGCCTTTTATATATAGATATTATAATCTATAGAAACACTTTCTAGCTCAATATATTAGAGCAATTAAAAAACTAAAGTGGATGATGAAATAAAAATGGAGTAAACTACAATATTTATTATTAATCCATCAAAAATCCAAAACATGTATGGGTTAAGGATTTATTATGATTTCTTGTTTGAATTTGATGGATTAATATTGTAATTTATTCAAGTTTTATTTTCATTGTCAATTTTTCTTGCTTTATACATCAATCAATTGTTTTCATGGGTAAAATTGTTATAAAAATGTGCATGTAAAATTTATTTGCTTGTCACAATTAAATTTCTATAATATATAAAAAAAAAAAAAAGTTAAATCACTTAATATAATAGAACATAAACTTTCGATTTTTATAAGTTCAACATTTGCAGTGATTGGTTATTTGTGTGCTTAATACAATTAAAGTATGAAGATAATTTAATCCAACTCTAAAATAGCAACTATGCAAATAGCAACTAATCTTTTCGCTATTAAATAAACAAAGCAGTTGTTGATTTTCCATTAAATTTAATTTATTTATGTTATGCTGAACATCCACACAATGCCAGCATCAATATATTACATATGAAAGCGTCCACTGTGGAATTTTCATAGGTCCTGCTAGTATATATATATATATATATATATATATATATATATATATATATAGCTAAAGCTTTGATAAAAAAAAACTAAAAATACAAATAAACTTAACACTTGGATAAGCCGACTTAAAAAAAACTTTACAATTACAAAACAATTCACTTCTACAATGACTAGCGGGAGGGAGGGGGGTACCCGGCGTTGCCCGGGTGTTTGGAGGGGTGTATGTTTTTGGGTAAATCAAAACTCCGGGGGTGGAGGGGTAAAAAAAGTGTTGGTACGTAAGTATGAGGATCGAACCCGAACCCTTGAGGCAAAGTTGGAAATTAAAGTGTGAAAAAAAAAAAGAAAAAAAAAAAAAGAAAAAAAAAAAAGAAAAAAAAAAAAGAAAAAAGAAAACATGCGAGGTTAACTATCGAGCCACCGTGAAATACTAACGGAAACACGTTTGAATCTATTTAAGTATTTAGAATTGGCAGGTGCACGTTTTAATGATTTAATGAGGTCAAGTTTGACTGGGGGGGGGTAGTATTTCATTTACTGCCGGGGGGGGGGGGGCTTTTATTATTTTTATTTTCCCAAGATGTTTGGGGGGGGGGCAGCTCCCCATAAAAAGGGGATGGTCCAAATTGCAATTGTCTGATATAAGGAAAACATTTCCACATTTATCAAATCTGATTGCTTTCGGACATTTCCGGCAATCGCGACCGGAAAAATACCGCCAGAATTAGTTCCGCTTTTATTATACGAAAAAGCCTAATCCACATGTGGCGAGCGAAAAGCATTGAATATTTATCTTTCCGAAGTCGAGCAAATCAAATAGACAGGCGACCTCCGTTGTTAACTCGTAGATATGATTTATATGTGATATAAAAAGTTTTAAGTTGTGAGCCGATGACCGCTTCTCGGAAAAAAACTTTTACAGACATACACAAAAAGCGAACATACATACATTTTCACTTTTATATTTATAGATTAAAAAAAAAAAAAACTTAACTACAATTAAGTAGAAGACGGGGATCATCAGCTGCTTACCATGTAGCTGTTTCAGAGAATAAAAAACAGGACAGCTGTAAAATACCATTTCCTAAAAACAACTACATTATATATATATATATATATATATATATATATATAAACAACTTTTTTTTTATTTATATATTTTTTTTTTAAATAAAGCGTTTAAAATCTAACATGTAAACCATTGGTATAGCAAACTGTTAATCAGTCAAGATCTGTGCTTTGTAATAAATATAATTTTGAACCCATGAAATTTTTTTACTAGTGTCAAAAATTTCATCAACACCAAGGGATAGTAGATCAGAGTTGGGTCAGGTGTAAAATGTGAAATATTGCAAAATTGTGAACTCCAAACCCCCCCCCACCCCCCCACCACCAACAACAACAACAACTAAGTACCAAAAGATGAACTTGTTTGCAAGAACTCAAACATAACAATCAATAGAACACTCACGGAATGTAGAAGTCTCCAGAACTTTTTAAATCTCTTCAGATTTAAATAACTAGTAAGCAACACATACGTAAATCATTGCCCTCCGGTAGAAAGCATTAAAAATAATCCAGGAAAAATGCTCCTTAATAACAAGTAATGAGCACTAAAAAAAGACCTAGCCCTCCTTCAATCACTACCAACTCCATATGTAAGCCATTTAACTTAGTTATTCGAACATTTTTTGTAGGTCAAATAGATTTTCTTCTAGGGCACTGGATTTTCAAATCCCATTTTTTTTTTTTTTTCACAAGCTCGTGTCACATCTTTCCACCGTGGGAGAAAGATACATATGCCTAAATAATGAACATAGATCATTTTTTTTGTTGTTAGAGCAAAAAAAATTTTTTTAAGTTTAATATATATATATATATATATATCTGATAAAAAAACATTATTTTTGAATAATACAAACAAATGTTTTGCCCAGAGCTTTCACTGCAAAATGAAACCAGTTTCTTTTGCATTTATTTTTTTATTTTTCTATTTGTATTTTATTAAAAAAAAAAAAAAAAAAAAAATCAACAGAAAACTTGATACCAATTTTTTTTTTGTTCATTTGCTTTTTTTTAAGGAAAAATCTTTTTAAAAAATTAAAAAAATAAACTCATTTCAATTTGCAGATGACAGCTTTAGGCGAAACCCTTTTAATCACTGACTGATGGAACTTGATTAACCAAAGATTTTTTTGTTCAAAACTGCATTTTTTTTTTTTTTTTTAAATAAGTTTAAATAATCATGAATCATTTGTATTATCCATAAAGATAAGCTGGTCAGGTTAAAACTGGGATTTAAAGAAAAATGTTAAATGTTTAATAGGTTTTTGGGGTTTGTAATTTTTTAATTAGAATATCCCTACGATTTACCTTTTTTCAAAAATTTAGTTTACAACTTAAATAAGTCTGAAAACTGAAATATTTTATACTAGCTGACTTGCTAGCTCACCAGCAGTATCAGAAAACGACATTAAAAATGCGTGATAAAAAATTGAATAATTCTACCTATCTTTCCAAGTTTATAACTACTTGAAAAATGTAATTCAAACCCTAATTTTTTTTTTTTTCAATTAAAGGAGCAAAGACCAAATTTTTAAAAAAATAACAGGTCTAATAGCAAATTATACAATTTGTTGTTTTTTTTAAATCAGTTTTCTTTAAAAGATTTAAAGAAAATCCACGGATTTTAACTATATATAAATTCCAAAAAATCACTTACCTATAAAAAATACTATTCAATGGGTACTTCCATTCTTCATTGTTTAGAATTTATCCATATTTATATTTTATATTCCATGTATTTTTTAAATAAAAGAATTTTTTAAACAACTATTTGAAAAAAAAAACAAAAAAAAACACCATTATGTAAGCATTGTTACGGTGTTAGCAAAACACTGAAGCAGGGTTTTGAATTACGGATGGATAGAAGGACGTAAAAACCACACGTTTGCATTAGCCGTCTAGCCTTGTGCGTGAAGAAATATGTATCACCATATGATGAAAAATAGTCACATTTTACTTATAAGTTTTTGCCTTAAAAAAAACAACAAAAAAAACAGTCGACAATATTTTTTTTTTTCTTTTCTCAAAGAAATACATGAGTTTTTGATTTAATATATTTTATTTCTTCTTTATGGAGTGAATTTTTTTTTTTAATATCTAAAAATTGAATGAAATAGAAATAATTGTCGTAATTAAACAAAACTTTCTGTGCAATATAAAGAAGATTATAGGGGTTCACTTAAAAAAAAAAAATTCAACATGGTTAAAAAAAGGTTTTAAACTTTGGACTTTACAGGTAAATTTGCAAATAACTGTATTTTTTTTGTTTTAAATTAGCTTATTTTATTTATTGATCCTTTATCTTCAATTTGTGATATATAAATTTGAGGTGAGAAAATTAATTTTTTTCTATTTTAATAGACATTTCAAAATGGGGGGGGGGCGTGAATTTAAAAAAAAACAAAAAACAAAAAAACCTTGTCTAGAATATTATATTCAGATTATTGGAAAGAGCATAGAATTTCACATTGAACCTGAAAATATTGTAAAAATTGAACCAATAGAAATTTTTTTATAGATTTTTTATTTAAAGTGAAAAAAATTGAAAAATTAACTCGTAAAATTCAATTGATTTCATTACGTCCACAAAATGGCTACATGAAAGTGCGCAGGCACTTTGTAAACACTTTAAAAAATAATATTTCTATTATTTTTAAACGACTTTAATAGTTTATTTTGGAAGTATATTCCATAAAGAAAAACAATCCACATAAAAAAGAGAAATTACGAATTTTTTATATTTTATTCATAGTTTTTTGTTAAGAGTGTCAAAAATTCCCAAAATTCTGACACCTACCAGTTCACTATTTCTTTGCAAAGTTTCTTGAAATACATGAAACAGTTTATTAATAACTTTGTTGTAAACATATATCGTCTTACATAAACATCTTCATAATTTAGATACAAATTTATCTTAAATCAGAAAAGAAATCACACTGCCTTTGAACTTGAAAGAGATAACTCACAATCTGTTCAAAAATCAAGTCCGTTCTTGAAAAAAAAAAAAAAAAAAAAAAGAGCACAAATGCTATTTGACTAGGAATTGCCAAAATAGAACTAGTTGCTATTTTAAAATCAAAACAATCGTTGAATTAATAAAGAAATAGCAAATAAAATGTCCTATAATATATGCAAATTAGTTAACCTTGCAACCGATATCGCATATAAGCAGTATACATAAAAAATCGTGATACCTATGTCTACTGTGTAAACTTAATTAACTTTAGATAGGATTACCCCCACATGTTTGAAGACATTTTGAAAGGTTAATTTGAAAATGTTAAAAAGCCAAAAAAGTTGTGAAATGTTTTATTAAACGACTAGCCTGGATGCCCGGTGTTGCCGAGGTGTGTGTTGAGAAAAAGAAAAAAAAAAAAAAAAAGTGGTAGTAGGCAGGCAAACTCCAATCCGTACCGCGAAGGAGGAAAAGAACATGGAGGGAAAAAAAAAAAAAAAAAAAAAAACATGATGTCTTTGCTGTTGCGTCCATCACAAAACGAAGTGGTGAAGGTTTAAATTAAGGCTAGTCAATCGTAAAGGGATACCTTTTGAAAATATTGGTGAGAAAAGTCACTCCTTTAGAAAAGTGCTCAGTTGAGGATTGAAGAAATTAATGTTTTGGCCAATTTTTTGATATTTGTCGTCCGAAGGGTCGAGCTTCAAAACGATACTGATCTCGTGAAAATCAGTCGCCTCTGTCAAAAGTTTTAGGCAAATATACAAACATACATGCATATATTTAAACAGACGGGTAAGGTTAATATTAGAGATTAAAATAATTTTAAAAAGTATTTCGGACTTTTTGTGTAATACACTTTTTCAAAGAAGACATTTTTCTCTTCATTCTTCTGATGCTAATTAATTCTGAGGGGTCATCCTCTCATGGAAAGAGAAAAAATACGCTCGGTCTTGTTAACGGTTATTGTAAGTCTGAAGTTGATGCGCATGGTTTGCCGCAAATTTGAAGTTTGGTTACATTTTTTTTTTTTTTTTTTTTTTTTTTAAACACTTTGTAAAATTAATTTGAAAATGTTAAAAAAACTAAAAAATATTAAATATTTTATTAAATCATTCAAATCAATTTTTTAGGGCGTTTTTACTTTTAATAGGAGAAATTTACATTTATTAATTTAGTTATCTCTAAATTTCCGAA
Organism: Euprymna scolopes; assembly: GCF_053919585.1. NCBI lineage: Eukaryota > Metazoa > Mollusca > Cephalopoda > Sepiida > Sepiolidae > Euprymna > Euprymna scolopes. The sequence goes on along the minus strand of NC_136492.1, from coordinate 17,850,447 downwards.
ATAAGCAGACTTTACAAAGATATTTTATAGATTTGTTTAACTATATACCTGGAATATTCTTGCAATGATGGGTAAAATTCCATGAAAAGAATTTTACACAATTTTTATTTCCTTATGAAAATTAAAATCAAGAGAATGATACTAAACCTTATATCTAGAATTCTTGTTCCAATTCTGATTTTAGAAAATGTTTAAAACTGAAGGTGTAAGCTTAAGGGATCTTAAATTGAAATTTAGGGATTCTTAATTGGTATCTAATGACTTGATCACAAATTCAATGCAAATCTGAAATATTTTGCTAATTTTCAAATCGAAATTTTACCCATATTATTTCCTTTAGAATCCTGTATTTAAATGTGGGATAGATAAATTGATTTTTAATACTTATTGTTAAAATATTTTAAAAATTAAAAAAACAAAAAAAAACAGAGTATTTGAATTTTCAAAAACAGCATCCATCACTTTGCATGAAACAAATATAAACCACATTATGCACACTGTTCCAAAATACATAATAGTAGGTCAATTAGTTTAGAGATGAACCCTATACAAATATATAAACATCTAACTTTATAGAAATAGATTGCATTTGTAGTTAATATTTCATCAACAACAACAAAAATTTTTTAACAAGTTTAAGGTTTTATGCTTTTTCTTTTAATTAAAAATGTGTCTTTTTTGCAACTACGAGAATTAAATATTTTTATTTACTATTAACTGATTATATATCAAAATCACAAATGCAATAGCATAAAATAAAATTAAAAATTATATTCAAAAATTAAATCTACATCGGTTTCTTTGTAAACAAGTCAGCCATTTTAATCCTTTGTTAATAATTGGAAAAGGAAAAAAGAATGTGCTTTTGTGATTTTTAAAAATCTTAAAGGAATTTGAAATCATTTAACCTGTCAAATAGAAAGACTTTTGAATTTGTAGCAAATCCTCACGTACTGTTTTGATCAATCTTGCATATTTACTGATTCAAGCAACTTCCGGTTTTGAAACTTGTCGGGGAGTAACCATTAAAACTCTTGTTGCTGAATGAGACAATTTTTTCAGCAATATCAACTGGATTTGTGTTTCTTATGTAATTTCATTATAATTGAACAAATGCACTTTCTTTTCCATTGCGTCTATTTCGTTTTTGTTTAAATTTTTTTTATGTGAAAAATTCCTAACTATTTAAACTAAGTTATGTAAACATTCAATTTTTTTTCCGTGTAAAAAACATTTTCTTATCGACAAATAAGATTTAAAATATAACCACTTCAAGCTATGAATGAATTTGCACATGCGCAAAAGTAATAGAAATATTTGTATTGTTTGGATTCATTGGACTACTGTTCTCATCTTGAGTGTCACTTTCACAAAGTATCGGTCGATGTAACCTCCGACCTTCAGATGTACCTTGTCAAACTTGAGGTTTCTGAGTAGAACAGAAACCTGGACTGAATTTCAAACGGAACCCTTTATTTACTTTACAGGGTCAGCATACTCTTGTCAGCCATGATTGAATAAAGGTCCTAAGTAATTCACCCACACCGAGAATTGAACCTTCACTATTACAATTGATTTTTCCAAGTACTCTAACCACTGCGGCACTGCACTACGGATCCTTGCAAATTTTAGAAGTCTTAAACTTATTTTTATTTCTAGTTGTAAATATTACTATTTATCTATATATTAATAAGATAGCGTGTGTTATTTTTTGCGTTACGCTTACATCCGGGGCGTTTAATTGTGTAATAAAAGTGTACTTCCATTTCTTGTCATAAATAATTTTACCAAGAATTCTTCATAAGTTTTGGTTCCGGTTTCGATTATAGCTGATGGCACTGAAGTTATCTATTTTTTATAAATAATTTTATCAAGAATTCTTCATAAGTTTTGGTTTTGGTTTCGATTATTGCTGAAGGAACTCATATTTTTTTCATAATTTCTTTTATTTCGGTTTGGATTCAAGCTAATGCACCCATGTTATATATATATATATTTTTTTTTTGAAATCGCAACTTTATATTATATAAAAATTGATAGAACCTTAACTCTATAATAATATATACAAAATCTGCAAGAATTAAAATATATTTAAGCATACTTTTCGATCAGGCTTTGCATTCGTGCTAGCTTAGATAAATACATTTGCAGTTTTAACAAAAAAGCTACAATAATATCAGAGCGTCTCCATTTACACTGAACATCTACAGGATGCCAACATCAATATATTACATATGAATGAGTCTCCTGTGGAATTTCCACAGGTCCCGTTAGTTACCTATACATCACTGTGTATACATTAATGTTTTACTTATTACTGTATATATTATCTAGTATTTGTAATTACCGGTTCCCATATCCTATTAAATTCTATACTTGGTCAACTGATTAATTAATTGTCTCCTAGTATATGTGCTGCTCCTTTGAGCAATAAAAATATGTCCGCCAGTTGAAATGAACATTTTGCATTTCAACTTGCCTACATATTTCTGTACGCGTTATTCATTTCTCCAAATAAAGATTTTACTCCTTATAAACCATCCTTGGTGTATAATTATTATTTCCTGTTAACTATGTGACCAGTGGTTTAAGAGTTTATCGGTTAAATATTTAAACACAAGCACGTGCATACATCTGTTTTATTTACATAGATAAGTACTAACTTCAAATGAGTCTGCCAACACTTCCATCTTTAAGCAATTATAATAGAATGAAAAGTTATTTTTCAATATTAATTTTTGGTAACAATGGTATAACTGAGATTTGCCACTTCCGGCTAATAATGTGTTCAGTACTCAGCGATTGTGAATTTTGAAAATCAATTACCTTTGTATTTTTACATACATGAAAAATGTAGGTCAACATAAATTGTTGAAAGTGATTTTTCATAGGAAAGTTTGAGTTTTCTTATAAATACATTTATTATATAATTGGAATGGTTTTTTTTTTTTTTTTTTTTTTTTTTTTTTACAAATACTTTCAACAATGCCAACAGTGTCACTTTCACAAAGTTTAGGTGGAGGAGAAATCCTTCATGATTGAGACAATTTATTTTTGTTTTTATCCATACTACCCCTTGTTGGGGAGTGAGATTCTCTCCCCCTTAAAAACTGACCTTGTGTCTAACAGTCCTCGCGGGAAGGCAAGGAAATAGCAACACTTATTTGATTTTTTTCATTAATCAAGTGTTGGCTTCACTGCACAATTCACCCCAAAAAACTAGAAAATTATCCCGTTTTCCTAAATTTTCAAATTAATCTTACCAAATAAGGTTTCCTCTATTATAAATTCATGCCAACCATGCAAACACCATTTTTCCCTCTATGAGGGGGTCAACACTCCGGGATTAATACCACTAGCAAAATGAAGGGGGGGAAAATATTTTACTCATTGAATAAAAACATTTAGGTTTCTAAATTTTAAAATTAAACTTACAAAATGTTTTCAAAGATGTGACCAAGTTCTTTTTTTTTATTATTATTTTTCCCCTTCAAAAGAAAACATTCCCAAACACTTGAAACGATTAAAAGAAGATTTGGTACTCATGCGCTTACGTTACCGCATTGAAATGATAACATTATTTAGAAAGTCATTGGGAAGGGTGTTTTGTAACTATTCTGTACTTTCACCTAACAATTTCATAGTAAAAAAAAAAAAAAAGATATCGTAAAACTTCAACTTAACTTTAAAATACTATTAAAAAAAAAAAAAAAAAATAGCACGGTAACTGCATAAGCACCGAAAATTTTAATTATGTATGCAAATAGAATTAACACTTTTTATTATTATTACTCCTGTTAATTACTTAATTTTTAACCATAAACAAAATAAGGATTGTTATGTCACGAAAGACAAAAAGGTTGAACATATGATCAGATGGAGTTGTCAGCACATTATAGCAACATCAACATAATCAACTGATTTTTTATGCAAGGATTTTCATGGTGCAGCCGTTAAAATAAATTAGTATATCAGATAATGAATAATAAAAAAATAAAAAAATGCAGATTTTTTTTTTTTTTTTTAATCCAGAATTCCCCCATATTAAAAAAAAAAAAATGTATAATGTACATACCTGTGACAAAACAAATATATTCCAAAAATCAGGTAAATTGATCAAATAGTTTTATTTTTATAAAAAATAATTTTCAAGTGATTAATAGGAATTTGTAGGTTCTACAACATAAATCCTGCAAGTTTTGTTGAGTTATCAACCTTGTTTTGAGATTTTTTTTCCTAAAATTGCAGACAAGAGTGACTTTTTTGGGATACTCATGAAATTTGATTTTCTTATTTAAAAATACAACTAATTTATTTATTTACTTGATTTTTTGGAATATAATATTTTTGTTTTGGTCATGGGTATGTACATCAGATTTTTCTTTGTTTTGTTTCTTTTTTTTAAATATAGGGTGAGATATATATATTAATAGAGCCCCGGGATACGTCATTAAAAATTAGTAACAAAATACAGCACAGTGTATAATACACATCTATATAATCAAATAACACCGTTAGGCGGGGCAAATACTGTAACCAGGGGCTGGAAAAATGTAACCGAAAAAAAAAAAAAAAAAAAGTATCCTAGGATCACCGTATCCCGGGGTTCTACTGCATGCACATATATATATATATATATATATATATACTAGCATGGGTGCCCGGCGTTGCCCAGGTATTTGGAGTTGTATGTTGAGAAAAAAAAAAAAAAACGGTCAATTTTTTTTAACTTTGACCCCTATTATGACCCCTTAAAATTTATTGTTTTGGGCTCAAATCGAGTTATTAAGTTAGATCCATGTCCAAGGAACCTATATCTAAAATTTAAAGTGTGTAGACCCAAAATTGTCGGAGGAGTTTGGTAGAGTTCTCAAAGGTCAAATCGTTTAACTTTTACCCCTTAATCGCCAAATTTCTGACCAAAAACCGATCACATCGATTTTCCCAAATCTCAGTACTCTGTATATCAAATTTTGAATCTGTAGACTAAAAATTGACAGAATTATTGTGTAGGGAAATGTACACAGACACACACACACACGCAGACAGACACTTTCACACACACACACACACACATATATATATATATATTAGTGTTGAGACAATTAATCAGAATTGGAACTTTTGTGGGTATCAGAAAAATTTGTACCTAGTTTCCGATGCCAAACGATTCCTTTAATCATGTTTTTATTGTATTTTGTCTGAAACAAAATCTCCCACTATTTAAGTAATAATAAAACAATATTTATTGAATTTAAACAACCAGTAAAACTAAAATTTATAGATCACCCCTTCCCACGAGTGTTTTTACGTTTGGGAAAATACATGCTCATTTAACATGTTTTTACGATAATAGGGACAAAATAACTTTATAATTAAATATTTAGAGATTTATAAAGAATCTGAATCGGCAATTGTATTGAAATCGTCCCATCAGTAATATATGATTGATTATAAAAAATGTTTAATAAATGACAGGAGTTTGGTAGGGACCATTTCTCAGACAGACAAGGTCACATATGACTAATTATAATTTTTTTTTAATTGAGCAGGAGGACTAATATAAGCAAGCAATGAAAGTGATTAAAAAAGCAGTTTATCAAGATGTGATCAATAAGAGTCTGATTGTTTTAACAAAACTGATTGCTAATAATGTGTACAGACAACAGCCTAGAAAGAAAATGGCCGCCAAGTTAGAGTTTTATGTAGAAACCAAAATTGAAAGAAATCCTTACTCCACATATAAATTATAAAGATAATTGTTTATAATGTAGCTTCTCTATAAAAAAAAAGGGGGGGGGGGGCTAACGTATTGAACAACAAAATTCATCTTTTGAACATTTCTATCTCCAACCATCAATTGACTATGAATAACGAACGGTTCAATGCACATGGTAAATTACAGATTTCACACATACAAGAATTCGCGATTAACCAACGCTTGGCAATCCATCGAATCATTTCCAAATTGTCAAACAGCTTCATGCAACGTTGGAATATTGTTATTTCTTCAGTCAGAAATCATTGTCATTTACAGGACTTGTTGGATGCATTCTAAGAACTCGACGGCTATTTTATTTTTAGGCCACTGTGTCTATACATTACTTTGATCGGATTGCTTTTTTATCTATCTTATTGGTTAAGCTATTATGGCCAAAGTAACAGGGAAATTTCTGACTAAATACAAGGTATAAAGTAGATTTAGACAGTAGTATATTTTTTATGCTGATTAATGCTTACAAATAGATTTTTGAAAGATTAAGAAATTATGCCCATATGAAATGGAGATTGCCAGAATAAAACGTCAATTCACAAAAGTTTTTTTTTTAATAAATACTTGTCTGCCATTATAGTTTATAGATTTTCAAACAGATAAAACGTTTGTGCATAAATGTGCACATTAATTTAGAAATTTAATTTCAATTATGAGCAAATCTAAAATTTAAATCATTTGGATTATTCAAAATACCGTTCTTATCTTGTTTTCACTTTTCAATCGATCTAACCTCCAACCTTCTTCAAATGTATCTGTTAAACTCTGGGAAATATGCACAAAATTTTGAATTGAATCCTTTAATCCATAAAAGGTAGTATGCTCGCGTTCTGTCAGCCATGAATGGTTAGAGGTCCTAAATAATTCCCAATTTTGAGTGTAACCGGCACTGAGGATTGAGCCTTCAATCTTTAATTTTTATCAAACAATTAAAATAAAATGATTTTAATCATTTTATTAAAAATGTTATTTTAAATGTATTTGATTAAACTTGTGAAGTGTTTTCAAAGCTGTGACTAAGTTTATCCATTCAAAATTTGCATGAACCACACACCCACATCGATTCAGAATTATGACAACTGTCAACAATACCAAACTTGTATGTACCTTTCTCTCTCCATGACCCCTTGGGTTAATACAAAAAAAAAAGTCTATGAATTTGTTGTTTTAATGTCAAGAAATAAAATTTAATCATTTAATAAAAAAGTATGTAAACATTCAGTTTGAAATCCGTGTTTATTAAATAGAAATCCATTTAAAGAAAAAAAAAAAAGACAACTTAATATGATGAATTTTTAGAGCTAATCACTTCAATATAACGAAATGCTATCAATGAAGAAAATCTGATTCAAATTTACAAGACAAAGAAAAATGTAAAAAAAAAAAAAAAAAGATAACACGCTATTCATATGCTAGATGAAAGAAGCTCCGCCTTAAAACTATTGCTAAAGACTGGCTATACTCGTCATGCTTGGCAAACTGCCCCTGCAACCATCATACTTGCCAATAAGTATCTGCTCTCAGCACTCAATCTGACAGAGCAGGGGCTGTCATGTTGATTCCACACTCTTGTCAGGGTGAAGTACGATCTGTTCTATCCTAGGAGTTAACTTTTGCAAAGCTCTAGCGTCTTCAGAAATGATGGCTTGATAAGAAAGCATTAATGGAGATATATATATATATATATATATATATAAAAACAGGTGTGTGAAAATATTTAAGTGAAACTCCTAAACTACTGGTCACATAACACCGAAATTAACAGAAAATAGTAATATGTCAAGGATGGTTTATAATGAGTAAAATCTGGCAATTCATTGAATCATTTCCAAATTGTCAAACAGCTTTATGCTATGTTTGAATATTATTTCTTCAGTCAGAAATCATTGTCATTCACAAGACTTATTGGCTGCATTTTAAGAACTTGGCTATTTTATTTCTAGGCCACTGTGTCTATACATTACTCTGATCGAATTGCTTTTTAATCTATCTTTTTAGTTAAGCTATTATGGTCAAAGTAATAGGGAAAATTCTAACTAAATACTAGGCATAAAGTAGATTTAGACAGTACCATATTTTTTTATGCTGATTAATGCTTACAAATAGATTTTTGAAAGATTAAGAAATTATGCATATATGAAATGGAGATTGCCAGAATAAAACATCAATTAGTAAAAGTTTTTTTGAATTCAGTACTATATATATATATATATATATATATATATATATATATATATATATATGTAAATATTCAATAGAGAATTGACTGTAATAATAAATAAGAAATCTGCATGAATTAAAATATATTAAGCGCATTTTAAGACTGGCAAGATCGGACACAACATGCTAATTTTAAATAAAAATATTCTATTTTGACTTTCACTTTCTATTTAGCTAAAATGTTGCTGATGTTATACTGAGGAAAAGTCCTTTCTCATTAATACTGACATACACTTTAATTTTAAAACAAAAAATAAGTCTTTGAAATTATTTTTTTTTCAAAATTTTATTTTTAATAAAATGTTATAATAAAAATATTTTTAGTTTTTCTTTGAATTTTTTTCAGAATGGTTTTTACATAATAACATTATATATCATTCAAACACTACCGTGTTTGAATGATATGGTTAAATGGCAGTTTTAGTCATTTAGAACTGCTTTAAAGCTTCACTGCTCACTTATTTTTTGACTAAATTTCAAGCAATTATGACAGTTTATTAGGTACGAGCCAAATGAATGCTGATGCTCAAAATGTATAAACATTTTGACCCTCTCTGTTTACTTAAAATTTCACCAAAAATCAAGAAATTAACCAATTTTAATGAAAATTTCGGTATTTATCAAATAATGATTGCGGAATATAATGAACTAATTATTTTATTATTTATTAGTGGAAATGTATTATTTTGTTTAAAAACAAAAAATACCTTTACTAAAGTTATGGTTTTCAGTAGTAAATAAAAAACGCAAGAATTTATTTTTGCTTTTTTTTTTTTTATATATAAATAAAGCATTGTAATTTGTAACAATAATAAAAAAGAAAATGATTTTAACAGGAACATTACGAAATAAAAGTCCATATTAATGAATTCGATATAATTCGAAGAAAAATGAATTTCTCGAACTACTGATATTACCATTGAAATTAAGCATTGCTTATTTAATATTTTAACAAAAAAAAAAATTATAGTAGCAAAAATATTTTTTTTAAATTACAGATTTCACAATTTTTATATGCAAGATTTTAATAATTTCCTTGCTCGCAAGAATGTGAAACTTTCGGTGTAACATAATTTTTATATAATATTGGCCAATAATTAAAAAAAATTAATTTAAAAACAGGAACACAGAAAAATAATTAAATTAAAAAATGGTAAAATTTATACAAATGTTTACAATAGAAATGTACGGATGCACGTTTGGGGGGGGGGGGGTGAAAAACCCAGCACCCCTCCTTCCTTTTAATTACATGACGTCATTCTCAGACAGCTTTTCGACTGTCTCAGATTTTGGGCCTCCGTATTTCCGGATTTCCAAAAGTACGGTTTGTTGTGCTTTTGCGAACAGCAAAAACACTCGGCTTGGGGGCTAATTCAGCTATTTTTTGTGCAAACAAGGTGTTTTTTTTGTTTTTTTTTTAATTCAATATCTTAGGATTTTACTTTACGAATTATCTTTGAAATAGACTCAGAAAACAAATATTTATCTCTAAAAGGATTTTTACAATGAATTTATTTAACTTCAAAATTTAGCTGAATTGGTTCGCTCGCCGTGAAAACATTTTTCATAACTTTGTTTTTTTGTTTTTTTTTCACGTGTACAAATATTTTTTTTTTTGGGGGGGGGGGAAATTAAGTTTAGTTCTTAATCTTTCAAATACAATCAAAAAGTAGCCAGAAACCTACAAAAAAATTTATGATAAATCGGCTTTCAAAACTAGGCCCCCCTATCTTTATCCGCTCATTTTTGCCCGTACTCAGTTTATAGATCACCTCAGTTATATTGTGAAAAATTTTTTTTTCAATTTTCGTTCAGTAAAACAAAAGTTATGAATTTATTGGTGTTCAAAATCGTAAAAACACGTAAGGAGATGAGCAACGTTTTTATAACTGGTGTCCATAGCAACCACGTAGCTTTCAGCGACTACTGTTGCTACCAATTCACTGCTCTCGCGAAAAGAGAAGTAACAAGTGAAACAGAGAGAATTAAAAGAATGAAAGGGGGATAATTGGAGGGGGTATTGAAAGCAGACGAGTGCCATACATTGTTATTACATATGTGTATGTTATGTCTATGGAGGTAAAAAGATAAGACTGAGATTAAACAAAGAACAAGTGAATTTACTGAAAGCCTGGAAAAATCATGGATTACCATAGAAAAATATGAGCATGAAAAGTAATATGGTTAAGCTTAAACATGGAAAAGTAAAGGACTAGTTAAAACTTGAAAAGAAAAAAGACAAGATATTCTAGTAAAAAATAATAAATTTATAACTTAAAATATTGCAGCATTAAGAATTTTTTTTAAATTAAATTTATAACATTATATAATCAATTCTTAATGCTGCAATATTTTAAGTTATAAATTTATTATTTTTTACTAGAATATCTTGTCCTTTTTCTTTTCAAGTTTTAACAACTAGTCCTTAACTTTTCCATGTTTTAACTTAACCATATTACTTTTCATGCTGCACATTTTTCTATTGTAATTTTAAATGTCTACAGAAAAGTTTTTTTTTATCATTATTATTATTACACATAAAAATAAATAAAAAAATAAATAAATTAAATTAAAAAAAAAAGATTTTAGTTTCCCGGCACCATTTCAAAGTAAAACCCAAACACATTTTGATAACATTTTATTAAAAACAAACCATTCTATAAAGGTATTTCAAAGTAAAAACTTATGTAGAGTTTTTAAAATTAAACCGGAATTCTGTAAATATTAATTAGAAAGGACTTTTTCGACATACACCGGCAAGACTTCCACTTAGTATTTGGTGAAATAAGTTTAACATAACCACAGTAAATAAACCCGTGTTATTTCAGAGTATCTTTTCCTTGACAATTGTCCTAACAAAAAGATTCAAAGAAATTTACACAACTCCGAAGGGGAGGATCCCCATCAGAAAAGTTTACAGCAACCATGGAACTTGTCAGTAGAAATAAATGCTAGAACACCACTTCCTGTCAGGAAATGACTTATTGATCGAAGCGTAACAATCACTTTCATAATTTGTATAAAAGAATAAAAACAAAATTCATCAAAAATACCGAGATAAAAAAATCAATCACAAAGAAATTTCATGCTAGAAATCTTTGTTTCAATTTGAAACTTATGAAAGCACAGATCAAATCAATCAAATCTGGTTTTACTATTAATGCTTCTGCTCATTTATTTGTGTAATATATGCATACGATAAATTGATCCTGTTGTATGTGTGTGTTCTAAAAAAATCTTTATAAAAAGTACCTCCCTTCCTCAGGCTGGTGGATGGGGGGGGGGGGACATTAACAAAAAAGTACAACACCTTAACTTTTTTTTTAAAAATAGTAATGTTTTTTAAATAGTACACGTTTACAAAAAAAAAAAAAAAAAAAAAAAAAAAAAAAAAAAAAAAAAAACGAGCACGCGGGGTCCCCCTCCACAAATGAACAATTTACTTTTACCATTCCTAAAGTTTGTGCAAAATTTCCAAAAAGTTTAAAGAGTGGTAATTGAGAAAAGTGCTAACGAATGAACGATTTGGAGGCAACTTTACCCCAACGCCCCCCAGGAGGGGGGGGGCTGAGTTATGCCAGAAAATTTGTTCTGGCAAAAAAAAAAAAAGTAAAAAGTAGATAAATTATTTCTTCCAAATCTTTACCTCTTAGTTTGAAGGCCTTTTTCCCAAGATTAAAGGAATTGTTAAAAAAAAAAAAAAAAAAAAATGCGAATCCATCTAAATTACAAACAGTAATATACTTTAATGAGTTACGCAGCTTGAGTGGAAATCTATCTGATTATCTCCCATAATGCACTTCGGTTCACCAAGTCAACTACTGCAGCAAAATTTACAAAGCAAATGACCATGCACTGTTGGTAGCACCAGTGTTGTGCAAAAATCTGATACGTGTAGCTTCTTCCAGGCAAGGAGCCACATTTGTTTGGATGGATTATATTGTTACGTTAGAGTTGGAATCTTCTCTGCAGCATCAACATTAAGACTTTTGATGCAATATCAACGAGACTGATGTCCTCGCACTTACTGTACAAGTATTCACTTTTTTGAAAAAAAGGGCAGGAGAACTACATCACCCCAGTCTTGTGGGAGAAATTCAGTATTCCTTACGTGTGCAATGACATCATGCAACCAAGGGGTGATAGTGTCTCAACACTGCTTGAAGATTTCTGAAAGAAGTCTTCTCCAGTTTTCTGAAAATTGACAATCATAGTGCTTATTTCATCAATGGTAAGAGTATCATACATATATGAAGAGGCGGGGGTACAATTATTTATGAGCAGCCCTTGCACAGAGATAATGAGGCTTTACTCTCCTGGGAGTCCATCTCTCTTTGATTGGCTCAGATTCGTCTAAGGGGCATAGCCCACAACATCTGTCATCAGTGTATGGCCCAACTGTTGATTGATGATCAGTCAAAGGACTCTTACGATTCCGCATTAGTCTATCAAATAGGTTTCAGGGCCTTGTTGACTCGCATATGGATGAGCAATAATCTTGAGAAGGTTTTGCAATAT